>NC_134648.1:11370305-11676805 GCF_030463565.1 Pelecanus crispus
TTCTTTCACTATGGACTTTGACTGCCTCAGGTATTCTGAATAGGTATCTGTAGCTGCCTACTTACAAAATGCAATTGTATCATCCCATATTCAGCTTGAAGAAAGACTCCCTTAATTTCCTCTTAAAGAACAACACTGATTTTCCTCTAACTTCATTCTATTTTCCCATTTTCTCTCACCTGTGAATCTCCATGATTTCTTCAGCAATCATCCTCCCTATTTTACCTGCCCCAGCTCTTGTTCCACCTGGAATCCCAGGCACAGTAGGATGGGTCCTTTTTGGGCCACCTGAAATGAGTAGATATCTTAAGGTCAGATACAAGCTTGCAAACCTTTTCCAAAAAGCGTTTGTATTTAGGCATGTTTTGACAAGCTTCAGGACCTTCTGAACTGTACTTATTTACAATTCCACCAACTGGTGAGTACCTTCAAATGTATGGAAAGCTCCGACCTGCACTGAGCTACGCTACGTCTCTTAGACATCCCTCTGCACCAGCAGGTACACAGCATATCCTGACTCTTATCAGAGTCTGGCTGTTTCAAGCATCTGCTAGTACTTCTCGTCCAGAGTTGGTAAAGAATCGCTTGTCAGATCTGCTTTATTCTGTGCCTGAATAGGCTCATTTCCAAACGTGTCTGTTCTTTACTTCGTGTGAAGGACTTGCCAGCACATATTCCATTCAATATGGCATAAGCCCAAGTTACCTGATGAATGTAAATAAACCCCCTGTAGGTAACTGCAAGTATCTAAGAATGGAGGAAAAAGCGGGGTCTGAACAGTTGGAAGCTTGCTGTTACTTTAATGTGATTTGACACTTGCACAACACCTGTGAGGTAGTCAGGAAGGAGCCTGATATATTCCAAGGCATAGAAAAAAAAAAATTACATACTGAAAGAGCAAGAAAGCCCTTAGCATTGCTTATGCATAATGGATAACAGCCTTCTTTTAGAAATTCATATTTAACAATAGCAACCCTCAGTTTCTATGGCTGAGACCCATCAGGAGGTGACAAGGTTCACCTAAAAGGTCATCAAATCCTTAGCAGAGCCAGAACCTCTTGAAATTAAAATTCACTAAATTAACTTTCTTTTCTGGGGACAAGAACTATCAGTATGACAACATTATATGTCTGTTTTCTTTTCAAATGTTGTGTTGCAGCAAGAATAAGCTTATCCTATTATAGAACAGTTTGTCCTATATTTTCTTCCATTCTCAGAAGTCCCAGACACCACGTTGCTGCCATTACTCTACCTTCAATTACCAACCATCATGCCTACCTGGCAGCTTCTCTTCCTACCACTGTCAGCTGTCCCATGCTTTGCCACCCTTCCTCCTCCACAGTTTCACTTACTGAACCTCATTTTTCAGAGCAGAGGTAACTGAAAAGCCCAGCTTTGCTGAAGTCTTGCACTGTTCTCCTAAGCATATTGTCTACAACTTAGGAAGCAATTCCAGATGTGCACAATATCCTTGCTCTACAGCTGTAAAAGCATAGCTGCTAAAAGCAGTATCTAGTAAATAGGATCTCTAAAAGCAATGGTTCCCAACTCTTTAGAAAGATGGTGATAATACTGAGATTCTTTCCCGCCCCATCTTTCAGCCATGGGCTGTCACTGCATCCCTTCTATTCTGCCTCACTTCCACCCTGCTCCTGTAACACTTCACTGTTAAATCAAGCTCTGCTCCACATTATGCTGCATGCCACCTGTTACAAAAGATGGTTCAGTGATCTGCAGCATTCATAACAAGCCCATGGTGATTGCCAGAGGTCAGTCGTCATGTCTTGACAAAAAGTCAGTCAAATCAAACGCAGGTAAGGGGCAATAAGCCAAATAGCCAAACTATATTTATGATCCATTCACTCCCTCGGTAGTCATCTGCACTGACCACAGAATGTGAATTCACTGTGGGATGATGTACAAATAGCACCATGCATGAAGGCAAACTTCTCCTCTATGTCACTCCTCCAACACTGTTCATACTTGTTTCTTTTAACTGGCTCATTCTCTGACCAGCTTATATCCAAAGTTGGTATTTAAGTTCGACAGGGCAAGAACTGCATTAGTACTTTCTTTGCCCTAAAACTTAATACCCTAAAGAAAAATAACAAATTCTCAATGCAAGAGTGCAGCAAATTTGTGCATGCAAGATTAGCTGCTAACAAGGCACGAACGCCAATAATTTCCTCATGCAACAGTAGTTACCTTCTCCAGCCTGAAGCACGCTGTCCATGCTGTGTGGAGAAGCTGCAAGCTGTGGAAAGGCTGCGTCTCCACTATCAAGTACGTTGGTGCTGTGGATGTCAAGAATTAGAAGAATCAGTGATAGAAAACCCTGCAAAAGTCACTCTGCCAGTGTGTCAGAATAGAATGCTTCAGGGTTTAAGCAGTTTGTGAGTCACTATCACCTCTGTGAAAGCAGCACCATGACTGACACCAAGGCTCGATAAATAACGGAAATAAAACACCATGTTACAACTCAAAGTGTGCGATGCAGAACCCAGACAGCTTCTCTCATAAAAGAACTCCTCTACCGCAGTTACTCTACTGTGAAGTCACTGCACCTGTACAGGGCCCTCAAGGAAAAAGAAAAGGAGGGGGGGGAAGTTTCTACATAAGCAAAGAAATGCATCTCCTGTAAGTCCCTACAAACACTAGAACCCCAGGTTTTACAACAGAAAAAAAAAACCAAACATTTCTGCAGGCTTTAATAAACAGATGCTAAACTACTGCAATTATTAAACTAATTCCTCTCTCCACAGGTATGCAGTTCTGGGTGTTATCTGGAGAAGACACCTATTGTCATATAGAAGATGTGCACATATTTAGGTCAAATCTCATCTGAAAACAGGGCAAAGCAATCAGGATTTACATGCATCTGCTAAGGGAAAAATACTTACGAAACGACTGTATTTGTTGAGACAATGTATTCTACTTCTTTGGTCCAAGGGTTCATGAAACTGAACCAGCGACTCCGCAATGTAATAAAAGAGCCATCTTTTATTTTAAACTTGTAGCAGTTAGTTGTAATTTTTTCTCTTGTCTGCAAAACTAAAGACAGACAGGAAGCAAGTAACGTTGTGTCAAACAGGCACCGTAACTACATAAGCAGAGCCCTTACCAGGGAAAACTCAGTTAATTCCTCCCTCCACCCCTGAACAAAAATGCTATTTCTGCAGCCATCCCCCCTCACCCAACCTGAACCTCAAATATTCACTAAAAATCCATGGAATTCTAAGGTAATCGTACTGTTTGGCACACAGTACAATGTTCTTAACTAAAGCATTTGCAGAGAGAAATCCAAATCTTTTCACGTTTGTTTGGTTTTCTTAATACGCAGTTGTTCTCAATATTTTTACAAAATTTTTTTACTGAATTATTAGTAATCGTACCTTGTCTATGACATTCTGCAAGATGTCCTATATCATCTTGATGAAAATATTCATAACATGAAGTACCTAGAAGTTCCTGGGGTAAGTATGCCAGAATGGCTGTTGCCCTTGGGGAAGGGAGGTAGAGGAAAAAACATAAGAGAAAAAAAAAAGTCATTTCAAGTTGAAGTATTAGTGACAGATTACTAAAACTCACACTGAAGTTGGGTCAGGCTCAAGTAATGCAGAAAGGTATTTTCAGCTTAGAAAGTAAAAAAGTCATTAAGAACACTCTTTTTAATTATCAGGTAATTAAAAAAGTACATAACACCAACAGCCCTCGAGTATTATATTTGTTGACCTATCGCTACTGGAGGGGATGTAAGACTCTCTAAATAGCTTTGGAGCTATACTGTAATTTTGAGAATTTAAACCTGAGTAAAGCTGTCTTGTAGCAGCCACAAGATAATACAAAGCTTTCTGCATAAAATGCCATTGAAAAACAGACATCAAAGGTTTGAAGAACTGCTGTGTTCCTTTGTGTACCAACGATGCTGCTGCTGCACAGAGGCCAAATTGTAGCATAATGAGTGTATCAGGAGCATTTTCTCCCCTCAAGTCACAAGCCTTAAGAGTGGGACAAAAAAATGCCCCACCAAACCCTGCACTCACACCCGTAAAAAAAGAAAGGTCAACAAATAGAATTTTCCTGAATAAGCACAAAGAGACCTACTATGTGTCTCTGTTTTAAATCAGATATGAGCATGAAGCAAATAAGCCAACTTTCTGTTTCATCAGAACCAGCCACGAAGCCAACTCATTTTCTTCCTCATCAGAAAACTTTAGAATGAAATAGACCTGCCATCTGCAACATGGCAAAGACATGGATTCTTGATCTGACTCGCAGGTAGTGTTCAAGGAGCTGTTGGCAAGGATGGAGGACATCAAGAAACTAGGAAAAAAAGACTTTGTGCCTCAACTTGATAACCCAAGCTTTAAACCAAGTTCAAGAGGAAAAGGCAAAGCAACACTGCAGGTAAGTGACAATGACAATGAGCTATGCAACAGCCTAACACAAGGTGAAAGGGTCACTCCTGAAGGAAGAAGCTATCGTGGGCCAGTATGCTAAACACCCTAGAGATCTGTACGTTAAAACAAGACGACAAAAATTATTTCTTGAGTTGTTAATGATTTAGAAGCTGTAACAACTTTATTAGGACAACTCATCTAACCCAGAACACCAGGATGGGGGCAGGGGAGAATTGCTGCCACCTTGTACATTAGCCATGTGTATGCTTGCCTCCAGCCCCCAGAAGATAGTGTAAGGCAGACCTTTGAGAGTATTGGGGAGGGACAGTACATCACTGCTACTATAGTGCACAGAACACAGTCACCACCTGGGAAACCATTCCAAGACTTCCTGGTGAAGGAAGAAACAATTGAGAAAGGAACAAAGCAGGACAAGCCATCCAGGAAGACCCTGAAATGCACACCATTTAATTTAGAAAATACAGAACACAGTCAGAATCAAATCTGCAAGAGCCCTACAGAAACTGCTCAAGAACATCAGGACAGAAAGTAACATGGCTGAATGACTCCAGGGTAAAAGTCAGAGGTCCTCACTAGAATAATGGAGAGCAAACAAAACTAGTGAACTACAGTGAACTTTGATTTTGTCATTTCTTAGAAGAAAATTTACTAAAGGAAAAATGATAGTTCCTTGAAGAAATCAGTATAAGATTCACAATTCCAAACTACTCCAGTGCAAATTAAATAGGAAAGGTAATAAGGAACAAACGTAGGTAGATCCATCACCTCTTTTGCAATCTCAAAAAAGCCCAAATGAAGCATTATAAAATATAGAAATCAGTACATATTAATAACTATGGGTAAGAACAGCAGGAAAAGCACTGAAGCACAAAAAAAAAAATGAAGTGCCACTGAAAAAAATGTAGTACTTAAATGCAGGGCATTTTTGTATCTTCCACACACACACTAAAAGCATTCAGCACCAACCAGGTGGCTTACACCTGAAGTCCTCATTGACAGGGAGCTCTAAGACCTCAGCCTTGAAGAAGGAAACATTACAAGTATTCATGAGAGAACTTTTCAAACTGGCTTTTGTCTGATGAACCTTATCCCAGGACACTTAACCTGCTGACAGCTTTGATGAGTTATGTCTGAGAGCCTGTGGAGAACCACAAAGCAGCAAAACATAGAGTCTATCTCTAAAAAGGAAGAGCCAGGAACCAAGTCAACCTTAATCCAGTATCTTTCCAAGGACTGAAGTAACCAAGCCTTTTAACAGCACTGCAGTGGTGGGAAACCTGACATAGATGGGTAACAACCAATATGGGCATCAGTAAGCAACTTGTCCACCCTTTTAAATTTACTTTCATAGCAGGATAAACAGGCTTTTTGGAAAGAAGATGCACCAAATTATGGCAGGTGTCAAAAGACTTAATGAATTCAAGATCTGGCCATATTCTATTAAGCAAGGAAGGAAACTGTTCTTGCCCTTCTTGAATTTCACCCTGTATTTTTCCTTAGTTTGCTTCTCCAACTTAACAAGGCAACTTTGAATTCTGAAGCTGTATATGATGTCATCTGCATATATAATAAACTTAATCTTACTCTCAAATTCACCATCCAGACTCATTAAAAGTACTGAGAAAGCAAGAGGTGGGATGGTTCTCTTTAAAACTCTGTTCAGTGCAGCCTGCCATTTTGACAGTGAACCGTTAAGTAGTTCTCCAACTGTGGTAGCCCAGTTAGTTAGTACCTATCTATAGCAGTTCTTCTCCAGGGACCATGCAACTAGTGAGGAGAAAAAGTTAGGGCCACAGAGAGTTTAAGAAGTGTTTCTTTCCTGGATTCCCTTGGGCAAATGGCAAAGGAACCGTGCAAGTCTCTATTAAAAAAAACCAAACCAACCCAAAAACCCAAACCCCAACACAGAAATAGTTTTCAACTTTTACAGGTGCCTAAATATTCTCCAGTAGAAGCACAGATCATAGGATGCCAAGTTTAAGCCTACAGATGAGGCTTACTTCTTCAAAGTGCTCTTTGAAAGGGAATTTTTAAGTCGTATACGCATTCCAAGGTCTGTAACTACAGGTGGAAAACAAGTAAGAGCAAATGTGTTTAAATCCAACAGGTCAACATTTTCTGAATCTTACTATTTTAGAAGTGCTTCAGAATTATCCATCAGGGGAATATGTCTGATCTTTTGAAAATAAAACTCGTTCATAAACTACATAGTTCGGCATGACAGAATGGCACACTTCTGAGCAAGAGAAAAGCTGCGAATGCTCTCATTGCTCCCAGTGACCACTAGCTCTAAGCTCTGCTGCAAAAAGAGCTGGTGTTCCAAAAAGCTTTCTATCAAATTAAAAACAAAAAGCAAACACCACAACCAAAAAAGAAAAAAAAGAAACACCTGCACCAAAACCACCCAAACCAAAAGATGCAACCACCACAACCAGACAGATAACATTAAAAAAGAGATCCTCCTTACTGCACTTCTCTCAAGACTAATCAGCTCTAGCTCCTCTCAAAGCCCACTAAAAATCAGCTGACACACCAGACACACCCCTGAAACAAATTCCAGCAGGCAGGCTCTGGCAGAGTTTGGAGCCTGGTCTTTTTTACATTGTACATAACTGAGCCTAAGCCACAGGCAACCTGAAACAGCCTCATCTAGGCAGTCCCAACCCATCTGGACAAGGAAGGGAAACAAAGAAGCCCTCTCCAACCAACCCAACATAATCCCTCCATTAACATCCTTCAACCATCCTTTTTCCCCCTTGACAATGCCAGTTATTCTGAAGGAAGACCCAGGTCATGTGTCTCTGCTACTTAAGAAAATTCAAGCAATTTGTTTTGAAAGGTAGGAATTAGCCTTTTAGATAATAAATAAAATTGATGTTTGAAAGAAGATACCACATTGGTACAAGTTCTCAAACCTTTTCCAAGAAGCAAAGCTTATGAAAAGCTTTCTTGCTTTCTTATAAATACAACAGATCACATACAGAAGTATTAATTCAGCAGAATGTGTCCAAATATATTGTTAAATAAATGTATATGCTATCAAATGCAGCCTGTGCAACAACTTAACCATGTAGTGTTTGCAAAAGTTTTCAAACAACAAAGTAGTAGTAATTACAAAGTCCAGTTTAAAAAATAGGACAGCATATTCTTCTGAGGATTACATATATAGATTGGCTTAACAAATGGGCAGAAATGATCCCTGGAGTATTCTGTCTAGTAAGCCATTATTTTTGGAGGTTTGTTTTTGGGTTTTGGGGGGTTTTGTTTTGTTTAACTTTAATCAGTAATACTGAATAAATACAGAGTAAGGGCTTTGAGCTAGGTCTCCAAAACCAAAATAACTTGCAGTCAGGATTTAGCAAAAAGCTGAAAAAAAACAGTAATTTATTTTTTCAATAGTATTTACAGTGCTTTAAGTAAAGCTGTCAGTAAAGCAGTGTTGGACAGTGATTTGTCATGGAAGTTATTACAAGTATTCTTACCTCTGATCTACAAAAACAAATTTCCCATCTATCGCATGTCGAGAAACATATTCTGTAGGTTTCACCCTGATCTCACCGTTGACTGGCTGTGGTACTACATGAGGATGCAGCCGTCCAATTGCAACAAGACAACTTAAGTTACAACCCTCATTATCTGGTTCATTATCTTCATCTAGTCCCATTTTTGTTGGTGGCCAGCTTTTTAAATATCCTGTACTATGAATAGTGCAAAAGCTTTTGCGGTCTGCTGTAAAAAGAAAAAAAAGAGAAAAAAACAAAACCAAAAAAGCAGTTAGGTCACGGATATTGCCTTGGAGAACTTCATCTCAGTTCTGCTAATAATTCATCTCCTCTCTTATCCAGGAAGTTTGGGATACTGTTCACTATGGGATTTTTCAGCACTCCTGCTTCAATGCAGCTAATCTGAGATAGTTCAACAAACAATTTATCTCTGCAAAACCATTGTTTATAGTGAAACACCACATAGTTCAGACCAAGGTTGCTTTTGATAATTTTTACGTAGAAATTGCATCACATTATTTCAGCAAAGGATGCAAATAATCTAAAGGATTGTTTGAAGAAATTAAGTCTATTGAATAAATAAGATGCCTTTTTCAACTTAACATGAGGCTCCTACAAAAAACAGGAGCAATTCTTTTGGCAGAATATATACTGTTTGTGGTGTACAGGGCATAGCTGTACACAGGGGTGAGGATGAAGACTTACAATGACGAGCAATACAGTTGATATCTGAAAGGAGAATTCATATTCCTCAGCACCAAGCAGGCCTTAAAACTGCAAGGAAGACAACTTTCACAGAGAGGCACAGTAAAAGGCTTATGTCTAATCGCACAAACTGGTTTCCTCAGGGATGAGCGCTAAAGCACAATCCAAGGTTGAAGCTGTGTCTGAACCTAGCAGGAAGTACTTGGGGCAGCTGTCACATCCAGAGACAAAACACTGAAGTTGCCTTCTGTTCTCTAGTTGACACTTTCCATTAATACCAAATGTATTATCCAAAGCACTCAAAGAAGAAACTTTCAAGTTTGGACTAAATATATACTGCAACATGTCTAGAATAATACCCTGCAGAGGAAAAATATATTACCAGCTTTGATAATATTATGACCAAATCCTTCCGGTGCAGAAATGCTATGTTTCCAGTATTCAGACTGTACCAACGCCACAGATGAACTCAGAATAAACTCTTTTTTTTTAAGTGGGATAGCCATCCAAATATCACTTGTCAAATATGGAGCAGAGAAATTGAACGGGTAACAGCTCCCCTTTGCTGGGGACATTGGCTAGAAGGTCAAGACTGAATGTAATATGATCAATGTCTGAAGAAGATGCAATAACCACACCAGAACTGTCAGCACAAACTGCCTGCAAAAAATTTCAAGAAAGCAGAGCAGAGAATTTGGCTTTATATGCTAATACAGTGTGTAAGAGCTATTATTGGGGGAGGAGGAAGTATGAAGAAGTAACAGACCTAGACATAGTTCAATATCTTAACAAGAAACATTGACAGTGTTCAATAAATATAAAAATTTAACCACTGCAAATGAGCAACCGTATAAAGAAAAGCCTGACAGCCTTTACATTTGGTAATAAAATGTGTAACTGTTACCTTTCTTCTTTGAACAGGTTGAAGGAAAATCCTTGTCTTCTACTTTCACTGAAGGTCTATTGCACTTCATCCTACAAAAGAAGGACCGTCTTGCTCCAGAACATAGTCGTGATGGCCCAGGTGTTATATCAGTTTTAACTGGGAGTCCAGCTGCAGCAAACAGAGAAAGTGAGGAAGCCTTCTTTGTCAGGTAAAAAGTTAACCATACAAATGATTACATACAACCCAACTGTACGATGTTTCAACTTTGCTGGGACAAGGACAAAAGTCCTTTTATATCCTCCTTCAGAAGCAGAAATCCTATTTTGGAGTTTTTCATGTACCTGAATATGTGCAGGACTCAACTGACCACACCAACATTAGAATTTCTGATCGCACTTTCTAGCATGAAAACATTGACACAAGCTTGAGAACACATAGTTCTAAACACAAAGATTAGCCACAGGTTGTAAAAATCCACACAAGTTTTGCAATAAATGTTATGATTTGTTTGAACACTAATCAACTGACTAAAAATAGACAGAGATTATTTACTCATAACCAGAGCAGTACTTCATACATATAGTCACTCAACAGACTCATGACCCTTCAGACCAGAAGACTTTTCTATCGCAATACCCACCCAGAGAGCACACATGCACGCACAGAGCAGAAGAGGCCCAGTGACATTCCAGGTCCACCTCAACTGGTGTGTTCCTAAACGTCAGATTTTTTCATTGTTCTGATGGAAGGGGGAAGAAAGGTAGCAGTGACCTACCTACACAGGGACTGCAAATCCCCAAGATCTCCAGTTATGTGCAAGAAGTCTCTAGCCTCAAAGAAATAAGTGCGTACGAACATGCCCTAACAATAAGTCCTGGCCTTTACCATATTCTTGCAGGAGATTCTTAGATTCTTTTCTGTGGAAAGTAACTGGAGAAACACAGTACCAAAACACACACCAACTCTGGGAGCCAACAGCAGAGTGCTAGTACAAACAGAGCTCCAGAAAGATGCCTGGCACAGGTATCCTCCCAAGAGCTGATGGAGGATTTAAATCACAGCAACTTTTCCACAGCTTGCTATCCACTTCAACCATTTCCGCATGGGGATACGTATAAAGAAACAGTTATAAACATGCACAAAAAATTCTAGGGTCCTGTAGCCTTTTAACTTAAGGAGGAAAACAATGATGACAGTGTTTTACTGTAAAATATGCCTCCCTTGAAATTTGAATTGAGTGAGGTCACCTCAAGGAGGTCAGACTGTCACAGAATCATAGAATCATTTTAAGTTGGAAAAGACATTTAAGATCATCAAGTCCAACCATTAACCTACCTAACCAAGTCCACCAAGTGCCAAGTCCACCACTAAACCATGTTCCTAAGTGCCACATCAACACGTCTTTTAAATACCTCCAGGGATGGTGACTCAACCACTTCCCTGGGCAGCCTGTTCCAGTGCTTGACAGCCCTTCCAGTGAAGAAATTTTTGTAGTATCCAATCTAAACCTCCCCTGGCGCAACTTAAGGCCATTTTGTCTCATCCTATGGCTTGTCACTTGGGAGAAGAGAGCGACACCCACCTCACTACAACCTCCTTTCAGGTAGCTGTAGAGAGCAGTAAGGTCTCCCCTCAGCCTCCTTTTCTGTCCCGCCCCACACACTCTAAACTGCTGTTCAGTGGTGAGAGTACAAGTTGTGCCTGAGCCACTCATGCCAACATAAAAATAAATACACACATACACACTAGTACTCTTAAGAATACGAGTTCTTGAAATTCTACCAATCAGTCTATCATAGCAGATGGGAAGACTGTAATTCATAGCATTTATTTTTGCCCTAACTTTGTCAGAGACATACAAAAAGGGAGCTAGCACTGGATATACATGCTTGACAACCAGACAAAACCAGGAGCCAGAAAAACTTCAGTTGATCCAGCTGGAGGCTTTAGGCTCACTGCCCTGGAATGATCTCCCTCAGCTTCAGCTTCTGAAGTTGAGCTGGTAGCTTCTTTGAGATGAGATCCTAGAGATTTCTGCTCCTGACAAGCATGAGACTTAATGACCTGGAAATCTGCAGTTGTAAGATACCATCTTCTACTTAAGCAATGCAGACTCCTGTTATAAGAGTGAATTAAACACCCACTCACCTCAAAAGCGGGACAGATACAGAACCACTTTAAAACACCAGAGTGGAATAGAGCTAAGAGACACAGTAGGAAATTATTCCAACAACCAGGTTAAAAACCTTGTAAGAGAAAGGTTAGGTCACTGATGGAAGTGGCAGTAACGAATAAATAAATTCCTCTATCTTGACTGACAGCTAAGAATAACCAAAATAATACTGAGTGTATTCTGACCATTGAGACTGACAGATTAGGACAAATGCTTCAATGGGAAAAATCAAACCTTTGATGCCTGAAAAAGGGAGGATATCTCACAGGTGGAGCCAATTAAACTAATGCATCTATACTGCAGTACATGCCAAACCTACTAGCTTCTACATTTAGGTATCCAGTTTTGGGGGTTTTCTGGGTTTATGGTGTTTTTTTAAACACCACCACCCCCACCCCCCCCACCCCCCCCGCCTTTCTCTTTTTTCTTCAAGCTAAAACTTCCTTGGCATGACACGCAATCCAAACACCACCTCCCACACACACTTTCAGTATCAGGCAAATAATTCAGGCTACATGACACTTTCAAAAGGTGGTAATACTTACTTTTTGCATCTATAAGCCTTTCTCGTGGCGCAGTGTCAGAAGAAGAGAGCTGCTCCTTCACTTTGGCAATGTCTTTAGGATGAAGGTAATCAAATAAACTTTGACCAATCAAATCATTCTGTAGAGATTGAATATTCAGTCAAAAATTAAGATAATTGTTCAGTATATTTTCCTAATTTTATCATCCATTGTAAACAATCCTTTTACATATAGCTCTAACCAAGGAACATCAAAAACCTGAGATCCAGGATTTAAAGGAAGGTATGTTTTCTCTGTATATTTTGAAGTTATGACTACATTACATAGTAATTTATTTCATTATTTTCAGTAAGAGTTTTGCAGAAATAGCATGCTTGATCCACCACCAACAAATATTCTGGTTTATCTTCAGTTTCCCTTCATATGCTACATATTTGAAGGAAAAAATCATAATCACAAATGTTCTCTTTCAATATTTACATGATGAGTAGGTATTTAGTATATACCTAACTAAAGGCTGGCTGAGGAAACCTTTTGAAGTTAATACAGCTTTTAAATTTGGTAAGAAGGACAGATGACAAAGAATGAAGAATGTAAGTTAAGCCTCACGTTAAGCATATAATCAAAAACCTGTCTTTGGTACAATTGCTTCCAAGTTTCCATTAGCAAGTGTGCTAGCAAAACCAGAACAGAAAGAAAACTAAGTTGAAAAATTCATGTGAAGCTATTGGAAGAACCTTAGATTGATTTTTCAATATTTGCTTACACTCCCAATTAGATAATGCTTTTACAAGTGTGAGGGTAAATCCCTGATCAGAATGCATCAGTGAAGTAAAGTTAGTTCATTTTCACCTCCTTAGTTTGAACGGAAACCAGAAACAATCGTCTCTAATGACATGGCAGAGAAAAGCTCTTTCTTTGCAATGAATCTCGGCATTCAAGGCAGACTAATCACATAAATACCCTTCCATATAAACGCATAATCATAAAAAAGCTTTCAAATCTTTTAAGGCCTAACTTTACTTAAAATGGAAAAAAATACCTGACTGTAGTTGAGGATCTTGAAGACAGATTCTGAAACAAAGAGTATCTTCCCTCTGTCACAGCCCACAACGAAAAGAAATCCATCTGCTGCCTAATGGGGGGGGGGAAGGTCAATTACTAAGTACATCCTCATTGCATCATTATAACATTTAAAAACACTTTGTATAGAGTAGAATTTCTACACTAGGAGAGCTGTCTTAACATTTAGAGATAACTGAGTCAACAGGCAAGATATGAAATTACAATACAGGGTTTTTTTGCATCTGCAAACATTTTTGGCATCACTCTGGGCATCACGCCCAGAATTTAAAATCACTTGTATGGGAAGAAAGAATCCATGTCTTGGCCAATAATATTATGATTACGTTTAATAATGCCTTCAAATTAAAGTGTTATTTTAACTGAATTTATTCCATAGTTCGTCTTTCAGAAACCAGACATAACCTGGATATTTATTTATGTGCCTGTAGGCAAGTAATTACCATTTCAATAGTACTCTTTTTCAGTCACATACAAGCATGCAGGATTAGGCCCTAATCCTTTAGAGTCACAATGCTGCAGAAATTAAATTCTGCATATGCTGCATCTGGACACTGCAGTGCTTCACAAATTACACAAGCTACTAGAAGACCGTAACTACTGACTCTCCACACTATAGAAGAAGTATACAGCAAAGCAGCCAATCATATGAAGTCATGTTATATCAGTGACCTCAAAAAAAGCTGTTCATTATATCATTGTATGCTGAAAATCATGTCAAGGTAGCCCATGACAGAAAGTCTGTAAGAAAACAATTTATGTAATTTTGGTTCATTCCACGAAGTAACTGAAGAGTCTGATGGTTACCACCAGAATATCAGTTTCCTCATTCTGCTAAAATTAAGCGACACCAGTCATCATTAAAACCCATTGAATTTATGCAGTCATCTTGCAGATTTCTACATTATCCTCCATAATCAGAACATACTTAAGCTGAGATACAAGGCAGAAAAATACTGGTGTTTTGCTTTGGGAGAGTTATATTCACACCCATTAATATCTCTTAATTAAAAGCTGAAACATACCCTGAGAATAAGATGTTTTAATTCATCATCTGATAGAAAAGCAGGCTTATAGTTTGCTTCTGTATATGGGTTTGTAGCACCTAAAGAAAAAAAAAAAAAACAAAACCAAACAATCCCCATATCACAAATTTAACAATACACACTTAAATGAGCAATTTTCCTTTGGCTCCTTCTTATACTGTTATCCATTGCAGGTGTTCTTTAAAATTAAAGTTGCTTTTCGGTTTTGTTTTACTATCAACTTGAGCTCTGTTGGTATTAACTCAAAAAAGGATGATGCTTTTTTACTAACACACAAATACTGCATTACATAGTAATGCAAATTATATGCCTTCTGAGTGTTCCTCAACACATTTTTTTAACCCAAATGCTGTGCTTGATTTATAGTCTATTCTCAGAATTAGAAATGAAAAACAAGAGATTAAAGCATAAAAACCTTCAAACTATTTCTTCTCTTCATAACTTAGTACAACATGACAAGGTCATGTAAACAGATTGTCAGTTAGGAACTTACAAATCAGTTCTCTCATTCCATGCCAAAGACAAAAAACATTACAAGACATCTCACAATGCCAAAAGCCCAAAATTAGCAACAAATGAGGCAGCTATTTATTGAAGAGTAATTCTTCTCATTCTATGCCCTTCAAAAAGACAAAAGAGTCAAATTAGTAACCACTGAAGTGCTACAAAGTACTAACCTAATCAAATGACAGTGGCAGAAAAAGTTAAACCTTTCAAAAATACTCCAATAAATATGATTGGAAGACACCAGACGTCCTAGAAACTAGACCAATGACTCCTTTAAATTAGCTACATCACTGTCTTTTCTCAGGGGCATATTTCTTGATGGCTTAAGCTTTCACCATCATCACCGATGGTACCCAAGCACGGATGCGCTCTTATATGAAGCTTCAGGACATACAGAAATTTGCAACAATCCCCACTCTTCCAAACCCACGTGTTTCCCTTCAGGTGCTTGTAACATAAACTGGTTAAAAAGACTAAAATTGAATTTTCAAAGTACGCTCCGTTCTTTCACACAGAGCTAAAGGTATAAACACAAAACCTCAGAAGTCCTGTAGGAATATTACTTACAGCTAAAATCTAACCTCTCTATCCAACAAGTTTCACACATTGCCTGCTTAAGAGCACTGCTCAGTGCTACACGAGATTCAACTGTGAACCGCCACTTAAGCCCTTTGTTCCCTCCCCCCACCTGCCTCAGCAGCCTTGCTTTTGTTGAACCTAGTGATGGTGATTAACCAGGCCAGAGGATGGAAAATTATACTTTTCTCACCCACAAATTTCCCAGTCAGATCAGGAAATATCTGGACCATGAACCAGTAAGCTGTAAATGAATGTACAGCATCAAACGCTAAGAAAAGGGGAGAAATCCTCCCCAAAACATATTAACTTACTCCTTTTTGGCAAAAGGGCAAGAAAGGGAAAGAAAAAGTATGGCTTTGGGGAAACCCCACTTTGCCATCCTCCTCCAGTCCTCTCCTGTCCCTCCCCCTCCACCCCCAATCAACTTACCACGTAATGTTTTCATATGCTGGACAGCCATTCTCAATACAGTGAGTTTATCTAGCTTTCGAGACATAGCGTTGCACGTTGGTACCAAAGATGCCAGTTCATCTATAAAACTGTTCATTTTATCTCTACGCCTTTTTTCAATTTGACTATGAGCCTCCCTAAACAAGTAAGGTGGTGAGGAAAAACAGAAAAGCATGAAAAAATAGAGCATATAGAAAAAAATCCCCAAATCCAGTATAACAAAACCATTAAAATAACCTCCTCCTGATAATTCAGTTACCCTCTTATCCTTGTGAAAAGGACATCCACATACAGAATTCTTCAGACATTTTATGTTTGTTATTTGGGTTTATTATTATTACAGTTATAAGCAATAGGCAAGGCTGCAGCACATGGCTCTGGTTTACCAGAAAATACATGTAATGTTGGCCATACAGTACACTGAATCTTCAGTTCTGAAACAATCCACTAAACAGTACAAAATTATCTAGAGATTTCTACTGCTGTACAACACTTTGTTCTTAGCGTGTACCCTGAAACCATAAAGGAATAACTAGAATCATAAAGGTCGCAGATAAGCAAATTCCAGTGTATATAAATATTGAATAAAGCATTCAATTAAGAATTTGTAATCAGTATACTATATGAGTGTACTAAGAATTTAAAGCTACTTTTTGCTGTGGCAACGTAAGTGTTCTACCCATCCTACAGCTTTCCATTTGAAGCGTTTGTGATACCTCTGAACTAAACTCTTCCTAACCAGGAAAAATTATGATAAACATAATTTTATAAATAAAGTTATTTTATTTTTTGTTTATGTTTTCCCATATTAAAGAGTCACTGTTAACACTTTTACAACCCACTACTGAATTTGAAAGAAACAACATTAAGAATGTAATATTATCAGAAACGTATACAGACTGCCATTTCAATGTTAATATTAACAGAAGTGACTAAACCCACGTTACCTACCAAGTTAGCATTTTCACAAAACTATATGCAGTTTATACATGAAAAATGTTAACAGTGCAAAGATATGGAAAAATAAGAGAAGGTCAAAGCTAGAAAAAAATATTTTTACGGTAAGAAGCACATGCAAATATTTCATATATAGCAAAAGGCAAGAGATCAATTGTTTTCAAAATATTTGTTTAGAGTATTACCTTGCATTTTTTATTCTGCCTTGTTGGTCTGTATACTCCAATCTGTTGAGAAATGGTATCACAAGGTTACACTGTTGAAAACACTGAAAACAATTCTTTTAATGCATCTTACCTACTGATCCTCATTAAAATATTATTTTAAAATTTGAATATTTATTTAGTCTTTCTTCAGAAAATATCATTATTGATAACACTGTGGCTCAAAGTGTTGAGTTTTTCTGTTTGTCTGTTTTAATTTGTTCAACAATCTTAAGCCTTTGTCCCTGCAAAGAAACGATTTGGGACACCTGACCACAGTGACAGTGAAAACAGGTATCTACACACAGAATCCTATGTCAGTACTGTGGAACTAACATTTTAGTGACTGTATCAATAGTACCTTCCATGTTGGTCATCTTTATCTGTATCCATACCTTCCCTGCAGAAACAAAATAAAGCAATACATCACAAATTAAGCAGGATTAGCCAAACTATTATCAAACTATCATAAAATTAGAATATTCCAGTCATCTTTAAATCCTAAATACAAAAATAAGAATATAAAAGTGAGAACCAAGAAGGACTAAAGAAGTTGCGTGGTTTTTGTAATATTAAAAAAATTCTTAAATTGGTTTATGTCCTTCGGAGCTAACAAAATGGCACAGTTTGATGCGTTTGACAGCAAAACATGCTGCAGTTCAAAGATACGACCTGTTATAAAAATGTTTTTCAGTTAACCGGAGGGAAAAAAAAGGACATATCAAAGTAGATATTTTTCATGCCTTCATCAGAAATAGGGCTACTAACTTGCATTTACTATAGTTAAAAGCTCGACCAGAGGTAGTTATCAAAGTGCCTAGCATAAAACTCACAAATTGCCCTGAATTACTTTGTGCTGATGTCTGTGTGTTCTACACTTCAGTTTGCCTTGTGGTAGTTGATTTTGGGGTAGGAGATGTAATAATCTAGACCAACAAACCATTGGAAATGGCCAAATACATGGACAGAATGAGAGGCTGTATGAAACTAACCAAACACATTTTAAAATTAGTACAACTTCCAGTGTAGCTACATGGCTTACTTTTTTTTATCATGTTGAGACAAAAGGAAGAAGGCATGAAGAATAAAGGATCCCCCCTATGCCATTTTAATATTCTAAACATGTGACAGAAATAGGAAGG
This sequence comes from Pelecanus crispus, assembly GCF_030463565.1. Lineage (NCBI taxonomy): Eukaryota > Metazoa > Chordata > Aves > Pelecaniformes > Pelecanidae > Pelecanus > Pelecanus crispus. The sequence continues at coordinate 11,388,485 of NC_134648.1, forward strand.
AGAAGAAAGCACTAAGTTTTCAAAGCTGTATCTGGTGAAAAGAAGTTGAATGCCTAAGACTATAGCACTATTAGACAAAAGAATTAGGAAGAGAATGCTTTAATATATAAATCTGTACAACTGTGCTTAAATGGACACTCTTAAGCCTGGCTTATTCTGGTTTAATTTTGACCTGCAAATTTTAGGTAAAGGGAAGGGAAAGGCAAGGAAAAACACTGAGCATCTTTTTCAAGTGAAACTGATTATTAAAATATTTATACTTACTCAAAAGGAAAGCCATCAAGTCTGAAAAGAAAGAAAAATAAAGTACAGTATACATACGAAATAAGAATAGTATCTTACATTTTCTGTTGAAATTCTCAAGCTAATTTATATTCTATTTGAAATGAAAAGCACAATGAAAACAAGACAACAGCAGTAAATGTATTCTAAGGAGACAAGCTTGTTCAAATTGATCTACTTTCTGAATGAATAGTTCTGCTTTTTAAGAAAAGATAGCATAGTTCATTACACTTAATGTGAAAAACTAGTAAAACAACTAACCTAAATTATGTTATGCAAATCAATGAGATATTGTTTCATCTTCAGAAATGAAAGATCTGTGCTTTATGTGTGTTGCCCTTGTGGTTAGATAAATGGGATTTCAGAGAACTCTAAGGCCAGGAATCAAAAAAAAAAAACGTATCCCAAGTTTCTAGGTCTTTGATTCTGCCCAGCAGGAGAGATGAACATTTTCTTTTAGTCAGTAATTCTGAAGTAATTCTAAAGTCCTAATTCTGAACTTTATACAGAGATTATCATATCATAAGGAAATTAAACAGAATTTCTACATGCAAGCTAACTACTGGCATCACTTCAAGACTGTAAAGTGATCTGAAATACTACTGAGCTTTAACATGTTAAGAGGCTACATTTTATAAGACTCTATGAAAAATCTTCTCATATTATCCATTAACATACTAGTTATTCCTGTTCAACATTGGACATTAGCCTTCTTTAAAAATAAACATGGTAGTCTTTCACATATTATTCACCGTACTTTTAAATCAGTTATCTTTGCGATTAGTTTTTAAAATGAGTTTGAATAATGCTAAAGGTTTTCTTCATGTCTCAATTTGCACATTTGAGTTACTGCCTTAGTCAATGGCTCAAAGCACTTCTGATGCTCACAAAGAAACAGCATGCAGGTCTGGAACAGGACTTAGAGACAGAAATGAGGCATCAGTTTTCCACTTGTGATGCCACCTTTAAGCTACAGGATGCTTGTTGTGACAAAATTCATTTTAGCCTTAGAAAAACCCAGAAAGTAAAGTCTAAGAAGAGGTACAAGGTAAATTACAGATGCTTCAGGATAGTTTTTTTTCTTATCATATATTATTTCAACTGAAAACACTACTCCCAAGAAAAGAAATTGTTCATAGATCTATGCATGAAGTCTTGGATTTCAGCATTTGACTAAAACAGATTGTAGTGGAGAACAGACAACCTTTGCTGAAGTGACAGCAATAGGCTGGACAGAAATTTTCCTGGAGGAGTGGCAGGAGAAAGAATTGAAAAGAAGCTGGTATGGAGAGCTGAAAGTGCAGCTGATCAATATGCTTGCTTGTACTTGAGAGGCAAACAACAAACCACACTAAAACAGTCAGGTTCTTCCTTCTTTATTCCCTGACTTCACTGGTAAATGAAGCATAAAACTGGACACTTCAGACAATTTATGTAAAAAATAAATTGTTAACAGGCAGCGAAAGCTGAACAGTAGCATTTCTGAACAACATTTACTGATACATACATATAGAAGGACGGATCAAGGAAGTCTACCTTAAGTTCTATTTTAAAATAGGAATATTTACTAGCCACCATTTCCTTTGCAACACAACATGAACTGCGGTACGATGAAAGCTGTTCTAAACTTACTTTATTTAGGATTCAAGGAAACAGTGCTTTTACATATTTAATAAAATGCACACAACCTAACGGGCAGAATTATAACTTACAAGAGCAAGCTGCCTTTTGGAAAAGAGGACTTGAGCAATGCTTCCTACCCAGAAGAATAAAGATGGAGAAATCCTTTCTAGAGAAGAGGAAGTTGGTAAGATTGACTGAATTTTGTGGTAGTCAATTCAACTAGAGGGAGTTGTGTACTTTTCAGGAAGACTAAATCCCTATCAGAAAAGGTACGTATGTTGTATATGTCTGTGGTCTTTAAATAGCACTTAATATTTTGCACATAAGTTCTCCTAAAAGGAAGTCCTATGCACAGGGAACCTAATTCTTAATTGTCATGCTCAGCATGGATTAAAAATTCTACCCCTCCCTGTAAAAAGAACTGCCAACAATTCAAAGGCCCACAATGATAAAATTTGTGCTAAGTTACATAAAAATGGACTAGTTTTATTAATAATGGATGGGACCCATTCACAAGTTACCCTGCAGCTGAACTTTGTAAAGTTACAATACCTATGAGGTTTTAGAGTTAAGCAGGTCGGTCTCGGCGTACCTCGTGCAGATGTTACACATTTGGAAATTTGACAAACTACCCTGACCTTCACTATTCTAAAGCAGAGTTAGTGTGATTTCTGTCTATTTCAAACACGGGCCCCAAGAGAGAAGCTATGGCTTGGACAGTGCTTCTGAGCACTGTTATTAGCAAGCTTCCCTTAAAGAGAAGCAGCTTTCTTGAAACAAAACCACATTCTACCACTGATTCAGGAGAAACCAAGTTTTTATTTTGTCAGGAAAAATAGCCTACAGTCGATGATCAACACAAGATTAAATCAGCTGGTTAAATGAAAGGCAGATCTACTGCCCCAAACCAGAGCCTACTCAGATTCATATTCAACTGGGAGACCAAAACAGCTTCATCAGGCAAAGGTTGGCAGCACACTGATAGGAAGTGACTAAAAAGGCAAAAAATAGGTGAAGAAAAGGAACTATTCTGAGTTTTGCTTCTGCTTTTTCATGAATTAATTATCTTCCCTCCCGCTAGTCATTGTTTCCTATGTAAATGGTCAATATAATCAACCTTCACACTGTACATTTCATCAGTATGAATTCCACCCACCCCATCAGCCAAAGGTTTCTTTCTGCAGCCTTATCCCAATTGACAATCCTGAATTCTAGCTGCACCAAGATGAAGGCTTTATTTTTATTATTAAATAATGAACTTTCCTCTTAGTGCATAGTAGCTTTTTTATTAAAACCTTTATGACAGGTTGTCAGGAAAAGGTTATTTAAAAATTGCTATAAATATTTCTATTGTCTCCCCCACTGTACTGTTGTGTTACAACCTGTTTTTAGCAGTGTTAAATCAAGAGAAATCCAACTTACTGATAATCAGTAGAGCTTCCCTTTCTTTTCCTATTACAATCCATTCCTGAAGTGCTAAGGGAACTGGAGATCAAGTCAGCAGGGTCTGGTGACATAAAGTCACTAATTGTAGAAGATATGTCCATCCTTTGGTCTGCCATTGGATTGTCTTAACATTGGGAAAAAAAACAAACCACACCAAAAAAACCACTGCATTAATAGAAGCAGAAAGTTACATATTTTTAACCAAACCCCCAAATTTCAAACTTAGTATTCTTAAAAACTGCAAAAAATCACAATTATATTATTTCCTTTGCCATAAAATAGATAATAGGCAATTTCTCCTTTTCCAGCTACTGGGGTGTTGAATATTGCATACAAACCATGACCATTCCCAAAACACATTACTTAACACAACTGTTTTTAAAGAATTGTCAGAGTGATCTTTAACTAAACCAGGTTTACTCTTATGTTAACTGGCCAGCCAACCACTTCTACCTAACATAAATAAAGGATAAGTTCTGTCCATCTTTCTCTGACTGGGAACACTACTTTTAGTGTGTCTCTCCATTTGAAGATCGTATTATCAACACTCATAAGCTTTGAGAGTTCTAATTCCACCGAATTTCATAGATTGAGCAGAATTCAGAAGATTTCCATAGAAAATCAGGTTAAACAAACAGCTCCAACACTGCACACCCCACAAATAAAAAACTAACAACCCAATGGTGGTCTAAGATGACTACTTAAAGGTACAAACAAATTTAATTAGCTTTTTTATCCAAAACATACACATTTTAACCCTCTAGACTGCAAATAATTATATTGTTGGAAGAAACCCTGTGAAAAGCTTATTTCTTACTAAATGGCATCAACTATGAAACAGAACAATTTTTACCTGAAAGCCTGTCTTGGAAGCCTAGATCAACCTGGGGAAAGATGATGATGATGCTCAGCCTGAAGCAGTTGATCCCCTTAAAACTCTTCCATGCCTCATATTCTGTTAGTCAAGTACCTTCAAAAGTCTGAATGGGAAGAAAACCAGCAAGCTTAAAAAACACTTTCAAAACAAGTTTGTTTAGAACAATTGTTTCAGACACAGTTTACAACAGCATATAGATGTTTTCTACTCAAGGATCAAATTTTAATTTCCTTATAAAGTGTAGAAGCTTTATCCATCATCAAATGGGTTAGATTGTTGGGATGTGCATCTCCAATGGACCAAGCTTTGGAACAGAAGGAATCTCTTCAACATCATTTGCTTTTGGGCCCTGCTTATCATTCTTTGGTGTTTACATAAACCCCCTCCACTCACAAACAATGATCAGATCTCAACACATTTGTCATCAGATGCTACCAGAATGAGTCAAACTGCTGTTACAGTGCAAAAGACAGACCTATCCCTTCACTCCTGCCTGCCTTGCTTTTAAGGTGGCTATGGCAGTAAGACAGTTTGGGCTTGGCTTACTATTTTATTTTTCCTTGTCACAGCAGTTGGCATTTTCAAAGGTAAGGGGGTTAAACATTGTTCTATTCTGCAGACTTCAAGTTTTAAATAAAATCCACACCCGACAGTAAAGCTCAAGTCCTCAACTGTGTCTCCCAACTAGACTGTAAACTTAGTGGCTGGTCTGCAGGTGGATGTCTTTCCCCTCCAGGTTTCTGTCACAAAACAAGTTTTTCAGCAAAACTTACTATGCGAGACTTAAAAACTGTTCTAAGTGTGCCCTTGCAAAAAACTTTGAAAGTCTTCTGGATACACTGTTTTCTGGTACATGCATCTGTGAACATTGTGACTGCCTTTCCAACCTGCGATGATAGCTGAACTTCCCAATTACACAGATCAGCAAGCTCCCGTGACACTCTCAGAAGTTTGCAAGGCAAACAACTGGTATTCTGGCAACATGACCACATAATAACTGATTTTACTGAACCACATATATAGATACGTTAAGAGTTATAAGGCAACAGAAACCTCACAAAATCCAAAGTCAATGGTATAATTTTCTTCAGCTCCGCCAGAAGAGCAAATTCAGAATTTATTTCAAAAGTTTAAATTATCTAAATTGCTGGTCCTGTTATGGTAATAACAGTCAGGATCACAGCTCTTAAATATAAGGTCAGGCAAGTCATTGCCTTAATACCACCAACTTGTGAACAGAGGATCACTGTTGTTCTAGAAGCAGAGCTTCCAAACTGCTGCTGAGGTCTCATCATCCATCTCGCCCAACAACTCCTCTGTCGTCCTTTCTCAAAAATGAAAAAGGAGTCAGGTATTTGCGAATGCGCAGACATACTGGTACAGGCAAGTTAAGATGTCAGCTGACACCAGAAGGTCACTGACAAAAGCTAAATCAGTATGAATTTAAGTCAAATTATAAATTGCCATTGAATCCATAACCACAGTTTATTTTACAAGGCTTTCATTCACACTAATAGTTACTTGTAGATCAGGCCTTACTTTCTTCCTATATCAGCCTTTTCCTAGTTGTCTGCTTTCTCTCTTACTCAAAGTAGTCCAGCAACTATAAACTCGATTACATGACTGTGGTTTATTGGATTACTGCAGCTTAATTTGGAAGCCACCAGTTAAACCACAGTCACCAACCATTTCTCTGTGCTTGGTTCAGATGCAAAAACATTATCTTCAGCCTCAGTTGATGTGCAGAAGTTAGTTACAGCTAAACTTACTGTGGCCTGTGGCTAAGCCCTATGAATCCAGAGATAAAAGTACTGTCACACCAAACTACCTACGATGCCACTTTTTTATGCTGTCCAATTACTGTGCATCCATGACTCAGTCTTGGAACCTAATATAAAACCCAGGCATTGTATAATGCACATACTAGAAGCAAGTAGTTTCTAAAATTTCTGGCCTAACCACCCACAATTAATTTTCAAAAGTTCCTGCATGTCTATATGTGAGCATACTTGTTGAACTCACATTTTACTGCTTAATATAATTTCATGGAACACTTATGATGAACTCAGACAGAAGATTGGGATGAGCTGGAATTAAAAAAAGAAAAAAGGGTAAAAAAAAAGGGTTTGTAAGTTTAATACAGCCCTCTCCCTTTAAGAATGCATGCAACAGTCAGCATCTTAGCTTAATAATCAGAACACTGCACAAGTCACTGATGTGCTTTAATGCAAAAAAAAAATCTTTGTTGTTCATCTCAAAACAAAAATTTTAAAGCAGTTTTATAGAAAAATTCTTGAAATCAAGTATGCATTCAACTGTGCTGCTATTTTAAATTATAACCAAGCATCTATATTTGATAGTTTCAAAGCAGCTATTTTAAGTGCCTTGACCATTTAAGCAGAACAAAATTACATAAAAAACCATAATTCTCAATTTCTTTTCAAGTCAGCCCTTTCTCTACCATGTCCCAAATTCTAACAACTACAGCCCTACATTTTAGCATTATAGGAGTTAAGAATCATGCACATCCTTTGAAATGAGGTTTAAAGTTAACAAAATGTCAACCCAATGATCAGAGCAAAGATCAGCATGCCCCACTACAATAAATAGTGAACAGTTCAGAGACATGTTTTGTTGCAAGGCCTTCTTAAAATTCTGAAAAAAAATTAGTATTTTACTATCTTTTCAGCCTCCAGCTGCTAGTTGTTCAATGGCTCCAAAAAATCCTCCATGAGAAGGAACACAAAAGTTACCCATATGTAAAGCAAAGTTCAAATCTCCATTTATGATGTCCAGCCTGTTGCCAAAGTACTCCAAGGACCTACTTGAAAAAATGCCCTCTAGTCCACTTCCTGATTAAATTCTCCTGTAGATGAGAATCAAATGATACTTTGTCATTGTATTGCATGACAGCATATCTCCACAGCCTGTCTGGGACTCCTTCCTTCAGGATTTCTCCCCCCCCCCTTGCATTCAATCTTTCTCAACCCCCTGTAACAAGGCTAATGAGACAGTAAAAACAAATCTTACTGTTCATCCCTTAAAAAAAAAAAATTAGAGGACACGTGACTAGCTTAATCATGCAGCAAAGCTGATCACGAGTACATAAACACCCCTGAGCAAATCAAGGTCAGACCCAAAGTAGGTCAACTACATCTGCCAAGCACCCATCCAGGAGTCAAGACCTCTTTACACAAACACCACCAGTTTCAGTTACCCCTAGGCAAGAGTCAGCTAGCTCCAACATACATACATATTTGTTCTAAAAGAAACGCAATTCATAGCTTTATGAATCAGAAGTGTCTCATATCTTAAAAGCACTATTTCACAATGACAGAGGAAAACTGTGGTGTGGTTTCCTTAAGAAGTAATTGAAAAGATACTCATTGTCCCTATGTGTAATGACTGAACCAAAACCAGCTACCAAACGGAAATCATATACTTCCCTTCACAGCAGTATTTCATCTCAGAAGTTAACTGTCACAATACAAACTAGTAAGAAACAGAAAAATAGGATTATTTATCTACACTATCTATATTTCTTCAAGAAGTGTTGTACACGTATGTATACTCCAGATGTACACACATTCAGCAATGGTGGGAGATTCCCGCTCAACAGTACAAGGACTGCAAGTGTCCCTATGATGATTCCAAGATGCATACTGGCGCACACAGGCATGACTGCTGCAAGTAACGAGCAGTTCCTACAGCAGAATCTTTGTTATGAAATACTCTGTACGAATCAAAGGAAGATCTCTGAAGTAAAGTGGTGGAATTTTCCTTAAGTGCTTAAGGAGCAGGTCAGAATACTTCGTATTTGGCTGATATATTGATACTATCTTGTTTTAATGGTACATTTGTGTTCCCTGAACTCCCTAATATTATTTGCAGGAACACAGTACTCCCTGAAAATAAAAAGCCCTGTGGCTTCCTCTCACATGCAGATGCATCTCACCGCACTCTCTGGAGCAAAGAAGTGATTTTACCCCGGTTTCGTTGTTGAGGTCATCCTTTTACCACTCACTCATCAGCATGTTCGCCAACCCCAGCCGCCTACAATCCACATCTGAGTTTTGGAACTCTTCCCAGCCCAAGCTCTTAGTGACATCGGTAGCTCATGTTTTGACCCCGTCCTTAACCACACACACAGAGCAGCAGTGATCCAACAGCCTCCCACACCTCTCCTGTTTGCAGCTGCTGCTACCCAGCCCCTCACAACAGGGCACAAGTATCTCCTGCTCTGTGGAAGGCAGAGGCACAGCCCTCAGCCACTCAAGCAACTTAACTGTTCAAGCAGCTGCTCCCCATCTTTCCTAAGGAAAAAGTAGCAGGCTGGAGGGAGGCATCCCATGAACTTAAACCAGCCACAAACCTACAAGATTAATAATTTTGACTTAGGGGAAAAAAGTCTCCAATAAACAGAAGAACTCCACAGGCACAAAGAACATCATTCAGCTCTAGGAAGTTAATGTAAAGGCAGTTTCTCAACTGATCAATATACTGTCCACATGCACTCCCCTACCGAAAACAGGTCTGTTCATCACTAGTGTCTCTGAGAAAAGACAGAATGAGTCTTATCATGGCATCACCCCAGACGAGTTTCCCAGACTGTCATAGTAGTAATAGAGCCACAGGACAATATTCTGAATTTTGTCTCGTTCATAGAGCACTCAGACTTCCAGTTCAAGAGGGGCAGCAGATACCATCTCTCCTTGCTTAGAAGGGGAAATACTTAAAACTTTTACTTCCAGCTGTTTTAACAAAGGATTTCTCTGTTGCTCCACAACCAAGAAAAAGTGGCAACTAAAATAACTTTCTCTTGCACCAGGGAGCTCAGCACTACACCCAGGAACACAGAAGTGTCTCACCACCGCTCAGTAAATGGGAAGGATCACTTCCCTCAGCCTCCTTGCAACACTACTCCTAACGCAATCCAGAAGGCTGTTGGGCTTCTTTGTTGCAAGGGCACCATTGCTGGCTCTTGGACCCCAAGCTGTTTTCCAGATTGTCAGCCCCTAGTCTGTACTGGGGCATAGGGTTTTTCCTCTCCAGGAAATGCAGGACTTGGCATTTCCCGTTGTTGAACTTCATAAGGCTCTTGTTGACCTTTTTCTCTGGCTTGAGATCCCTCTGATTGGTAGCACACCTGTGTGGTCTATCAGTCACTCCTCCCTGTTTTGTATTACCTGTAAGTATGAACCTTCAGATAGCAGGGAAAGAGAGGAAAAGAGGCTGGTTCTCAAAAGAGAACTGGACAGATTTAACAAACCCCAAAAAATCCTAGCTCATGTTCTTCTCTCAGTGAAGCAGAAGAAAGTTTGCTTCAAGGCTGGTGCAGTCCCATGGGAAGGCCTTACAGATGGAGATGTGGACCATCTTCATAGCAGAAAGTGAAAACCGGAACAAAACGAAAGCCAAACCATTCCAATACCAGGAATCAAACCTGTTCAAACTGAAAGCGGTCTGTGTGCTATGGATGAAGTATTTTCCTCCCTAGTAGGGGACTGGTACATACCTCTAGTGATATAGCTAAAAGTTTAGCATACAAATCTACAGAAGAGCCACTGGGTGTGGAGATTGTATCATCATCAGAAGCAGCATCCTGACTAACCAGTTGACCCTCAGACACAGGAGATTTCATTTCCTCTCACGTCTCAAGACCATTTGCCTCTCTACTTACTCAGTGAATCCCAGCTAAAAGAGTGTTTCAACAAAGCTTGCTAGTTTGCAATCATTACCAAAAGCTTGATCTAGTAGAAGCTTCTCATCAGCCAAGATCAGATTCTTTGAAGCATGCTTATGTTGGCCCATTCAGATATTTCATTTTGGGCAGCCGTCAAAAGGAAACATCACAAAGGAACTAATCAAGTCCTTGTGAAAAGGTGGTGATGCACACTCTTCGAAATCAGCACTAAGATGCTGCTGTTACCAAAAGAACTTGGCCTGCCTCAATAATCAGTCCTCCAGTACATGTTCTCCTTAGGTTTCTGGAAACTGCTTCCACAGGGAAAACAAAATGGACGTGCCTTTCTTGGAAGACCAAGTTTCAAGGGATTTCTGCAGCACACCTACCAAACATGGCTGTTACCTACACACAAAGCAAACTATAGCCTCTCTACAGGCTTCTGGAAGCAACAAGTACTGGTCCTCACATCACTAGATACTGAGTATAACTGTATCAGTGCTGAAGTAATTCCTGAGCTCAGCCACAGTGGTCAGAGTAACCAGTTCAGATGTCTCAGAGCAGGAACCAGTGAATTCTGCCTCAGAGCTGTGCAAGCATTTTACTGGGTGCCTTATGACATTTTACAGACAGAGCCAGATTCCCACAGGTATTCTAGGAACATATTTTCAGACTTCATCTCAAATGTCAAGAAGATGGATATTTTAAGGAGGCTTTTACAAAAAAGTATAGCTGTCATACAAAATCTGTAAGATAACAGCTGATCTCCTACAAAGAGTAAGAAAAAATTACACTAAGAATTACACCCAGATATAATTATCAACGCAAGATCCTCTCTCAATTAGCACACTCCTTCATGCCTTTGGATACCTTATTTCAACAGGTCCTGCTGATCAAAAACATCCAGTTTGATTTCACTGGAAATGGATGCAACTGAAATGGAATAAAAACCAGTTATTCTGAGAACAGCTGCTTGTAGGAAAAGGACTGAGCTCAATATCATAAGTGTTTTAATTATTTACCAAAAAAAGAAAAATCAAAACAACCAAACCAACTTAAAGACAATGCTACATACATTTTGTTCAGCACAGCACCCCAGAATTTCTGTAGTGTAAGTTACAGAACAAAATAGTATTTTACATCTAAAAATAGGGTCCACCAATGTTAAATGCTGGTAAAGTAAGTTCACAAAATCTATGTTAAGCTGTAGTATTTAATATTCATTTACTCCAATCCTTCAGAAGACTTTGTGCATGTGTGGGGAGGAACAAAGTACCATATTTTCGGCGGTGGCGGGGGGGGGGGGGGGGGGGGGGGGGGAAGGAAGAAGTACTTAGACATAGACAACAGAAACTTTAAGTCCTTTGGGCCAGATACCTATTTCTACTCATTTAACATAAAAATTCATTATTCTGTTAGTAATGACAGACCCATACACAGTTAAAGTGGGGGGGAAAAAAAAAATCTACTCCCTCAATTACTGAAATACAAACTTAGTTGAAGTTCTCAAACCGAGTTTCCCAGCCTCCAATGTGTGAAAGATGTACTGTTTCACAACCTTGTTCATCAACCCCAAGTCATCCAAGGGATTTTGGGGGGGCTGAAAGACAGAGGGAATTCCATCCTACCATGTGGTCAAATCAATTATCCAGCATTAATACGCTTTAAGTAAAAACCTAATCAAAGTTATTGTTGACTTCTTTAGTAGCTTATGTACTTCCAGTGTGCTTTGATCAGAAACCTTTAAAAAAAAAACCACAACAAAAAACAACAAAACTACTCTGAATTGAGGTGGTAGTGATGCTGTGAAGTCTCTCAAGTTGTACACATTGCTTCTGATCTGTCAACAATATAAGATGTCTTATCTTGTGCTGCACTGCAGAGTCAACTTCAAAGGAAAAAGGTTTAAAAAATTAGAAATTTCTCCTTAAGAGGACTGTACACAACCTGGACTGACATTTCCAGAGCAGGAGAAGCATACAAGATAACAAGCAGGTAAGCTGTTTAACTCACTCCTCATGTTTACACAAACAGTGGGAATTTACAAATCAGTGCATCTTTAACTGACAACCGGAGATGCCTACCTTTTGCACTTGCAGTCTAAAAGATACAGCTTTCTGTTCCAAGATTTCATCTGACTCCTAAATATGAGCACTACTTTATAGCAGACAGATGCTTTAGATAAAAGTTTTAAGCATATCTTCATACTTCAATTACCCAAACTGAACAAGCGAACTTCCATGCAGTTAAATACACATCTTCTAATTTAGAGCTTATGAATAAATGTCCCAAAGCCTAACTGTTCATTGTAAGTATTATTATAACCATGATATGTTCTGGGCAAGTTTCATTTCCTTACTGTAGCTAAGTGAAGCGCCTCTATCCTCAACAATTTGGCAAATATTCTTCCTGTAGTTCATAATCTCCAAAGTTGTCTTTCAATGGCAAGAAGGCAAAATCCTCTCACAGAAAGTTCTAAGAAATGTGTCTTCTAAAAGGTACCTATACAAAACACCAGTCTAGCAAAACACTTTCTCATTTACTTCAAAGATAGAAGCGGTATGTCAGACCCCACTCTAATACCCAGTTTGATTGGTGATTTGGCACACCATGGAACCCATTCTAGGATTTCTTCCTCAAGCTTACAACTACTGCTTGTGCTTTAACATAACTTGCAATAGGATGTCTTGATTTAAAGATTTCAGGTGAGGACAAGCTTTAACTCAATCCACTCTTCTCACTGGCAAAGCACTATTTTAGTACTCCATTAGTTACTCCAGCTTCCAGTCACCAAATCCTTCTGTGCTTTTGTCAGGTTTTCATCTTCTTCTCCCCTCCTCATGCTGGAGTATTGTAGGCATCAAAACTAGACAATACATTCAAGCTCTGGCATGACTAATACTACTCAAGCAGTATTTCCTCACTTGACATCTAAACTTCATGCATTCAGGGATGTTAGCCATTTTTCAGTTTAATAGGTTGAACCACTACACACTTCCTTTAGTCTCTGAGTGCAGTAAGGTGACAAACTTAGTTTCCTGCATTCTCCTTTGGGTTGAATCACCTGGTCCAAACATTGTTAGACATACTGCATACAGTTGATTGTGTTTTGCAGTCACATTATTACTACAACAAACCCAAACACATTTGGCATGTGTGAGACCTTTCATTCAGAGATCTATTGCCAAACAAACTACAACTAAAGAGTTTACAACTTCAGGAAACAAAGCATAGAAACAACAGAGCAAAAAGATCACAAAAAGGAACGTAGACACAGGTGGCTATATTTATACCTTATACTTTCATTTCCGGTTTTTGCATACTCCCTCTGGTCCTGCTAAATTCCATCTCTGGCTGGAAGAAGCCGTCCCTGCTCTCAGCACTCTGCCAGCCTGACAGAAGCTGACAGGCTGTCAGTTCCCCTTCAATCCTAAAGTAAGCCTTGGGAAAAGGAAGATATTCTCAGCCTGCCTGGAACCAAGCTGGGGTATTCCCCACTCGGCTGCCTCTCTACCATATCCTCTACCACACATATCGCTGACAGGTTCCTTTTTCCCCACTGGTTTCTTAAAAGCTCTTTTTGACTTAACTTCACACAAAATCAGCTGTCAAACACATATGCATCACATCCATATGAACATCAATATTTCTTCCTTCAGAGTATCTCAGTACTATCTTAGAGGCTCAACTTAATTTTTGTTCTCCCACGATACCACTGGTTTTTGGATAGGAAAGCATCACAGCTTTTTGTTAAGTATATGAGTAGGTAGTATGCTAAAAAAAAGCTGCAGAAGAACATACAATGATGGCATAGCTACTGTATGTGTTAACAAAGTTTATATGTGGAAATGGAGACATTTACAACTTAGAATTATTTACAAACTTCCAGTTTTAAGAAAATAACCCCTCCTCACACATACTCATGCAAATAGCCTCAGCTACTTGTCTCTGTACCTGGAATCCCTTTGATATACGTACAGCAACAATAAACGCTAACATAAATAAGCTCAGCAGTTTGGCTTCCTGAAGTCACACTATTTGCCAGTTAAATCCAAATCAAACTAGTGAAAACTGAGACACAATTTAGCACTTGCACGTTTTCCGTAAAACATGCGAAGACACAAACATCAAAAAAAGATACACATGCCATTTTCAGTCTTGTTCAATGCTTCAGAAATAATAACCTCCCCCATTCCTGAAATCCTGGTTTTTAAATGAGCGCTCTGCTGCTAACTTTGAGAACGGCAGCATTTCAGAGTTATGACAGCTCATACTGTGGCATTATCCAATAGTCTGCTCTTCAGAGAGATTCACATAAAGCAGTTAGGAACCACAGCAATAGTGAGCACTGTAGAAGTAGGGCAAGTTCCCAATACTCCCCTAGGGCCAGCACTAATAGTGATACAGTGCATTATGAGCAGAATTGCTATAGCTGGAAACTACCCGTTCAGCTGCTCAGCCAACAGTAGTGCTTAGTACTGCCACAGGACAAGGCAAGCATGGCTGCAGGACAGCTTCTTCCGTCTCACATCACACTTTCCCCAGCTTCAAGTGACTGTGAAACCAAAATGACAATTAAAAGAACTCCTTTAACAGGACATTAAAAGTAAAGTTAGATGTGTCATCATACCATATACTGAATGCATAAGTGACACGCTCTTGGCTGCTTCTGCCACAGCACTAGCTACTTATGTTTCCTTCTCTCTTGCTTGCATAAACTGGAATTTCTGTGCAATATGACACATCTCCAAGGTGAGCCCCAAATACCGTACAATGTGCACTTCACTAAAGCCAGCACCTAGGAAGTTTTTGCTTCCAAGGCTTTGTAAATCACAGCATTCAAAGTAAAACTTGGTGGAGCAAATCAAGTGATAGTTTAGGGAGAAACCATGCAGAATATTTCCTTTTACATTCATGTCCAGAGTGGTAAGTACCTCAGTAACAGCTATATGGCTTGGAAAAAGTTCTATGTCTAGCTCAGGATAAGCCTGAGATACTGTTGAAAACCTCAGAGCAAAGTTGCACAGAACAGCTGATATAACATCTTAGTGCCAAAGGAGTGGTTTCACTCCCTTTTTTCTTCTCTTCCTTGTCACCCTTCTCCCAAATTTCCCTTCCGGTACTGCAGCAGAGACTTTATACAGTCCCCAGAGCCTGTCTGTACAGTGTGTCAAATCAATCTGCTCATCAGGCTGAATAATTATAACCTGACAGAAAGCACAGTCTTCTGGGGGGTTAGCAAGCTCAACCGTCTTACTGAAAGGTCAGATGATACCCAGAACCAGTGCAAAGCAAGGGAGGTGAGACATGCCAGAAGAGGGGAAGGGGCAGAACTGCCCCTTTCAAGAGTAGTGAGTAGCTAAAATATTCCCGTTATATCCCTTAACTGCACTATCAGCTTAGTCACAGCACTCCAGCAGGATTTGTTTTCAACATGCAAATCCCTGCATGGTTTGAGCAAGGCAAAGTGTGCTTAAACCTTACTGATCCACACCTGCACTGTGACATTTTCTCTGCTCAGGAGTTTGTTCTTTTGTGAATGACAAGTTATGAATATATAAGCACAGTAGAGAAGCATTCCTATCCACTCTGTATTCACTGCTTCAGCAGGAGTATAAGCTTTATTTTTCTTGAGAAAGGCCTACAGCAATAGGAAAGACCTTTACAGAAATGGCGATGAAACCTTTTTTTTGGTGCATCTGTACACTAATGCTGACCTTGAAACACCAAGTTTCCAAAACCTGTGAAATTCAGCTGCCAGAGATACATGTGGATGCAAGCCTCAGACTTGCACTTTTTCCATGCAGGTTTTAAATCTATGATTTCTAATTTAAATCAAGTTTGGATGCATACTTTCACATTACAATTAAAAGTGAAAAAGTGTTTTAAAATTGCTGTTGTATTTAGAAGAAAGACCCACATTACCAAATCAAGACAGCCCTTAATAAAGACAGAGTGATCAGGGAACATCAGCAATTCACTTAACAGGGTCCGTATGCTATGCAGACATCTTGACTGTTACAAAAGAAAAAGAAAAAAAAAAAGAAAAGAAATACAGCAAGTGGAGAAGAACAGTGTGTCATCCACAGAAAAAACACAGATAAAAAACCCTGCCAACACCAAACATGGGCAAAGGAGAAAGAAAACTTGCTCAGAAAAAAAAAAAAACACTAAACCAAAACACAGCCACACACACCACAAAGGGACTCTTGGTAAAACTGAAGGCTGCTTTTCTTTTTTTTTTTTTTTTTTTAAATGATTGCTTTTGCTTGGATCAAAGATCCACCCATGCAACAACCTCCTCCCCCTCCAAATGAAGAAGGGATACAATACAGAGCAAAGGGACATCTGACTAACAGTTGCAAGCAGAAGTTTTTCCAACCCATTGTTTTATTCCAAAAGAGAACATTCCATGACCTACGCAGTCCGATCCCAAAAGACCTAGGAAGGATCACTAGACAGTTCACATTTCTCCACAAGAAGTTTAAGTAGGTTTAGATGATCTTATTTCCGCAAGTAGCAGGCTTGTGCCAAATATTAATAATGCAGTCCCTTAGTTACCACTTACAAATGCTCATAATTATTTACAGCTCCTGAACAGTACGGAGGATGACTTGGATATCATCCAACAAATCCACAGCAATTAAATTTATTAGAAAATGGAAAACTTTCCAGTTTCACTCAGTGGAACAAGACAGGCAATGAGTTCTGTATAAGGAACAATGCAGTAAGCTAGTACTCTTCAGCTTAGAAAACTGACAGGACCAAGGTCTACAAAATCATCAAATGTCAGAAGGACATCAACCAAAGTTCGATGGAAGGCTAAAAACAACATAGGTCTTCACACATGAGGTGCTAGGCTGTGGAAACTCTCTGCCAAATAAAAGGAAGGGTAGAAGTTCATGTGGTTTCTAAAGAGAGGTAGGACCAGTTCATGGAAAGGAATTCTACTGAGGGTTACCACCCCATCTAGCTCGTGAAGTTCCTGAGCTGAAAATAACTGTGGGCCAGTATGAGAGGACACATGCTTGCCCTAACCTTACTCTTCACCCGGCAGCCACTCACAGCCACTGCTCGAGATGGGACTCCACAGGAACTGGGTCTTCATTATGGCATGCAACAGTCACTTTTACCTTCTTTCAGTATTAGCAAAAGAACATTATCTCAGTTTCTAAGTATTCAGAGAAAACTTCTACTTACAAGAATGACATACATAGAATACCCATAGTGAAAGCGTAAAGCGTACAATGTCCTCAAAAAACCTTTTAGGTTACCTCTGGTTTAAGTCAACTAACTTGCACTTATCACCGTAACATCACTTAACACTAGGTGGAAGATTTAAATTCAGTCAGTACACATTACATTGAGTTGAGCAAGGCAAATGTAAAAGCTTAGCATATAAGAAAAAATAGTCTAACATAGGAACCAAGATTTATGTGTTAGGTATCTGCTTTCATAAGTGGCATTTCAAACCCAGTTTAAACAACTAAATTCCTATGCAGTGCCTAGAAACAATAGTACTGAGCAGGGAACCATGTAAAAGTCAGTAGGCACAAACCACCCAAACCAAACACTCAGGATGGCCATGCCACACTTCACCTTGCTAAGCACTTCAGTTAATACACACAGTTCTCCACTCACCTGAAGTCTTGCCTACAGTATGAAATTAAATTTCTAATCATCAAGCAGAGCTCACAATTCTCTTTTAGAGAGGCCAAAGGAGCCAGCAAACTAGGGAAACTGTTGCTGATAACACATGGGGAAAATCCCAATAAGACAAACATGTTTAGAATAGAAAAGAATCACATATTTCAGGGATCACATACTAATCACTAGGTTTAACTATTTCTGGCTTTTTTCAAAGTCCTATTTTTCTGCAGTGTTCACTTCAGAACATGATCTAGAGTTTCACGTGCTATTTTGCCCTGACTTTACTAGAGAAATACATACCCTTTTTGTATGTGTTTTTGCCTCAGTCACTCACCTGGTGCTCAGCTGAAATGTTTTTTAAAGATATCTGCTAAAGCCCCTTCAGCTGTCTTCAAGGGTTCTGTCTCCTCTTCCATATCTGGAAACACGAAATTGCTACTCTACCCTTAATTGGCTTAGTGGTGGACTTGGTAATGTTAGGTTAACAGTTGGACTGGATGATCTTAAAGGTCCTTTCCAACATAAATGATTCTATGATATGTGTTGAATTTATTCTTTGTCCTTAGAGGTACAAGCTTAAGTTTATATTCCATAAATTCTGAAGTAACTGACTAAATGCAAGATATTTGAGTAACTTAACCAACAAATATAAATGTCCTTTCATTATCTTCATGTTAAATCACTACATCTTTTTTCCTGAACATGGACATCAACCCCTCAAGTTTCTCTCCCCCTTTTGCCTCCATCAAGTATCAGTGCTTGAAATGTTGTTCTTATACAAATCATTGGTACTAAAACTTGATATTCTTATTTCAAAATAGAGAAGTTGTATTTTGCTC
This sequence comes from Pelecanus crispus, assembly GCF_030463565.1. Classification (NCBI taxonomy): domain Eukaryota; kingdom Metazoa; phylum Chordata; class Aves; order Pelecaniformes; family Pelecanidae; genus Pelecanus; species Pelecanus crispus. The sequence goes on from NC_134648.1 coordinate 11,406,885, forward strand.
CTCTTAAGATTACAGATCGAAGGTGAGGTTTGCTTTGTTTTTTAGTATTGCTGAACAAAACTCTTAGATATTACATTTTATCTATCCCTTACAGAATAGCAGAATCCCGAGTAGTGTTTTTAATGTTTTAACTTTTGTTTTGTAGAAAGGTTGCAAGAGTCTTTACAGATGGTCCCCTCCTCCCTGCTACAAGTTTTTCTGGCCCTCCCTCTCCTTCAGTCTGATTAAAGCTGCATCTCCCTCAGCGTCCTTCTACTCAAACACATTGCAGCGTAGAGAAAAGTACGTAAGTTTTATCTTAATGCTGATACCAGATTCATTCAGATTTGTTCCCTGGTACAATCGTGGATTCTGATCTCTGCAATAGGAGGCTACCTCATCTACTATTTTATACAACAAACTGATATGCTGTAATTCAGGCCAAAGTTTATTTTAGAAAGATATCCTGGATGAACTAATAATGTTGCAAGAATCTATTACCCTCCTCCTATCTTTTCTGTTGCAAAGCTTTGTTCCTCCTGTTCAAAACTTCCACCTCTTCTAGTCTGAATTTGAGTAGGTCACCTATCAGCTACTAAACCGCATTTCATTTTCTCCTTTCAGGTAACCTCATTGGGTCATTAACTGCAGGATGAATTCAGTAAATTGCTTTTTCTGCCTTTAACTAAGTTTAGCTGCATTTGTTTGATCTCCCACTGTAAGATTGTTTGCAAAACACAGTTCATCCCTTGAACTCTTTTCAGTTTTCTATAAACACTATGAAGTACAGGAAGGTATTAAAGTTATGACATAATTAACATCATACATAGATCAAACTACTTTTGTATCCAGCTTGATATCCACGTTTACCAAGGAAAAAAAAAAAACCAAAACAAAACCAAAACCCAAACCATTTGTCCACTTCTCTGTAACACTGCACTGGGAACTGCCAATCAGTAATATCCCCCCACCCTCAGCCACTTCAAACCTTCACCTTATAAGTGTGATATACAGATATATGACTGTTTGGCAGCTAGTTAGAAGTGGCACATGTATTTCTTAAGCAAGACCTCATGAAGCCACATAGGCTGTTGGAGCGATAACTAAACAAACCAACCTGCACCACTTGGCGCTCTCGCCAGTAAGAGACTCTTCGGCCATCACATAATTGATACAGAACCTGACTAGTGTAACATGAGGGACAAAGCCAAGTGGAAACTGCCAGAAACAATGCTGCTGACTAATCCTTGCTTAGATCACAAACAGTAACTCTCTGAATCAGTCAGCTAGGTTATTTAATATGGAGCTACATGGATTTTTACAGTGCAGCACAGACCTCTCTTCGGGAGATTCATGTGACAGAATTCTTAATTGTTTTGTTAGATCAGAAGTTGCAAATCTAAACATTTAACCCTTTGTAACCAAAGTGTGACTACAAGAGTTGTTAACCTCCTAGCTTCATCTTTCAGCTCCCATACAGCACTGGCACTTACCTAAATGCACACTGAACTGTTCAGAGATCCAAAATAGATTAAAATTAATCCTGCCAAAAAATATTTTTTAAAAAGCTACAAGCCTGAGTAGATCACAGTAAGGTGACCCAGGGAGTCAAACAACTACCAGCATTGTATAGAGGAGGGGGAGGATCAACTTACTCAACAGTAAGTGTACATGTAACTTACCTAGCAAGCACCTGAACATGAGAACACACAGGTTAACTTCTATAGGGATATTATAACAAGAATAAGCCTACAAAACCTCCACTGTGATAGAAATATTCAAGAAACAGTCTGAAAAGTGGTTGTTTTTTTTTCGTGATCTGCTGCTTCTAATAAATTTACTCCTTTCATAGGATGCTCTTTTATCAACACCCAAGTTAAAACAAATCAATCTCCAATACATAGCAGCACGGTCAAGAAAGAACCGGTATGAATGCTATTCAACATCCAGGCAAGTTAGGTTTAAGAAACATTGTTCTGTATTAGAATGGTACATAAAAACACCAAAATGTAATTGTACTGAGATGACTGATGTTTACAGACTGAGAAGTAGGAATGTGAAAACTGCAAAGATAAGCAGGACACAACAATACAGGAAGCCAGCAGGAACTAACTGACCACCCCTTTTAAGAGTGGAAGACAATGATTAGCTCACATGTGGAAATGATTCTGATGAGTACACTTTTGGAAGGATGCATGGAAAATACAGAACTACACCATAAAGAATGATTGAAGAGAAACTTACACGCTGTTGCCAAACAAAGACTCAGCCAAATTACATCATAGGGAGGAGTTAGAAGGGATATGTTGTGTTGTACTTGAAGGTGGAAAACTATGGTACTTCACTACAACATGCAATTAGGTTTGCTAGAAAGGGAAATTAAAGTTAACTGTGTTTATCCCTAATGTTTCTTCTCTAAGTAGAAATCTGCTAGTTCTTCCAGGTGTTGGAAGGCCAGGAAAGTTCCTTTTTCTGCTTCCTGAAATTCTCTGAAATCCACTCGCCACCCCCTTCTACAGCCAAACCTGAGAACTTGTACCAATATTATTCTCTGACCTGGTTGCCAACACAGTATCATTCCAAAACATTGCCATCACCACAAAACACACATACACAAAAGCAAACAAAGTGCTCACAGAACTGGGACAAAAGGATAGCAAAAAGCCACACACAGGCAACTTGAAGGGGGAATTTTTTTTTTTTTTGTAAATAAAGTCAGAGGCCAGTTAAGAGACCAGTTACCAGGTTTTTCAAAGTCACCAAACAAAATTCAGCAGAAAAATGGAAAAAAAGGTTTCACTGACAAATAACAGAAACCAGTACTTTCCCAGGTTTGTCAGGGGACACCATCATTCCAGTATGTTTAGGGATACAGGGAACTAGCAAGCCACAGAAATATCCTAAAACTGGAAGACAAATCAGATGACTGACAAAAGTTTTAAAAAAAAAAAAAAAGTACACATCTGAAAGCCATGCCAAAGGAAGTAGATTACACAAGCTTTACAGCACACCATGAGGCTTAGCTACTTGGCTGAGCAAATCTTATTCTAAAAGGCGCATTAATTTTGCCTAAAAAGTGCTCAGAACTCCACTAGACTAACTTAAGCATTTAAAGGAACCTCAGAAGTCTTGTAAGGCTGGATAATGACCAGTTTACCTAGAGACGGAAGATTGTCAATATTCTACAATGCTAATTAGGTCCCTAATGAGATACCAAGAGGCACTCTCCCTCGCTTTTTTTGTTGCATGGAGGAATTTTTTTTTTTTTTTTTTTTGTCCTGCTGCTGAGATGTACAACTATTTGGTCCTTACCAGTGTTCAAACGCTCTAGGGGAAAAAAAAAGTCATTAATCCATTTTAATTAGAAGGCACAGATTCTCCTATTATCTCCTGACTTAAACCTTTCCTTACTTTCTATTTATATTCCAAATTAAGTTCAAAAGTTTTAGTAAATCTTTTTAAAAAGTGTACATCACAGCCATACAGAAAACAGATTTTCATGTCACTTGAACACAAGGACAATTCTCCTGAACGGCTATTTGATAAGAACATCAAGAACAAACTAAGGTGCCAATATTTCTCTAAAGGGAAGCCTGAGTAGGTTTTAGAGAGTCTTCCTTCCAGAAAACAGAATATGTAGACAAACTGACAGCAAGATGAGATCTACACTAAGTTAGAGAATCATTCTTAAACACCAATTCAAGATTTTTTTTTTTTTTTTTTTTTAAAACACATCTGCCCTCCCTGAAAGGGAGCAGAGGTGTGCGCAATTAGTGGACTGAAGTCCAAACCATGTATTGTCTTGGTGGAAAAGAAAATTTTCTTCCTTTTAGTCTCCTTCCTTTATTCCATTTCCTCCAGACTTCCTGGCAAGCCTAACTGGAGACATTGCTGGGTCTCTGCCATTTTTTAAAAAATTATCAGTTTGACAACAACTGTGTTCAGCTCCGGTAAAGTCAAGTGATCATGGGAGAATGAGCTCCTGAGAGTTTTGCCTATCTGAAACACTTCTAAATTTGTTCATCTGGAAACCCAAAAGCACATGGGCCAGTAAGGGGAAAGGGAAAAGAGCCAGACATCTAGCTGAATTACTCTTTCTTGTTATGAAAAAAAAATTTTAAGATAAAAAAATAGTGAAAAGCTCCACTGTGTAGCTCCAGAGATGAAAGTAAAAAGCAGGTTATTTTTCCAGCTTCTGGATATCAGTATCAAAACCAGATTTTTTTTTTCAAATTTTTATGTAGATTTATGAAAGAAATGACCCAACACAGCTTAATCCAAAAATATTCTGCCATAATTCCTCTTCTTCCACATCAAGGTTGCAATGTAACATATTTAAAACAGCACTCTTCACGCTTACTGCCTCTCCCATGTCTCCTTCAGGACTACTCATTTCACGAACTGTGCCGTTTCCTAACCTACAAAAGTACAAATGTTTATGAAGCCACAAGGTGTATTGTATCAGTGAACTGAGTAATCTCAAATCAATCTCTGGGGGAAAAAAGTTATCCTTGAGCCACAGGAAATTCCCCAGTCCCATACCTTTGTTCAAACACATATGCCACCACAGAGCAGAAGGACAGGCTGCATGGATGGAAATGGTTAGCCAGGAAGGAGTTGGGAGTGTTGATGGGAGCTATTTTGTCCATAGCAATCCAGTTCAAATGATTATTAAAACTACCATCCAAGTACATCCAACTGTCAATGGATGCTGCAAAAGATTCATGTGTCACTGTGGGACAAACTGCCGGGCACCAAAACCAGAGAATTCTTTTTGGCTATAGGTTTTTGCTTTTTGTCCTGTCCAAGTACCTGAGCACAGCCCTGGCGATACTGCCCTGGAACAGGGGCATTTCCCACACAGATCCTTGAAAGTCTGCAAAAATTCATCAGCCAGACTAGAATTCTTGGGAGGAACATATATATATAAAAAGGACATAGTCAGAAAATGCCCATGGTGGCATCAGCCATATACAATTGTTAAAATTTGCCTTGAGCTGGTAAATTGATAATCTCTACCAGGAATGGGAATGTAGAAACATCAGTTTCTACAACAGCCAGCTGCTGTCTGCTTCCCCCCGCCGCCCCCGATCTTATTCTTGATGATGACAACAGTGTTAAGAGTAAGATGAATAAAGAGCTACTCCAGCTAAGAAAATAAAGCAGGCATTTGCTATGGAAGAGTCTCATGGACAAGTCAGATAAATTAGGACAGGAATTACTTCATTCAACAAATAATGCCAAATACAGTAACTGAGAACTCTTTAGTGCCAGCTGGGATATCTTAAAGAGACTGAACTAGATTTTTAAATGCTATAATAGGGAAATACCCATCTTTCTTCAGACTGTTCCCAGACCAGAGAAGCTGACCAAGTTGCATGTCTCTCAGATGTGGGGAAAGAAAAAAAGTTATATAAAAGCCCTGGAATTTCTAACAGAGGTGAAACAGAAAATTCCAGCATAAACCCGAACTAGCATAAACTCGTTGCTCTTATATCTCTCTTGCTATTAAAAATAGACATATCCAATTGCTGGCCTTGTATTTCTAAAATACAAGTAACTTCTAGAACTTCTAACATTTGGACCCAAATTGCATAGCAAGCATTTGACAACATTTTGAACAGATTGTTCTTTAATGACTGGAGAGCACTTCCAGCAACTCTGATGTTTTTATGTGACAAGTCCCTCTAAGAAATCACTGAACTGACTTGACAGGTTTCTAAAATAAACTGTAATATTCAGTGGCTAGTTTGGTCATTGCAGCAAAAGAATATTTTCAAATAAGAGAAACAGGATAAATTCTAAAAAAAAATAGGGAGAAACTACACTATTTGTAATAAAAAATTCCAAGCTAATGCATTAACTTCTCTTCACATGTGATTTTTCACTAAAAATGGCACTGTGAGAATGAAGGGCTGTAACAGACATAATTTAAAATTTCCTAATTTCACATAAAATCACTAGAAATTAAATACTATGTAAAAACTGTTAATTGAAATAAAAGTTCTGTAAATGTAGATTTTTTTACAGCATCTAACATCATAAAACTTCACTCAGATTTTAAAAATTAAGGTGATGAAGACTTTTCAAAACTCACAAAGCCATAGTAAACTGAGTATAGATTAAAACTACAGTATAATGTTACCCTAGGACAGCAAGTTTGCCTAATGTTCTGAGGCTTTATCAGATCATTAAGGGGGGTGGGGGGGGGGTGAATCTAGATACCAGAGCCTTCTAAGGTCAAACTTCAGTAAGTTTCTGGATTTATGAATTTGGGACATATCCTGAGTATAACGCAGAAATATTCTTAAGTATGTTGACAGCACAGTGTTAATGCTGACTTTTCTTCCTTAACTCAGTGAATTCATTTAATCTATAACAAACCAATTTGTAAATGCAAATTCAAAGATGACATGAAATGGTTTAGCAACAAAACATATTGGGAAAGGGAACAGAGGAACAAATAGGCATCCTGTTTCCCAGTCAACAATTCTAGAACTGCAAACTGGAAAACCCAACACAGTCAAGACAAGGTCAGAAAACACATTCTAACATAAACCTCAAAGACTAACATCTGATCTTTTTGCAATGTATTCTGGACCCCATAATTTATCCCTGTAAATGGACTAGGCCATTCAAGTCTACAGGCAAAATAACTACTATTTTAAAAGGTTATACTAAAACGAATATGCCAGTAGCCAAACTGCAGCATAAAGCCCAAATCTCAGGGGGATTTAAAATACAATTATCAAAGGTCCTTGAGTGAAGGGTAGAAATAAAAGTAGAAAGTGAACCAAAGCCATTTTGCTGTCACTCTCAACACAACTACAATGCATACATGTAACATAAAGGATAAAAGTTATTACTTTTTACTATACAGTTTTGCTTCAAATTGGAATGGAATTCCTAAATTTCGTAACAGTCCAAGAAAAATCCATAGATAACAAAGAGCATAGCAAATAAAGAAAAAAAAACAACCAAACCAGTTCAAGGAAGCTATAAAACTAACAGTGTTAAAGACAGAAAAAATAATTCTTCAAAAAAGTTAAAAGTATATTAGTTTTATCCTCTCCTGTTTTTTCTAGGAAGTAACTTTTCCTTCTTCCTTCATTCCATTAATATTCTACAGTACAGCAGAAGTCTTTCTGATCTTGCCCTTTTTTGCTAGGCAAACTAGAAAAGGCAAAGCCACTTTAAGGAAGTTTCCAAGATAAAAAGAACTTCAGATCAAGAATAATACTAATTTCTGAGTTCTCTGATAGTCTTATTTCATTCTCCCTCCAAAACCTACATCAATCCCAAATGGGTAAGGCTAACTTTAGAGTTTTCTGAGTAGTCTTGTATCAAGACTGCATCCAATCTTTAAAATACATGGATTCCATTAACTTATTTTTAGCTGACACAGAAAGGAATTAAGGCAAATGGCTGCAATTGAATAAGCACATATGACTTACTATAAAATGCCTTCCTATTACATTTTGATAAATTTTTATTTGAGAGACATGATGCCAATACACACTGCTTAGGGATTGCCAAACATATCCTTCCCAGCGTGACAACAACTGCACATTGGAAGACATATTTCCATCACAGCCACAGCAAGTAAGGACCATTAAGGATCTAGCAATATGTTTGCTGCTTCCTTTACACAAGGTGCCACTAAATTGCCTTGTACCTGTGGAAAATAGAGCCTACTAACATTTGCAAGGAAAACACTGTCAAAACAAACATGAAAACTACAACCATCTTCCTCAACCGCTTATACTCATATGAATGGGTTTCTTTAAAGGTAGTAGAGAACATCAACATCTTAGACCATAAGAAAAGTGGCTTGTTACTTCACCATTCTAAAATCCTGCCAACAATATTTCTTGCTCTATAAGTAGCCTACTGGCACCATTCCTACAGAAGACCAACCTACTAAACTACAGCATGGCTTCAGCTCAGGGTCACAAGTTGTTCTGACACCAGCAGCTGACCTAGAAGTGTGTCTGACATCAGAGACATTGAATAACAGCTTCTCAAATGGCAGGAGACTGAAAAGGTTACAAATTCTGTGTGCCTTGGCTAAGAAATATCTCTTTGCAGCTGCAAGGGAGAAAAGATGACCTGAACATAGAGAAGAAAGATGAATGTTTGCAGGCAAGGAAGGGGCAGGGAACACAGACAGTCCTGCGCTGTACACATGAAGACGACATTATCAGCCAGTTCTTGACTTGAATTAAACTATACAACCTCTACAAGAATTCTAGCAACAGCTAAAATAAATTTGAGATAATATCAAAAGCAAGAGAAACTATAAATCTTTTTGGGGACAAAGACTGAAATGTCAGACTATTTTTTTAGTTAATGAATATTCCAGACTACCAAAGCTTGAAGATGCTGTTTTGATCTGTGTTCTTCTGCAGAATGGATTAAAAAAGAAATTACATTTCTCAACATCTGGTGAAAGATCAGGTTTCCAAGGAGATGAAGTCTGGGCCTTGGATAAGTAGCCTTATTGCGTTTTTCCAACAAATTGAGGTAAAAAGAAGGCAGGTGCAATATGCAGTCCATGCCAGCAAGCTATTCACCTTGACATCCACCTCATTCAGCATATACACCACAGGTTATTTGACAATATTCAAAGTGATTCAATACAGACAAAAACAATTTGATAATTACAACTGGGATCACTTCCTCCTTCAAAAAACAAAAAAGCAAACACAACTCAATACACTAACTCTTAAAAAGCGTTCTCATTCTGTAAGTGCATCATTCTGTGTTCTCTTGCAGTGTCTTGAGTTTCACCTACATAACACCAGAGGAGTATGCAAAGTCACCAGTTTGCATTTGATCTAACTAAACCTGGAACATATTTACTACTGCAATGCAAGACTACCACATATATATGTATATATATGCACACATATATATACACACACCCACACACACACAAGGCAGAGTATACCTCAGCTTTACTTTTTTAGTCCATTATTAGTCCATTATCTAAAACCTACAGCAACTCTGAAAAAGACTGAAAGACCCAGATTGAAAGCTCTTTCACTGCTTTTGAAAATGCCACAAAACACCTTATTTGCATCTTCAAGCACCTCTAAAACACAGAACCTAATTTCTATGGGCTGATCAAGAAGAGCTTTCGACAACTAAGTGCAAAAGTTGGTGCTGAGTTCCAGTCAGTATCATCTCAGCTACTACATTTATCAAAACCAGTTATTTTTAGTCTGAAGTTTTCTAAGTATGGCAGCAGCCAAAACCAAAAGTTTCAAACCATGTTTCATATATTAAATAGAGAAACCTTAAGTGTTCTTTGTATTCTGTAAACTTACTGAAAACAAGGAAGCTATGCAAGCTTAAAAATATGTATTTATTTTGGGCTTCTCTTTGCAATTATTTGCACATTATATGCCTTTACACATCTTTTCTTGAAGACAACTAACTTTAGAGAACTTTAAAGTTTCTAATACTTTGGGCTATAGGTAGCTGCTTTTTACTACTTTTCTGATCTCTTTCAAAAGCAGAAATATGGACAAAACTGATGATAAAGGTTAAAAATAAAAATCATAAAAGTTACAGAACTAAAAAAAGATAACCACTAAGGGGTGCACCAAATTCACTTTGTTCTACTTAACCACGATGTATTTCCTTTGGGTTTCCCTGAACCTCCTGTCAAAGTGTAACCACACAGACAATTGGCTCTGTGCTGAAAAAGCTTGAAACATTGAATCTGAGCATGAAAACAGCGCTTCTGTATTCATCTAAATTAACCTACATGTCACTTGGTATTTCCAGCGTGCTTGATATCAATTCACTTTGGAAAACAGTCTTACTCATCTGCAGCACACAGGCTACTGTGCTACCATCACATTAGGTCTCAGCTTTGTCATCACAGTCTTGCATAGTGTTAAGGCACTGTGTGTAACTTTAAGCTCTACCAAATAAATCCAATGAAGGTTCACTGGTTCCTGTTCCTGGTTTCCCAAAAGAATCTTTGAGAGCAGGTATTTGAAGGAAAAAGAAAGAAATCTACAATGAACTCCCCCTACAAGCAATCACCTTCCTAATACATCCTTAGCAATGGTCCCCAAACACAGCAGGTCTCTTGGTAGCAGGTGGTGACGGTGACTTGGTAGCAGGCCCTAACCTCAGCTCTGGCTTTGTGGAATCCCAACTACAGCTAAGTTCGTTTACTGACACCCTTGCGTCCCCTCAAAGGGCCTTGTAGTGAAGAAAGAAACAAAACAGCTATTCTTAGGTTCTCTGCGGTGGTCCTTTCTTGTCTAGGGAGTCTCCCAATGTATTTCTTTTACAGACCTTGAGTCTACACAGCACCACACACCACAGCTGTCACGCAGACAGACAATGGAAATGCACAGGGTTGAAGAGAATACAGGGTAAAACAGTATATTAATCTATAACCACAATATTTTATTGGATTATTTTACACACTCCATTTCTACACAGTAGGGATAAAAAAAACATGAATGGTCATGAGAAATACAAACCCACAAAACTCAGAAGTAGTAAAGAATTTCCTCTTCATAGGCAACTGTGGTTTAGAATATTCAGATGAGAGGTCTATAGTTTCTGACACTTCAAATAGCTATTTACATTTGCGTATTCCTAGAGCATACAAAACATACATTCTTTTGAGGGCAGAGTTTAACCTCAGCCTTCTGCAAGACCATGTACAGACAGTTAGCCAGTATTAATAGTTAATTAAAACAAACAACCTTTCCTTTTTCCCCTGCAAACTTAGCTGCAGCCTGTGTATTATCAGCCGCTCCCATTTAAAAAGTCTTTTTGATAAAAGAAAAGATATACTAAACAGGCAGGACAGGTACTTTAATACTAACCTATTAAAAAAAAAAAAGAAAATGTAGTTTCATTTTGAATGTTAAAGGACCAGCATTTTGGAAAAAAATCCTACTTAAAGACTGAATGAATTTTGTAAAGAGATTAGAGTCAAAATTGTTTAAACAGATGATCGCTCTCTGCAGTTGACCCTTTCTACCTTGGACACTAAGAAAATACTTTAAAATTGCTGTAAGCATATTTGCTTCAAAAGCATGAAAACACACCCACCTGTTTCCTCACCGTTATTTTCAAGTACTAAAATCTTTCCAAAGCTGTTATAATTGAGGCACCGGAGTAACAGAAACCTCAGCAATTAAAAATGCAAACTGACTCCCCTGCCTCCCCAAGCGCAAAATCCAGATCTTGGGAAGCCACCTTAATGTTCCCAGTATTTCACATTCACTGTCAAAGAAAAATGTTCATTCTCCTGTTGACAGCAAAGATACACATAGAGCTGTGAGAAACAGCCCGAGAAGTAACAGCACCAGGGCAGACTGCGTCAGGACCCTAGGGCTCACCATTAACCATTCCGGAGGTAACCCAGCTGCGCTGTTGGGAAGCCAAGAACCCCACAGTTGTGGGACTGGCAAGCCGGCTCTAGTTATCTACAGGTAGGACTGGCCTCCGTGCAACAGAGTCACAACCCATAGACATTTCCGACTGCTACCATCATTTCGGTGTTTAATACACACTCTCCTCGGGCCTCACCTCAAGCAGACTTTATCACAAGGCAGCTGATTTATTGAAAAAGATCCAAGGGCTCGGCCACAGGACAGATGCTGAAGGGACCCCTTCCTGCTGCAGGGGAAGGGGCACCAACATCTCTGCTCAGTGACTTACCTCAGCCTCCATATCCCCGAGGAGGCTAACCCAGCCCTGCGAGGAGACACAAGCCCGGCATTGCCTCCACTAGGCTCCTGGACGCCCGGGTTTGCCCCTTTCCCCCGCCTCCGCCGAGCCCAGGACGCACCGCCAGCAGGACCCCCGGCCCCAGCTCTGCCCTCGGGGTCCGGGCGAGCTGCCGCGGCGGCGGCGGGCCCGGGCCCGGCTGCAAACGGCCCCGTCACCGCCGGGTCCTGTCACACCGCCGAGAAGGTCCGTACCGGGGCCGCTCCGCTCGCGGCCCCCCGCCCCGGTCCCAGCTCCAAGGGACACAGCCCGACATTGCCGCCGCGGGCGCCTGGGGGTCTCACCGCCCCCCCCCGCCCCAGGTCCGGCCCCCTCCCACCGGGGAAGCCGCAGCCCCCAACCCCTCCCGGGGCGGGCAGCTCCCCACGGCCTGCCGGACGAGGCAGCTCCGGCGAGGTGGCGGCCCGGGGGCGGGGGGGGGGGGGAGCACTCACCAGCCTCCCCCCACCCTCCCGGGGGACGCCGTCTCCTCAGCCGGGGACGCGGAGCGCCCTCAGCCAGCAGCCCACCACCCGTTAGCGCCCCCGCCCCAACGGTCGTCCACTGCCCGTTAGCGGCTCACCGCGAGCTCCGCGCGCCCCCTCGCCGCGCCGCGCCCGGGGCGGGAGGCGGGGGGGGTCGCCGTCCCTCGGCAACGCGCTGCACGCCCGGAGCGGCGCCCGGCGCAGGCAGCCCCCGTCCCTGACCTACTTTCCGCCTGGCTTGCCACCCAACGGCGCACCACTAACCTACTTTCCAGCCAATGGCACCCTCCTCCGGCCCCAGACCGGACGCGCCCGCCCGCCAACGGGCGAGCGGCTCCCCGGCGGCCTTGCCCAATGGCAGACCAGCAGGCGGGCAACACCCGCCCTCCTGAACGGCAGCTAATCCCTGGGCGCCCCTGGAGTGGGAGCCAATCAGAAAGGCGGTTGGGAGTTTTGATCCCGCCCCCCGGGCGAGGGCGGAGCTGATGGGCGGAGGGAGGGGCGCGTGCGCCGTGGCGGGTCGGGGGGGCCGTTAGTCATCGCGCGGGACCCGGATGTGGCGGGGCCGGCGCCGGTTTGGCCGTGGCGTTCCTCGGCGGCGCGGCGGGCGGAGCGCCGTCGGCAGCTCTCTCTCGCTCCCTTCCCTGCTTCAGTGCCGCCGCTGGAGCTTGCCCGTGCTTCTGCGTCATGCGCGTGACATCGGCCTGGGCCGTGACGTCACCTCCTGGCGCGCTAAGGTCAGCGCAGCAGCCGTGACGGCACTGCCCTAGGCGGCACGGTGGCCGCCTGCGCTTAGGCCTCGCCTCCCCTCCCCGCCCTCAGTGGCAAAGACACGGCGCCAGTGGCCGGCCCGGCTCGGGGCCGCAGCCCCGCGGGGCTCCCTGCACGCCTCAGGGAGCCGAGGGCCCCCCTCAGCCGGCCGGGGCCCCTTGCCTGGCCTTGCCCTGGTGGCATGGGCTCCCTGACCACGCTCTTCCCTGCCCTGGGGTCACCATCGTTGCCTTGCGATGGCGCATGTCTTTTGGCCCACCACCGCCTCGGCTGTGTCCACGGCCTGCGGTGTCTCCCCGTGTTGGCAACCTGCCTTAGCAAATCCCAGGCGTGTGTCTGCCTTGCGTGCTGTATATATGTGTGCCTCTACACCGTACCATGTCAGTAAGTTGCATCACGTGCTGTATTTTGTGAGTCCCCACTCAACGGTCTCATGGCAGCCTTCAGAATGTTTCAGAAGCACGTGTGTGATGCTGCCATCAGTTTCACTACCATGAATGCTCCCATCATCTCTCAGTGTGATTGTGTAATGCTGATGCTGTAGGCAGCAGCAGTGACTTTATTCAGCATGTGAAAAAGGCCAGTGGTACTATGGAACATAGTAAGGCCATCTACTGCACCATGTTATAGTCTAAATTTAGATAATCCACGCAACAGTGCTGGCATGTGAAGGGGATGTGTTGCAAGAACATAATCACAGCCTAGCTGCTTTCAAATGCAAACATTTTCTAAATGTGATTGTATTATTGCTACATCAGATTATCATTGCCACATTATAATTGTCTTAACATTTCCTGTCCTGTGATGCCACATCACATATGTTTGGTTTACATTTACTAGTATAACATCACCGGAGAAGCTTGAATTGCAGCATTATCACATCACAGCATGGTTGTGGTTATTCCAATCCACTATCGCAGGACATGAACTCACCTTATGACAGCATTAAGGCTTGGTTCCCACCTAATTGAATTGGGACTGAACACAGGCAACAAGTGGCCCCTGCTGGATGCAAACTTCCTGTTCACATCAGGGTATTCCTACTCAAGGAAAAACCCTTCAGCAGAGCAAGTTAAATGAAATACCATACATTAGCAAGATGGAAATGTATTCCATGAAGAAAAAGGAGAAAATATATCTTTTTTCTTTTCAGCAACTCTTTTAGTGGTGCTGCTTTGATTTGTTTTAGTGCACAGAAGTTATGGAGGTGGAGAAGTCTCCTTGACTACTTCTTTCTCACAAGTCTTTGTAGTTTTCATCATTGTTTCTACCCACCTGTAGAAATAATCTTCCTTATGGACTCAATCACATACTGCCTGTTTTAATGAGCCCAGTGACTGTTGTAGGGAATGGTGCCAAGAGTAATGATCTTTAGCTATTTCTGTAGGAAACCAGCTTAGCAGGCCATATGTCATATTTCCCAGTAAATGATTGTTTTGAATTGTTTTTCTACTGTAGTTTCTATTCATGAGATATTAAAGAAAATAACAGCATCTGGTTAATCAAATACTGATTTTCAGCATATGATGATATATATCAATCCTATTCTGTGACTTTCTTTAAAATAGATTTTAAGTTCAGTGCAGGGAATTTCTCTCTGTAGGTCATTAAGGCATCTTATAGGTGACTATTATACCTTAAAATTTTAAGGGTGCAAAGTTTATCACTGAAGAGCTAAGAAATGACAGTTTGCAGTTTAATGAGACCCAAGTTCAGCTACTGTTGCTGGAAAACAGTTTGCATCACCCTTCTACCATGCATTTCTAAACACAAAAAGCAAATAGGAGAGGTAAGGCTTGAGCAAAGGTAGGGTATTTTCTCCTTGAAGGGTAGTACTTGAAGGAGCACTTGAAACTGAGATCATACCACAAATTGTGGAACCTGCTAGAAGGACCGGCTCAGTTGTGTGCTCTGCTCAGGTGTGTCTGATAGAATAGCAAAAACATTTCCTCATCCGATCAACTCTGACCTGATTAATTTTCAGATTTTATGCTTTTTTTAAAGAAGGTAGTAAATTAGGTCTTAAGCAGAAATTTAGCTGCCTTCTTAACTATGTTAATATGTTAATGGTTACACCATGTTTAAACACCACAATTGAGACTTATTTCTGGCTTAAAATTATGATTTGAAAACAGGAAGAGAGTGTGCTATGTGGTGATTGTACTGAAAATCGTGTTTTATTAATAGAATATTGGAACAACTAGCCTGTGTTCCAACCAATTGATTTTCTTTGCTGTATTCACGTTTGAAGGCTACAGTAACCACTTCCCTGGTCTTAGGTCTGTCATGCTGGTCTTGACTTTGTGTCAAGAAGAGTAGCGGTTATGATCTTCATTAAAGGCAGCCTACCTAAGGTATAATAAGGCTGTGTGTCAGTGGTTTATCACTTTAAACCACTTGTCAGTGTTTTGTCACTTTAAAATCTGCAATTTTTAATTTTTTTTTTTTTAAATCTAGATATCTAATTACATGCACAAAAAGGAGTCTAGTTTCTCAAATGATAACCCAAAACCTGATCTTTTTTTTGTTTTTCTGGGGGGAGGTTGCCTTCAAACAGTCCCTGATATATCTCTGGAACAAAACCAGATGTTCAGAAGTAACCTGCCAAGTTAGTCCTTTGATGTTTTAGTTGTGTTTTCTCTGAAACGTGAATCATGACCCCAATTAGAGACATGGAGAGGCACAAATCTGTGAGTCTTTGTAGTGTGAGTTTTTGTAAAATAGTTTGGAGATAGTATTTTGCATGTTTATTTTTTAGTGTCTTCCAAAATATGTTCAAGATGTGCTATATATTTGAGCACCTAACTGTGGATCCAGCTGCTTTACAGCATTTTAAACAGCTGCTTTTTGTTTATAGGTTTCAGACATGCAATACTGCCTCTCTTACCCTTTTATCCAATCTCTTCCTCCATTTGACTTTTGGCATACAAGCTATGATCTTGTATCTTCTCCCTCCTGCAGCAGGAGAAGTTACAGCTCATAGAAAATTATCAAGACTTAATAACTTGAATACCTGGATTTCTTGTTCTGTCTTTACTTTAAAAAAACCAGAGATCTACTGAGCCATATTTCTCACCCCATTACACTAAGCTGGTGCCATGCTTCAACCCAGTTAAGAGGACAGAAGAAACTGGAAACTGGCTTGGTACTGTTTGCAGACTGATGCAAAAAACCCCACAGTGGTGGTCTATTTAGTCTGTCACAGCTTATATATGGCTGGCTCAAACCTCTTCAAAACTCCAGTTTTGTCTTAATGAGCTATTGCTTGCTCATTCTTTTCAGGGTTCTTCAAATTCTTGAAATATTACAACACCTAAAGCAGAGGAATATTAGTTTTTTCTGCTTTTGTTTGTATAAACAATTGTTATTTTAAAGAGTGTATACTTACTCCTACCGCAGTATTTCCAAATTCAAGCATTAAACATCATAAATATAAAGCAATACATGTTGACTTTTTCATGTGCCTGCTTCCTTCTGAGCTTTTTAAAATCCATTCTTCGTCTCACAACCTTTGTCACAATTTCAAGGGCTAGAAGCTTGTTTCAGAAAAAAAGAGAAGATTCTTATACAATCCATTGATTTCAGCCCTGTGGTCTCTAAGAACACCAATTAATATCCTGAGACTCAATAAGAACCCACAAGAGCTGGCAATCCAATATCTGGCAGCATAACAAGATCAGGAAGAAGAATCTAATGAGGAAAATGAGGTTAAATCCAGGGAGTTAAGAAATTCTAAGTACTTCTCTGCAATATTTTTTCAACCTTTATGGAAGGTTTAGGTGGAAGAATTTCTATCTTTATCTGGATTCAAACTTAATGGAGGTCAAAACACTTTCAGAGTTTTTCTTCATTAAAAATATATGGAATTTAATTAAGTTTTCAGAACCTGGAATTCTGAACTTGAAGGAGAGATGGTAAATTTTAAATATGTTAATACAATTCTAGTGAAGAAGATATTTTAAATGAAAAATCTTGAAGGTTACAGCCTTTTCATATTATTTTTTTCCATTAGGGGCTTGTCTTCCTACTTTTTTTTGCATTTTTCTAAAATTTTACCAAAATATTTACTAAGGTTTTATTTACCATTTTTGTTGATAAAAAAATCTGTATCCATTCTTGGAGTAACTTTGATTCAACACCATATTACTTTTTTTTTTTATGCATCATGTATAAACCTAGAGTTAGCTGGTGTGAGATCCTTGCCTCCCCCCACAAAAAAATAATACTACAAAATTCTAGAAGCCATTTTGTTAAGAGAATTAGACCAAAGACACTCTTGAAATTGCTGGCTGCATTTCTTCAAGATCTGTTGAGGACACTAAGGTCTAGGATGGAGTTTTACTGTCTTTTCTTGGGAGGGGGTGTTACAATTTTGTATGTTCCTTTGGCAACTGTATGTTTGACTAAGACTAATCTGTTTCTTACTAGCAAGGAAAGCTATAGCTTTATAGCTCTTTTTTTTTTCTTATCTGTCTTGCATCCTTATAATGGTGATGGCAGCTTCACTTGAACAATGGTATGAGAAAGATAATCTTTGTCTTAGAACACTGAAAAAAACCCCACTGTTGCACATTAGTTGCTGCATTTCAGGAGAGTAACAACACTCCTGTGGTAGGGTAAAGCTTAATTTATTATTGGAATAAAGCTTCATTTAAGAACAGCAAAATCTGTCAAATCTGTAAGCTAAATTTCACAGAATAGCCAGAGCAAGGCAGTACATATGCAGTTTTGACTTGAAATGAAGGTAAGAATCAGTGAGGGAAAAAAGCAACAAGACGACTTTCCTTTTGGTGATGAAATGAACAGAGAAATCTTTTCAACCAGCCTTGATTTGGTTGTTTTAAGGAGTAAATAAGAAGCAGAATCGGTTGAACAGAAAGGGATAGCTGGAATTGCAAATGTCATTTAAATATTTGAAGAGTGATTTTTTTTTGACTAATTAACAGCTACAGACTGTATTAATTAAATAAGTATAATATCCTCCCTTTCACAGATTGGAAAAAAAGGCCTGGAGATTAAGTGAGTTGGCCAGGGTTACACCCACATACTAAGTCAGATGCAAAGCCACAATTAGAACTGGAGTACCTTGCTGGCAGCCTTCTAAAGAGTTTGGTAAGCCGCTCAGCACCTCTGGTTATTTTTTCATATCAGTTACACAAAACATTTTAGCTGTTTTCCAAATACAAGGAAAACATGATGCTTAGTACTCATATTCTGGAAAGAAGCTATGAAATATTTAAAAACTAGGGGCTTGATTCTATTTTCAGTTAGTGCTGATAGCTCTAATAAAAGCAGATTGCTTAACAATCCATGGTTTTATTAGAAGATGGTGTAATTTGAATCCATTCCTTTAGGATTTCCGGATTGATAGGCTGTAGTATGACAGTGGGACAGTGATATTTTTTTTTTTTTTGGCATTTCGTCTTGAAAATATGCTAGACCTTATTCTGAAGTTTTTACTTAATTCTTACACAGTCAAAATTTGGCATTGATTTCATCCTGGTTCCATTAGGCATTCCGAGTAAGGACTGCAAGGTTAAGCACATGACATAGGTTGTACTTCCCCTCAACATTACATGTTTCTATACTCCTGACGGTGTTTTATGGTAACATGCTTTCAACGTTGTGATTAGCTGTAGTTCGGAAGCATCTTTTAAAGAGAAAGAGCAATGCATGTTTTATGTTCACAGTGAGCTATGATTTCTCTGCTGTCTACAGCCAATTAGTCAAGTAGTCTATTAATATTGCTTTAATACAGATCAATGTTAGAGAAACAACATTTTTGTTGCCAGAGGAAATGCATGCTATTTTAAAAACAGACCAAAAGCAGACTATTTTAGAGGCTATGGGTATATCAACCTGTAGGTGTGCCTGGCGTGTTGTAAATGGGAAAGGTGGGAGGACTCCGTCTTGTTATTAGTACATGTAGAAAGACAGGAAGTACTTAGGGAAGGTTTCCCTCTTGTTCTGAGTTCCAGGAAAGTTATTCAGACAAACACATGAATCACAAAGCAGACTAGAAGGGAGTTTCTGTGTGGCATGAAAATAACAACTGCATTTTAAAGCCTGAAAAGTCAGGCAATTGGGTGCTTTTGTTCTGCTGCTGATTTTTCATGGAAAATAGCAACCCCAGGAATATTTGACAATGAAAAGTCTTAGTGCATGAAATGTGAAGTTTATATAAGAGATGCCATCTTACTCATCAGCTGCTCTATTTTAAGCCCTGCTCAGCATGGGGACTTTCATTTTGTGATCTATTTGGACAGCAGCTGGTACATTAGAGTTTTACGTTAGCTGACATCTTTACAATCTAAAGGATACTTAACATAATCCTGTAAAATCTATTCTCATAGTTGTGCTCAGTCACTCATATTCCATCTTAGTGTGTTGTCTTTTCCCATGTACATTTTCTGTCCATTTCATGTTAAAAAAGAGGTCAGTGTATCAACAGCATTAAAGTTAGTCCACAGTAATGTTTTGCTGTGATGTGATCAAAATATATATATGCAGCATATGCCATAAAATGGATGTGCCATTTCAGTGACTGAAAAAGGCAACAAAAAGGAATCCATAGTAACGTATGTTGGGGATAAATTCCAGCGACTAGCGCAAATAACAGAAAAGACAGTATGTGTTAATTAATTATATACAAAGACAAGCTACATACATGATTTAGACTCACTTGGAAATATTTACATTGTGTAAGAATGAAATGGATGCCAAGTTGCAACTTAATTCGAAAATCTAGCAATTATCAAGTAGTTCGGCTGTTGCCATGAAGTCCTAGGACTTCATCTATCTGTTCATGCAAAGAGGAAAGTCTTTTCCATCTTTGTGGATTTTAAATCCCAGTCAGCTCTAAACAAATGACAAAATAGTCGTGACAGAAGCTAAAGACACCTGTTCCTGAAGATGCTTGGGAAAAAGACTGATGAGAAGAAAGGTCAAAATAGGGGCATTGTTGAGCTATGGCAGGCATTGGACCCTTGTACACCATATGAAGTGGAGCTACCTGTCCAGCCAGCTTGCAATGCTTTTCCCTTTCTTCCCCCATCTTCATAGACCATGCCTGGGCCCCACCAGCCCTTGAGCCCTGATGTAGTTGTCTGACTTGCATGCTCAGGAGCTATGCCTAGAGTATGTGAAGAGCGGGAACTGAAGCTGGGAGGTAACAGAATGTCACAATGATGAGTGCAGGTGCTGTAAGGGTAATTTGACTCTTCTCAGCAGCAAAACCTGGCTAGGAAAGATAGAAAGCTACTTTTCTTTGCACATTTTATTTCACACATGAGTGAACTGGCATCCGTTGTGTTTTGTGTGTTTAGCTGACCTCGGTTGCTTAAATCTTAAGCACCAGTGTCATGCTAAATGGATTCTCACCAGGACTGTTGCTACAATCTCTTGGGTTTTAATGGGAGGGATTTAATGAAGGAAAACAAGGGGACTTTATAATCTCCACTTCTTCACTATTAGTGGTATCCAGGAGGTTCTGCATCATATGACTCATAGTGCATTCACACAGTCGTTCAGCTCCACGTTCATTCTGGACTTGCATTGGCTACTCATTTCTCCTGCAGTTCCCCAAACAGCTGCAGACCCAGAATGATCTGGACTGACTGATCTTGAAGAGGGAGCCCAGAGTTCCAGCCTGCTTTTTACTGTGTATAGTATGTGCTTCTGAATCTGCAAGTCACATGAAATGAAGTTTGCCATGAGCCTTGACCTTGTTGCGTTGCAGTAAATTTGTACTTGAAGCAAAGCTACCACATCTGATACAGGTCCCACCCTCTCCACACCCACTTCAGTGACTTCAGAAATCTGATTATTACTTATGTGCATGTCACTGGGAGTGGCATAAATTTTGGCTATTACTGTACATTGCACTTCTTTGATATCCATATGATGTTTGTATTTCTGTATGTGGCCACAAACCTGAAAATTAGGGCCTTTCTAGAATGATTTCTACTAATACAAATTATTTTTCTACTTTTGTGAGCAATTATTTTTTCTTTTAACTTCTGACAAAACCACTAGTTCTCAGACAGCATGAAGAGTAAAAAGATATTCTTCAACACTGTGGGCTCAGAAAGAACATAAAAGTGACCTGTTATACTATTCATCTTAGACACAGCATAGACCTATCCACTTATCCATGAACATGTGTTTGGAGACAAGCAAAGAAGGGAATAGGAGGACTAGTCTGGATAATATTCATGCTGTTCCTAAGTCAGTCCTGTTGAAGTTTCTTGAAAGTGTGATAATGCAGCTTGAACATGGACTCAGTCAGAGTGAGTGGAGGGAGCATGACTAAAATGGTCATTGTTGCCAGATAAATAAGGGGCCGGGAGGCTGCCTCATGGGCCCAGGGCAGTGCAGGTGGTACAGTCTAAGCAGATGGTTATGGCTTGCTCTGAGTGCTACAGATTTCTTGAGGATATGTTAATCAACACATTTTAATAAACAAACAAAAACCTGCCATTTTTTTAAATCAAAAATGGCAGTGGTCAGTTGCACTTCTTGTCCAGTATTACTTCAATGATTTTCACATAGAGCTACTGAAATTTAAGATACTCTGTGCATTCATTTACTATGTTTATTTCCCCCACCATTTCTTTGCTTGCTTGGATGTGTGGGAAGTTGTCTATATTTATTTAAAAGGTTTGTATCATCTTCAGTTGTCCTGTGGATCAATGTATGGGCTCAATCTCTGGATTGAGAAGTAATGCATGAGATTACAAGGGAGTCTTAACAACTTAATTACAGACAAACTTGGCAACACCCAACAAAATAAAATCCTATTCAGTGGTTCTTCACATGCTCCTCCTGCAGGCTGTCTCAGTCAGACAGCTGAACCAAGCTGAGCCTGCCTCCATGTCAAAGTTGGTATGTTACCTAGAACTCTTTTCTATGCTAAAAGTCTTCTCTGACTTTTTAGGAGAGTAATCATCCTTTTAGGTATGTGGTTTTCTACTGTTATTTTAGACTTGATCTTTTAATTAAATCAAACTCCAAGTTGGGAAGTAGCAGCTTGGGGTAGCCAATTATTTTGAATTTCCTTGGGTTTGCTCCCATAATCCTTATGTTGTGTCATACTTAATTATGTTGATGGCATAAAGTAGTGTACAGTTTTTCCTACATAATTCTTTTAATTTTGTCTTGGAAAATGCTAAGCCTGTCATAAATAAGACCTATATCATCCCTAGTATAATTTCACTTAAATGTAATATAACCACTAGAAGTACAGTTTCATCAGGCTCCTTTTACTCCAGATTTTAATGACTGTTCTCTAATATATTGTTTATAGTTTAATATCAGCTATTGGTTACATGACTACCAAATCTATGAAAAAAACCCCAGAAGATATACTGCATGTACAAATGCCAAGCCTGAAAGGTGGATATTCATTACAGCATAGACTTTGCTGAAATCATGAATTGAATGTCTGCTTTTTAGAAATCTGATCTACATCTCATTAGGTCAATTGAAAGATTCCCTTAAGTGATCTTTGGATCAGGTCTTTGGTGAAAGAAGGAAATGTTCTTGTGTGTTTCTTTCAGGTTTTTAGGTGTTGTATTGGGAACTGGATGCAAAGCTGTTGTTCAAGCCGAAGACAGTATCTGTAAATATGCAGATCAAGTTATTAGTGAGTAATGAAATGCAGTCCACAAAAAGAGCTGAAAGATTGCCAGTGCTCCTAGCTTGTCAATGCACAATTAGGTTCCACTTGTATTTTAGTAGTACATACCTATTTAGTAAACAAATATTTGCTACCCATGCTAAAAGTTATTGGGCGATCTCATGCGTAGGACACAGAGGAAGAGATCCACAGACTCGTGAAGTTACTTCAGACCAAATCCCTTCTTTTCAAAGTGAATTATTTACTTAAACATTTCTGAATCTGGGTGTCTGGCCTTTTGTTTACTTGTAGTTAAATGGGGATAATATTACTTTACTTGGGTATTGCTTCAAATCATCCTTTTCAATATTTTTAAAGTCTCTCAAGATTCTCCACTGAAATACAAGAGAAGAATGCAAATCACTGTCAGGCTCTTTTTGCCAGTGTTCTGCTGTGGTACACCTAATTCTTTTTTTCATGTTGTCTTTTTGTTTGTGGTATTAGGTACTAGCGTGAGATTCGGAGGATAAAAGGCAAAAATGCCACAAATAGTAATTTAAGGTAATCAGTAATTATGTTAATTAGCCAATACGAAGGTTTTGCCACTAATGTAAAAAACAGGCTTCTATTACTTGGCCTCTGTTCAAACATTTCTACCTATTGCATTTGGTATTTCTCATGAATATTGAATTAGTGAGTTCCCAAATACGACTCTCAAAAAAAATTTATCAAACACAAAATGAAAATATGAAGTGTAGCCAAGATTCTCTTGGAACACTAGAATTGCATTCTGCTATAAGTTACATCTCATGTAACCCTATGGAATCCATTTGGATTTTGTAATAAACTGTATTTTTGTGTAATATTTCTAATATATCACTCTTATTGCAGTAATTAGTATAGTGCAGTAGTAATTTTCATTAGGAGTAGTAGGTTCTAGAATGCCAGATACTGTACCAACAAAACAGACAAAGAGGCAATATTTTTGAAAGTGTTTAAGCAGCATAGGAACCCGTTCCAATTTTAAAAAAAATTAGGCACTTGGAAACCACTATTTTATTGAAAGCCCATAATGCATAGTGTTTTATCTGTATAATTCATTTCAAGAATGGAACAATGGGATTTCTTCAAATTTTATCCTGGTTGAAATGTTACAGTTTAAGTATAGGATTTGGAGATCTCCATAGACATAATAATGAAAGTTAAAGTAATTAATGTAATTAATGTACCCTTAACTTAACATATCTGCAAAGGTATGCAGGGTAGCTCTGAAACTGAAGATTAAAATAAGATGACAAAGAACTTGCAAGAAAATGTTGTCCAGACAGTATCTTCATTTTTCATGGCATTAACCTGATCCTAAATTTAAAATTTTATGAAGACTTGAAAAACAGTTGTGGTAAATGGGGAAAACAGATGGCAGTATGGTGAAACAGCAGATCATACATGGAGAAATAGCGAATGTGTATTTCATTCAGCTAACACAGGCCCAGAAGATCTCTTTATTTTTGGCATACAATTAGTCCTAATCACATGTTGAGTTATAACTCTTGTGTCTGGGATTCCCAGCATCTTGTCTAAGGCATTTTATTAAGTTTTTTTGCAAATACAACTACCAGTAGAATTGTATTTAAATGATATCTCAACTCTTTACAACCTTGGTCAGCACAGTCGTCCTGACAGAAATCTGCAATATGTTTATGACCTAAGGGTCTGTGCTTTGCTTCCATAGAAAACAAATAGGCAAATGGACAAAGACAATGAGAATATTATGTTTATCACAAAAGTCTGCACAATTAATCTGTCATTCTTTTCTTGTCCCTGGGAAAGTAAAGCTGACATGCTATACAGAAGCCTATTATTACATGCTATATAGAATCCTATGGACCTACAGAAAAGAAAGGGCAAACCAGGTTTTCTTAAAGGATGTTAAGCCTTATGGATCCATATGCCTTCGTTGCACGATTTTAAAGCTTATATACAAGTCTGTGCTGAGCTCATTTTGGGAAGTGTGGTATTGTCACTTGGATCATCTGGGCATATAAATTACTGTGCCTCAGAAATACTGCTGGCTTGGAGGTGAGCTTGGCCTTCCTGAAGCCAGGGGCAGGAACTGGAAGAGCGTTCTGATTCTGTAGTTATCACTGGACTAAAGAAAAGAAGAAAGGCAAAGAGGGAGGTCTCATCAGTTCGTCTAAAGATGCTAATGCTATGAGAGTGACAGAGTATCTGTTTGATCATGCTGATGCATCTTGGCTCTTTTGAGTCATCGCATACCTGTGTAATGTAAGTAATACGCACCTTTGTTGTATTTTTTTGCTGTGTATATTCATCATTTTATTTTCCAAGTAGATGTAATTTGTTGAGATGTATTACTGAAGAGATTTTTCTTCTGCTGTTTGTCATAGCTTGCTTATTACAGCAAGGAATATATGTTTTCCTTTTTTCCAAAGGTGTCTCTTTTTGAGGATGACTGTGTTTAAGGATTGTAATTGTGATTGGTTAAACAATATTTTGTGGGTTTGGCCTGTCACAGAGAAGGCAGTTAAATATGCACGTCTTATTATTATAAGGCAGATAGTTAGTTTGGTCAACAAATCATCAGCTGAGTGATTGCTTGTCTTGAGTATTTCCGTGTCTGTTAAATTTGGGGCTTTCTCCAGATGATGAGAAAACATTCTTGATGATGCTTGGTACAGGCTAACTCAGATGTCACTGGCCATTGATTGCATAATCTCCATAACTCCAATCTTAGGCTAAGAAAACCCTTCTTCAGCGGGGCCTTTTTCAGTCTTTTCATGCATATTGTTACTGTTCCTATTCACATAGTAACCATTTTTACCTCATTTTGTCTCTGCTTTTAAACTAGTTCAGATGCACTCAGTGCTTTAAAAACAAACCTTTAAAGGCATTTCCCTCTATTTTCAGTTGGAAGCCATAGTAAATGCTATATGCTTTTAAGCATTCAAAAGGCTTTGTGGACTTTGCTTTCTATGTTGTTAATGTAGTTGGTACAGATTCAGCTAGCTTTCATGTGTAGCAAGTTCATCACATATCTATTTTCTGTCTCTCGGCACCTCTGTTAGTTTGATGTTGGGCTCTGACTAGCTCTTTATATTTCCATGGTTACCAGTAGTCACAAGGGTTCTGTTAACCCCCAAAGGCAGAGTGATTATGTCTTTTTTTGCTATAAGAAGCATAAAATTAACAAATTAGACTGTATAGATATGAAAAGATTGTTTTTAACATTACAATAAAAACTTTTAAAGTTAATTATCATGCACTCAAAAAGTGTTTGAGTCTTTTGCCACCATTATGACTATGTCACATTTTTTGTAAAGACAAGTTTCTATACAAAAACCTGGAGGATCTCTTTCTCCTTCCCTTTTAATTTTGATTGAAATTTTCAATAGATTTTGAAGGCAGTGGATTTAGAGCAAACAATGCAGGTTCAGACCTATTCTATAATTAAATAATCACCGACAAGCATTGATTATTAGTACGTGTACTATTGTTTGGTTTTAAAGATAGAAAAAATGGAGATAAGCAGCATGCTAACTTGCCGAAGAACACATATGTAGACACATCCAAATTAGACTAAGAATTTCAGATCTCAAAATGCCTTAATTCTTTCTAATAAAAGACTGACAGGACGCCCTTTCTGACTATCAGATCTCATCTCTGGTCAAAGCCTACATTCTTCCCAACAAATTATAAGTGCAGAGAGTGGCACCTTCTGTGAGTGGATAAGAGATGTTATAGACCCTTAATAGGAGAAGGCAGCTGGAAGGAACAGTGTTTTTCTGAGAGGCTTTCTTTAGATAAGATTAAAGCAGTAGCAGGTTTGAGGATTTTTATAAAGAATAGACTTACGTAGCTGTGATTTGTTACAGTCTCTTGCGATGAAGAGCTCTGAATCAAGGAGACATTTCTGGATCTTCCCTGGACAGAACAGGTAGTGAGTTGCTGAGGGCAGAGAGGTGAGAAGGGGTGATAAAAGAAAGCCGGAGAAAAGTCTCTAATAGGAAGGGAAAATCTTGTGTACTAAAAAGGTTTTGTACGGTGATAGAAGCATTGACTAGAATTGCAGAAAGTGACCTGCTAAATTGTGGAACAAAGCTCTGCCACGGAAAGAGAATGAGACTCTCTGTCATCACCTATATAGAGTTATTGCATCAATGCATACAGCAAAAGCACTAGAATCTTCCTAATCATAGAGAAGAAAACTCCTCCTTTTCCTTTCTTTTTGGCGGTTTTCTTTTTAGCTGGAGATACTAAAATTGCTGAATCACCAAATCAGTAGAGGCATAAGCTGCTTCTATGGTAAAATAAATAGTAACACTGTAAAATAACTGGTAGTTTAAATAGTACAGCTATAGGAGAAAGAAATATATTAATGGGGGAAATGGACCAGAATGCACGTATCACATGTATCTATTCATTTAAAAGATAGACAATAGTAATGACACAACATTCTTTATTCTCAAAGTGTGTTATGAATGTTAATGAATGTTCAGAATCCCAGGGGAGTGCACAGGCACACTGGTTATATTCAGGTATAACGTATGAGAGGTGATAAATGTATTTATTATACAATGTATCTAAACACTTCTGAACAGAAACATAGTCCAAGTATACATATGAACAATTACTGAGAAATGGAACAATAAAACTCTACTGTGGTAATTGTGCTGGCTACTCCCCATTGGTCAAGAGTGTAACTGTTATACTTACAGATGCTAGATTGTCAGGTAATGCATGCATGTCTTCGATGCTTTAGGTGGCAGTGATGGTTTCTTACATGTGTGGAACAGTAATAAATATGTATAGCAAATGTCAAGGCCATGCTTCCAACCTGACAGTCAGTTCTGGTGTAAGCCCAGGGAGCGGGATTTGTGGATCTGAACCTGGCTGACTAGGTTGTGGCAGGATACCACAAGTGCCACCAAGCGACAGAGAGATGATCTAGAAAGGGAGCGTAATAGCGGCAAAGAACGGAGTTTGCTGATGTGGCTTTTTAACAGCCTGTTTCACATCCACCTCTGATTTTAACAGCTAGTTCTGCTGA
This sequence comes from Pelecanus crispus, assembly GCF_030463565.1. Lineage (NCBI taxonomy): Eukaryota > Metazoa > Chordata > Aves > Pelecaniformes > Pelecanidae > Pelecanus > Pelecanus crispus. The sequence goes on from NC_134648.1 coordinate 11,434,549, forward strand.
ATTGAATGCCAAGAAATGGCATCTCTTGGATCTCTGGATTTTCTCTCTGCCAGGTTCAAAGTTCTTACAACTGTGGATGCATTGGCTTGCTCCCAAGAAAGGTTTGGGTGCTTTTTATCTAAGGGTTACATTTCTTAAAGTTCATGGCTACTACTCCCTTCATCATAGAGTTTTCTCCTAGTAGGGCACTTACAGAGAGATGAAAATGTTCCCCCACTTCTCTGTAACTTTATTTTTATTGAAATCTGAGCAATCTGGTTTAAACTTCTTGTGAGTGCGTCTATAAGAACAGAAGTGCAGGATAGTCAGAATGTTCCAGTCAGTAATTGCCTAGATAAAACAGCTAGAAAAGGAAAGTAGTTGGTAGATGTGTAATTAGTTAGCGTGGAATCATTCTGGAATCCTGTAAATCGGCATGATAAACTCAAATTATGATAGAATATGGTCGAACGAACTCTTCTGTCTCCAGAGTGGGAAAATTATACCTCTTTGGAATTTCAATGGAACTTGGAAATGAATTAATTCTAAACTTACTATGCAGGAAATCAGAATATGCTAATGTTTGATTAAAATATTGTAGTATTTTCTAATAGTTCATTACATCAGTGTGAAGTACTTCTAAAATTATTAGTATTCTTCAGTCCTACAGCTGACTGCAGTAGAATTTCTAAGTAGCTTGTGAATCTATATGTATAAACGTAAATTTCCCCCTCAGAGCAGTAGCTTTGCTATTTGCCTGGAAAAAGATATTGTCCTCTACATACGGCAAAAAGCATTTTCTAAAAACATAATTCTCCAGGAAATGAAAGAGGCAATACCTCTCCTTATTTCCATCATAGCCTATGCTAGTGAAAGTCCTGACAAAGATAAGATGAAGACTGTTTGCTTTAAAAGCAAAGACAGATACTGTTCTTGGGGATGCGAAGTTAGAGCTGATCCTTTTGCGAGTGCTTCAAATGATAGTGAGACTTGGAGTTTCTGACTCTGCTCACCGTTTGGGCTGAGTCCCTCTTCGGCATAATTCCTGACCATGCTGTAAACATGACTATATGAAGAGCTGTTTAGTTGTTTATAAGCCTTTACTAGAATATTTACATTTCAAATTGGAAGAATTTTGTTTGTTCTAATCTACTTTGATACACACTGTCGTGGTTTAGCCCCAACCAGCAACTAAGCACCACACAGCCGCTCGCTCACTTCCTCTACCCCGATGGGATGGGGGAGAGAATCGGAGGAGTAAGAGTGAGAAACACTCCTGGGTTAAGATAAGAACAGTTTAATAATTTAAATAATGTAAAATAGTAATGATAATAATAACAATATAATAATGATAATAATAATAACAATATACAAAGCAAGTGATGCACAATGCAATTGCTCACCACCCGCCGGCCAATACCAAGACAGTTCCCGAGCAGCGATCGCTGCTCCCCAGCCAACCCCCCCCCCCAGTTTATATACTGAGCATAACGTCATATGGTATGGAACAGCCCTTTGGGCAGTTTGGATCAACTATTCTGGCTGTGCCCCCTCCCATCTTCTTGTGCACCTGGCAGAGCATGGGAAGCTGAAAAGTCCTTGACTAGCATGAGCAGTACTTAGCAACAACTAAAACATCAGTGTGTTATCAACATTCTTCTCCTACTAAATCCAAAACACAGCACTATGCCTGCTACTAGGAAGAAAATTAACTCTATTCCAGCCGAAACCAGGACACACACTTTCACTTGTTCAGCTATTCTCAGGATTTGGAAAGCAAACTTTTTGGGATTTAGTTGTTTATTTTATCATGAAATCTTATTAAGGTTCTAAACTCAGCTGCAACCCTCTGATTGCCATGAGACACCAAGACCCAAAGATGATCTCTTTCCAGGGTTGTTCTCAGAGTAGCAGGAACAGAAAATAAGGAAATATTTTTTGTTATAGAAAAATTCAAAAAGTGAGACCTTTCTGTTATTCAGCAATATTTTTACAAGTTTCCATTATAATTTTTCACTCTGCACAAATATCTTAAAACCAGTTAAAGCAGATGACTTTCCATATTGCTCATATACCTTAGCAGTGCTTATCCTGGAGTTTCACTGTGTCTTGCTTGCTTGCTGGAGCAGTTTCTGAGCTTGCTAGGACCCAATTGTGCAAGGCAATCTGCAATACTTCCTTGTTCATGCAGTCTGGTTCTGGTGGTAAAGGTGAAAAGGCTGTCATGGAAGCCAGGAGGGAGGGTTTTAACAAATTTTATTAATGTTTCTGACTCATGGGGGACATTTTTATATTTGTATGTTTGCATTTTTGTTTTGGGTAACAAGCCTAGAGTTTATGAGTTACCTACAAGAATCATCTTAAAGGAAGAGACATGGGAAGGTGGTATCATAGTGCTGGGATAAAAGAAAATGTCAGATGAAGTAAAACTTAAGATTTTTAACTTACCTAAGCAGGAGATATTACTCAGCTAAGCATGGGGTTTGTCTCTCAAAACTCTCTCTCATGAGCTGTTTATTAAGGTTATACAGAGAAACTGAGATCAGATTAAGAGAAAAAAATATTTAGCAAATATAAAATAAAGCATTATTGAGGATCTTTCTGCAAAGAAAGCAATAGCAAAAACAGAACTGTAGTTTACTTTTGTTGCATAAATATATGCTTGTGTTTCTCTTGTGTTTAGAAAGATCCCTTTCTATCCATAAACACTTAACGAGTGCTAGATCAGAATCCAGAGAAGTGACTGTAGCAAAGTTCAGTGCCCTGCAGGCTCCAGCAAATTAGCCTATGGTCAGTCTGATTATTTTGTTGCTGCTGTGCTCAAAGTCACTTGTTCTGTTTGTACTGTCTCTTGCATATGTTGAATGGACCAGGAGGGGGCAGAACTGCATAAGTGTAGTCACTTGCATGGGCCTTTAAAGGCCTCTATATTGTGCGGTTAAATGAAAATAAGTGGAAAACTGATCTATGGAGAAGATTTGGTGATAATTATAGTTTAATGTTCACCTAAAATCAATTACTCAGATATTCAGAAACTACTTCTATGTATTTTCTACATAGGTCTTTCATTGCCACTATGCTATCAATGAACATTTCTGAAGGAAATGCTTTCTGGGTTTTAACAGCACTGCTAGGGTAACTCAAGTATTTAACTGGATTATTCAGTGTACACTTGAAACAGAGTTGTCATTTTCACTACTGAAAGTTATTGTGAATCTAATTTATTTTTGCTTTTTTTTTTTTTGCTTCTAACTGTAGTGTGATTTCTCTTATGGTTTCTAAAGCAACTAGTTGGGTGCTTTTTTTTTTGCTTTTTTTTTTTTTCAGGTTTAGAATAAAAGGTTTTAAACCAACATGCCTATTTTTAATATACAGTAAAATATTAGCCACATTAGCTGTAAAACAGATTAATATCAGTATTTCTCTTGAAAACTTTAATGGAATGGAATGCAACAGTTATTTTTATTTTCTGTAGAGAACCTGATTTAAAGGCCATTCAGTCAGAGTGATTTAAATCAATCGATGTATTTTGGTGTTGTGGTTTAACCTGGTAGGCAGCTAAACACCACACAGCCTTTCACTCACTCCCACCACAGTGGGATGGGGGAGAGAATCAAAAAACAAGAAGGTAAAACTTGTGGGTTAAGATAAAAATAATTTAATAGGACAGAAAAGAAAGGGAAAATAATAATGATAAAAGACTATGCAACACAAGTGATGCACAATGCAATTGCTCACCACCTGCTGACCGATGCCCAGCCAGTTCCGGAGCAGGAGACTCCCTGACAGCTTTCCCCCTAGTTTATATGCTGAGCACGACGTCATATGGTGTGGGATATCCCTTTGGTCAGTTGGGGACAGCTGTCCCAGCTGTGTCCCCTCCCAGCTTCTTGTGCCCCCGCTGCCTGCTCGCTGGTGGGGTGGGGTGAGAAGCAGAAAAGGCCTTGATGCTGTGTTAAGCACTGCTCAGCAATAACTAAAGCATCAGTATGTTATCAACATTATTCTCATCCTAAATCCAAAACACAGCACTATACCAGCCACTAGAAAGAAAATTAACTCTATCCCCACAGAAACCAGGACATTTGGGTAAACTGGGCTGTTGATAACAGTGGGTTTTTTTCAAAACAAAGGCTGAGCTGCTTCTCAAACAGTTTGCAGCTTGAGTAAAGAGAAGGGACGACAGTCACAGAGCAGGTCTTGGGGCAGAGGGGAATGAGTGGGTGAAGGACAACAGGGGAGACAGTGAGATTCACTGTTTGCTTTGATATAATTTTTTCTTTATTATTATAGGTTCTTTCTAGCAATAGGGTCTACTGTTTTTCTTCCTGGGAATTAGATTGAAACTTATAATCAAAGAATGCTAGTATTTATGCTCCAATAAAAATTATTCATGCTAATGGTAAGTAGCTTCTGCTGTAGTAAACCTTATTTTACAAGAAAGCTGCAAGTATGGGTTTTGAGCCTTTTGGTGGTTTATTTTTTAAAAATGGCAGGAATGTGCTTTAACAAGTTCTTGAGATCTACAGAGTAACACAGTTGGCTTAATATATTAACGAAATGAAATGGCTAAAATGGCATCATCATCTTCATAGTCTGGAAGTAGAGTAGGCAGAAGGATTCTGGAGATCTTTAAATCACTCACGCTAAAAGCAAAACAATCTTTTAGAGGCCAATAATGTCAATATTACGCTATGTCATGGAAATGCTATTTTAGGAATTATAAATAGTCAATATTGACCTCTGTCTAAACTAAGAGAGAATGATTTGGTTTTTGTTTAAAACTGTGGATCAGGAATGCAATCTTTGTTATGAAACATGCTTTGCAGATCATATGGGGGCTGTCTAAACCTAATAGCTGTCTCTTCAGCAAGCTGGAAGATAGTTTGGTCTTCCAGAATCTCTGTTCCAAAAGTGTTGTCAGTTCAGATCCTTGTATCTGGGCTTATGGGACCATTATTATGTCATCTCTCTGAGCAATTTTGACTACATCACTGTTTCACTAGATACTGTCTACTAATTTGGAATTATATGACTGCCATGATTCCTTAAAGTTACTTTTTTTTTCCTGAACAATAAAAATATTGCTAGCATTGTGACTTACATCCTTCTAATAGCAAATGACTTTTTATGGGTTGTATGACCTCTGTTTTTGAAATTCCTATGATAAACTCATACAGTTGTGTAGTATTTTGATACCAACCCCATTACAGTACATCTGTATCTGTGAGATACAAAACCAGCACCTATCTGATGTGAAACAATTAGGATCCTTAATATATTGCAGGCACAGAACGCACATTTTCCTGTAGAACCGTGCATCAGGATCCAACTGGTCATTTTAACAGTGTTATTATGTAGGAAGACAAATCTTGAAAATCTGAACAGAGTGTAAACTGATGCAATTTGTGTTCCTGCATTTGCAAGCCAAACGATTTGAAAGGGCATCCTCCTTTGGTTCTCAGCATGTGAACTTGGCAACCCAAACCTGACTGTTCCTATGTCCACATTCATTTTCACTTCAAATCACTTTAGAAAAAGCATCCAGCTAAAGTTTAAAAATGCTTCTAATATTAAGTCTGTTCTTTGGCAAATTCACCTGTCAAAACTTCCAATTTTCTGTTTAACATTTTCAACAGGGATTTGTATTCTGAAGGCCAAAATAGCACTGTACTAAAATCTGTATATAGGGTTTCAAATAAATATAGCATCTTGAGCTAATTTTTTGTTGTTTGAAATGCAAATAAACGCAAGCTTTACTCATCAGTGTAAACTTGCTGGATGATTCAGATGAACAGATGAAGCCAAGGGTGTAATTCTCTGAAAACATTATTTTGAGAATTGAATCTGATAAATTTTTTAAAGCCTTTTCTTCTACAGATCTAGGACAGTATTTGCTTTTTTGTGTGTGTGTGTATGTGTATTCATTGCAAGGATCTTAAAGGGTTTAGATACAAAGTGCATTATTAAACTTTTTGAAGTAAAAAAAATTGCTAAAATTAATATTATCAAACCCCAGAAGTGAATGCTTATATTTCATTCGCATTCACTGGATGCTGTTAATACTAGAGTAATATAGTTCCTGGTTTTGTGATGTATATTTGCATGAAAGAAGGTAAAACATACCATAACTGGCAATTATGAAGGCTTGCATCTTCCCCCTCAGTTAAAATCATGGCTTATTTTGCAAGTCATTTATATAATGAAACAGTACATAGATTTACAAAAATGGTGGTTTCATATCAGGTATTATATATAGAAAAATTATTGAGTAATGATTTCTGCTCAGATTTATCTGCTTTCAGAATCTATAACTCCGTGCATATGAGGTGCCACAAACTTCTCTTAAGTGACTACATAGTTATTACTCGATCTTATCTCATGATAGATGTGGTCAGTATTACCAGAGTGTAAGAAGGTGAGCAGAATTGAGCAAAACTTTAGTAAACCTGGAGTAATTGGCAGCTTCCTAGGAGCTTTGGCTTCTTCAGAGAAACAAAATCATATCTGCTCTTACTGGACCTCTTGTAGCCTCAGAATGATGAGAGTACTTTTTCCATAACTAGCTTTCTTACCTTGTTTCCGAGTCTCAAAAATCCAGTGACAGTGACAAGTTCTCATTATTTCAGACTAGATGGTCATGATTTGTATCCTGCTTCAGCAGAAGCAGGTTTTCTTTCCTTAGTGAGAAAATCACAAGATACGAGTTTCTCTTTGCTTTTTAGTTTGCCTCCTCCAGTCTGACTATGATTTTAGTAGCATAATAAGTAAGTAAAGATATCCCTATGTAAATCTGTTTTTTGGTTCATGACTTCTAATTCAAAATGTTCTTCTAATATAAATTGTTAATGAATGAATAATGTCTGAAGCCATGAATAATTATGGTTGATTTATTCAACTTACTTTCACCTGTAATCTGGCATATTTTATATTACCTGTTTGGAATTTTAAAACCTTATGAATTGCCTCAAGCATTTTCTCTCATGTTCTCTTTCTCTGTCAGATAAATATCCATATAAACTAATGAACTGTAGAGAAATTAGCTTGCTGAGACCCTGTTTTTTCACAATTCCCAAGATTTGTACTACAATGAATTATACAATTCATTGGTCTTTCCACCAGGGTAAAAATTGCATTACTAGCCACTATCAATGCCCTAGCCAATTTTCAGTCACTTCTTCAAATTAACTTAACCTGAAAATGCTTCTTGAATGAGTGGAAGTTGCAGGGTCTGTTCTCAAATACAGTGATTTCATTGCATACTGCATCAAACCTAAGACAAGTTATACTTGGAGTGGATTTTTCTTCTTGAATTTCCATCAGTGACTTCTCAAGAGTTGATTTAAAGACATGAACAATAGACAGTAGCTGGGTTAGTCCTTTGTCATATGAAAATGTCAATTATTTTCTTGTTTTGAAAGATGAGTGTTTCTATAATAAGACTTCTTATTCTTGTATCTTGAAAACAAATAGAAGAGATGTCCTACTGCTTGAGATCGATAAGATTGCATCCCCCTGTTTTAGAAATTCTAGCATATTTAAGAAAGATCAGAATTCTACCTGCATATTTCTGTTATTTCTAAAAACAATAGTTTGTTCCCTTGGGGTTATAGAGTGTATTTGTTTTATTCTGTATCTAAATAAAGAATGTGTATCTACTATATCTAGAAAAGTTTCCTCTAAAAGCTTTTTTTTTTTTTTGGCTGGATAGCTTTTATTTGAATTGAATTTCTGAAGTTGTGAAGTCTATATAACTTTGTACTTTGCTTCTTCAAGTCTTACATTTTTGACATGAAGTGGGAAATTATTTTCATCTTAATTTTGTGGACACTACTTAGCCTTGCCTTTTAAAAGGCAAGATGCCCTGTTCAGTTTCCAACTTGTTAAGAGTTGCAAGGATGAAAATTTTCTAAGAGTTTAAATGAACTGGAAAACCCTTAGGTGCTTCAGAATATCACCTTCTGTCATCCTTCGTTCATGACTATCTGTAATTCTGCCTACTGAAATATCTCACACGATTTCTACTCAACCACACCTTCTCTCCATTTAAGATCAGATATTCTGCGTCCCAAGTTGGCATTGTTTTCAGCTTGAGATAGTATTCACGGGATCTATTTCTGAGTGGTAAGTTGCTTAGAAGTTTGCTGCTTTAGGGCAGCTCTGGTTTCATATATGTTCAGGTACAAATATAAAGCGTTTGTAGGGAAATGATAGTGTGATGTTTGTTACAAAACAGAAGGAAGGGATCATGCCTAACTGGAAATGCTTTACCAGCTGAAAAAAAAAAGCAAAGAGGTTTTTGGAGTTTCCAGGTTAATTTGCATTAAGGAGATGAAGTCCATGATGGAGAATTCTATTGGTCTGCAGAGGCATAGGAAGGTAGTTCACTCTGTTTCCTTCCTCATTTAGCCTTTGCTTCAGCTTCCTCCATTCTTGCTGACTCCCCCTCTTTCATTGTTTGCATGTGCACTCTCCTCTGTTCTGTAGTAGTTATCCATTTCTGGGCAAATCCATCAGTTTCTGCTGTGCTAGAGCACACAGATAGGATGAGATGTCAGTCTAAAATGGACCAATTCTGTTAAGATGCACTTTCTATTATTTGTTGGAAAACAAGGTGAAACTTACGTTGATCAATTCTACTTTGACATTCTTTCTTCTGCTATTGCTTCAGTGTGTTGGGGATACTGCATGAAGCCAGATAACAAAATGGATAATGACAAAATGAATGTTGCATGAGATAAATGAAAGCTTATAGGGAGAATGTTGCCTTATATGAGATATTCCTGCTTTAGGGAAAAGGATTGACAGTTTGACTAACCATGTTGTTTATTCACTGAAGAAGTAACTTATGACTTTGCAATCTGGTTAATGGGCTTAATTTAGAACAGTATCTAAATACTTGTAAATGAAATGTTGATTTCAATTTTTAAAAACCATGAACTGTTCTTTTTGTAAGCAACAGACAGATGCTAAAGCTTTTTGGTTTTAATCTAGTTGTTTCGGTGATTAATATTTATGCTAGCTGTTTACTAGCAGTATGTCTTATTTTGGCCTCTGTCCACCTAAGTACTGGCTAGTTGCTTTTGTTTTCAAACACTGCATAGCAATGCTGAAATCTATCTGATGGGCACTATAGCGTTGTATATTACTTTCTCCAGCGCTGAATAATTTTTTCCCTCTTCATTTCCTTTTGGTCTTCTCATTTTTGTGCTGTTACATTACAGTGATTACCTTTTTCTATTTCCTTTCTTTCTGATGCAAACTACCCCTTGGCTTGTCTGTGTGTACGTACACGCTGCCTTTACTGGGAGAAAATGGCAGTACTTAGAAACTTGTCCAGCTTCACTGTCTCAATGGTGGAGTCTATTTTCAGACTGATAAACTGAAATAAAATGTGATCTCTATATTTTACACAGAGACAGGAGGTTAGAATTTAATTTCACATCTAAGTTACATGAAATAGTTTTGTAGAATTGTATGAAATTGTATAGAAATTTTCTATCCTTCAAATCTAACTTACCTCAGTAATGGTGGAGATTTTTGCTCCTAAGTCACTCAATTTGTTCTGAAAATCCCACCTACCGGTATTTGAAGAATTAATAGTTTCATATAACTGCCTTCAAGTTGTTCTTCTCTGTATTTTAAGATAAGTTCATTGAAGCAATTCTTAATCTTTGAAAGTACAGGCATTCAAACTAAGAGTAAAATGATAGAATCAGATTGTGTTATCATCTGATTGGGGATTGCCAAACCTTACAAATAGTTATATAGTATCTTTTAGTTATTTAGATGATTCCCTGTGAATCATACAGTTCATATTTATTATAATATTTAAGCATACTATTGAAGGCTATGAAGAAAAGAAAAACTGGAACTCAATTATATAGTATATATACTATATAATATATAAACCATTTATCCTATAAATAGGAAATAACTTTTCTGAAATGAATGTTTTTATAAAGGTAAATAATTCCATTTTTTTATGATTAAATTTTTATCTGGGTAGGCTAGCATTTTTATTCCGATTGACATCTATTTTTTAAAAAAACAAATGTAATAATTGCTTTTAGTATGGCTTGTCTGTCATATGGATGCTGGATTCCAAACTGCTGAAGATGTTTCCTTGTCTCCAGTTTTACTCATTCAAATATGGTTTGAAAATTAATAGTCTTGCTTTTGCTTTTTTGATAATCTTTATTTTTACAAGTTGATGAATTAAGTGTTATTTACATTGGAATTTTTGTATTTGATCTTGAAAGATTGTAGTCTGTGATAATCAAAATAATGTGAATTTTTTTAACTCTTTGGGAATGGTCAAGTCTTTCTAGTCTGATGACTGGAGGGAAATCTTCAATTGCTTTTAATAGTTTCTGAATGTCAGTATTTTATATGGAAATTTGTTATGCTGAAGGGTCTATGTTTGCATGTACAATTTTTTAATATTTGATTTTATCTCAAGAAATGTGAATAGCAGCTTCTTCACTGGGTTTGTGAAATCAGGAATTTCGTAGTTGGCCTTTACATCTGACTTCACTGCCAGACGCAGTACTTTTGAAAGCAGCAAATTTGCTAAGTCTAAAACTTAGTAGTATCATTACTATGAAATACAGTGCTTTAGTGTCAGGAAAAGAGAATTAGTCAGATCTTGAATATTGGCACACATATACCTGATTAGTAATATTTACTGAAAAATACTTATTTCAAATCATTTCAAAACATTGCACTAGCAAGGAATTTGATTCCAGATACTTTTTAATAGAAAGTTAAAAATATGAATAATAATAAGATCATTTAGGTTTTGCCATAATTATTTATATCTTATGCATGAAATCTGTTCATATATTATTTTTCTCCTTGATTTACTATCTTCAGTATTTCCAATTTTTTTTTTCCTTTTTTGTTTGAATGTACTTGTCAGCTACTAATATGGTTACTAAATTTTACTCTACCACGTGGGCATAGCTGGCATCACAATTAGATGTCCTATTTAGCAAGCAGAACACCTGTGCAATATCTTCAGTTTTACAGTAGTTTACACATGATTATTAAGTATACAATTCTGAAGACAAATGCAGTCTCTGCCACTAGTCTGACGTTCCTGCTGTGGTCTTATTTCACAAGAACTGGTAGTTTTTTCAGTGACTTCTGTGGGAAATTTGTCTCAGCAGGCTAACAGTCATAAAAATGAGAGCGGCACAGATCTGCCATTCTGCCCCCATGAATGGCATAGGGCCCACTGCAGCATCAACCACAGCAAAACTCCCCTCTGCCCTGCCTGTGCGCTGCCCAAAACTTTGATCACTAATGTCCTTGAAATTCTTGCAATATGGTAATACGTGTGGCACAAGCCTGAAATTAAAAAGCACTGCTTGACTTGTGCTTCAATTCCAAACATACTTGTTGCAATCAGGGGCCCCTTTTCCTGTTTCCGTAAGCCAAGAAAAGTCACTAGGGTTTTCCAGGTACCAGGCATGGCTCAGCGCCACCACATCATTATGCAAATTTAGGGCTTAGAGCAATCTTGATAAATAGTATGTTATGTACATGTGAATAGTTAACAGTTCTATTTCCTCTTTTTGTTTTTTTTTTTAGAAGTAATTCCATTGTGAGCATCCCAGAAGTGGCAGGTATCCAGTGGGTTCCTGATACTTTCAAGCAACACTTTCTCTTCAATCAATTATATCCTTAATTGAATGGCTTCTGACAATAAACTATTTTGGACCCTCTTTCCCAATGGTTACAAATACACGCTGTTTTTAAAAGTGTTAGGCTATCAGCTGTGCCAAGAAATTCTCTGGCAAACAACTAATTATGTCCACAGATAGAGACTGACAAAAAATTTGCTTCAAGCCACAAGTCAGAGGCTTAACCATTGTTTGTGTCAAGTTACTTTACAGCTTGTGAATTCGGGTAGTTGGGTGGGAATGTGGCTGTGAAGCAGTGTTCTTTGTTTGAGACACAGGCCCCTGCTTTAGCTAGCTTATAGAGCCATACGCAAAATGGCCTCTTTGCTTTCACTTAACAGGATGCTGTTCACCTTTCTGCTCTGCTGAGCACCGTTTCATGACTTCACAGCCCAGGAATTAAACCCAACACACAAAGCAGCTTTACCAGTAATTGTCTGCAGATTAAATGAAATGCCTGTTCTCATACAGTGTATCTGAATTGTATCAGACCCACTTCTCAGTTTACACACTTGTTCCTGTCAGTTAGAGGCAGCTACTGAAAAATGTTGCACTCCTTGGGAGCCTGTCTTTCAGTGATTCAATGCAAGTACTGGGGATTTGGTGTGTTCCACATGATGTTAATTCTGTTATGTTTCATAATGAAAAAAAATAGCTTAGTCCACTAGTATGACACCAATGCATTTTATTGATGGTAGCTACTGCCAGTAGCTCTGTTTTATGCTGCGACTTCTAAATTCCCACGGTCACAGTGCTTGGCAGTTTGAAATTTTGGTTTTATTTTTGTTCAAAATTTGGAGGAATGAGTAAAATTCAGATTTTTTTTTAAATTAGGTAAATTGGCATAAAATAATCTTGACCAGTTTAATTAAGTTGTGCCTTTTTCCTTTCACTTTTGTGCATTACTTTTTCATACGTGGAGAGTATAAAGCTATTAATTTCAGGAAGAAAACATTTAAACATAACAAAATTAAAGAGCTAATCAGTTTCTGTTGAAGTGGATTTATGTACGTATTTCTTCTATTTTTATTTTCTCATGATTGTTTACTGTATAACTGAATTGTGCAACTGTTCCAGAAATTCTTGATGCAGAATGTGCTGCAGCCTGCTTTTTACTTTAAAAAAATTTATCTCACCGCTGACTGTCCAGCTGCTGTAGCTGATGAATAAGAGTTTGGGTCTCATCATCTTTTTTAAAATTTCGTAACCTCTAATTTCTCATTAACAGTATGCTTCATGGTTGCCAAACTTATCCCACCAATCTTTCAAAGACCAGCACATTATCACATTACTCAATATAATCTTTGCATACTTTCTGTAATGATGTTATATGTGAAAGTCATCTCAAAACTTGAGTTTGGGGCTGTTTTCAGTAAAGATGCAAAGAGAATATGGACTTACCTTCACATTTCTTAATGCAGGGGAGTCTGGTGAAAAATTGACCCTAATTCATTCAGCCTCCGTCAGATTTTACAAATACCCCTAAACTGTGATGGTCTTATTTATGAAAAATGCCAGAGAACACTCCTTTCAGAAGAATAATGTAGTCTTTAATGACCAGACAGCCTTTAGAGTGAGTTGTTTTTTAACATCAAGGTTTTAATTCCTCCAAGTTTTAACATGTTCTTGTGAAACAGTTAATCAATGGGACAACACTGAGTCATTTTAAGAGTGGGTCGAGCATTAAGGTACTTTTTTTGAATTGCACACTGCTATCTAGTCAGAAAAGGAGATAGAATAGACTTTTGAAAATTAAATGTAGGTTAATTGTTTTCTACTAATCTTTTAATTTTTTTTAATAAAAGGATTAAGCTTTTTTAGTTGCATGGAATATGAAACTACTTGCTGAAGGAAAAAAAACTTAAAATTTTTTTTCTTTTAAAATTGATTGCAAAGATTTCATGCATATAGTGCCAGAAATCTCATCTGCTAGCATTAGAAAGAAGACTTATAGTAAATGAAGTGTTTTATTTACTGCTGTACGGTCATCTTCAGACCACTTTTCTTGCCTTTGTTTTAACTGATACTTCTGGAAATGACTGCTCAGTAGGTGGGAACACAAGAGCCTCTCTGAGGGCTATTGCACTTAAATATTCTGGCGGAAGGACTTTCTTTCATTCCAAAATCATGGCAAGTTTTCACAGAATGGTTCTAAAGTGAGAGAATATTGATGTATCCTTTCCTGAACAAAATGCCAAGATCTATCAGATAAGTATCAACACAGTTTAAAGTCATGGCTTTGTCAGAATTTGGAGAGGAAGACTGCAATATAGCACTGGAAGTCTCCATCAGTATAACGGTGAATGTATTTCTGTCAGCAACACAAGAAGGACTTCAAGAAAGAAAAGGAAAATCTGAAGACTGTATTTCTACCAGGACTGTTACGTCAAAGTACTTTCTTAGGAAACACCTGAGGATGTATGTCTTGTGTCTGCAGAACCAGCTGCATAGCCTCCTTCCAGCACATCATTTGTATTCTCAGCCTGGCTTTGGCAAAGGTATCTAGTTAGGAAGCTGAAAGTACCAGCAAAGTGAGAAACCAGTCTAAAACATTGTTACCTTAAATGCCATGCTGTCAGGGCGGTATGTACACGATCACACATGTTATTCCACATTAGACTTCACTTCATTGCCTTTTACTTCTTTTACTTCTTTTTTTTTTTTTTTTTTTTTTGCTATTGCTAACATGGTAGATTTACTTCTTCCTACTCAATCTCACTCTGATTCAGCCTTTGTTCTCCATTCACATGACCAGAACTCTCACTCAGGCCCTTATCATTTCATGTCTTGACAACCCCAGTCTTCTTCATTCTAGTCTCAACAAATACTGGCTTGCAACATGTGTATCTTTTAAAATATTTTTCTTCCTGTTATTTTGATGTTCCATTGTTCCCTCTCTTGTACTGTGGGATTATTTGCTTTAACTTTTTAGACCGCACCTTACCAGCTCTTATACATTTGAACTGCTGACTGTATGGCATCCGCAATGCCAGTCTTTATTGCTCTTTTAAGTGTTTCCAACAAGTATCTTTAACTTTCCCCCTGTGCTATTTAATGCATGGTATTAACTAAAAATCCTCAGTGCTATTTCATCGTCCTTTCATTCCTTCCTAATTGGGGCCTCTAAATTCTACTGCAGTTTGACTATATAATAATAGTGCTAACGTATCATAATACTTTACAAAGCATGTGGGAATTCTTGGCTAGTACCAATTGAAGCTCTAAATTCGGACTAAATTTAAAGGGACTAAATTCGACCAATACTAAAGTCAACATGACTCTTATTAAATACACTGTAGTCATATGCCTTAAGTACAACTTATCCATTACAATATTACTTGTATTAAAGCTTACCAGGAGAATGTTGTAACTGAATCTCATCCATATCAGTCCATCTAATGTACTTTTCTTGACAGTAACTTGATAGTAAGAATGTATTTGGTATTTTTTTGGTATGCATTAAGAATAGCAAGTGTTTTTTCAGATATGGCTATGATCTTTTTTCCTTATGCATGCCAGTATAGCATAAGCATCTAATTGCTATTTAGATACCTTAGGCTAACATTAGATTCCTCTGAGATCCACAAAACTGCTGCTTAGCAACAGCTTAAAAACAACAGACACCCAAATTCTGTGAATATTAACTATTCTTTTGGATACCAAGTTAGCTAAAAAGTTTACCATGCGCAATCAGCTCTTGTGCACCATGCTGACTTGCAGCTCAGCAGCTAAGCCCCTTATGGGTTTTAACACAGTGTTCACCTGTCTCCCTCCCTCCTGGTAGAGTTCTCTCTGCCAGCACAGTGGACGGTGACTTTTGGGGCCAATGTGCTGCATGCTCTCCTTGGGCATTTGGGTTGGGTTGGGTTGGGTTTTGCTTTGAGTTTGGTAACTGTGAGGAAAAGGTTGACTTGGCTCAGGTTCCTGGTGCCAAGAGAGGATTTTTATTTCAGACACAGGTAAACTAGGCATGAAGCTCGATATGAACTGTCAAGTTATCTTCTCCTGTATTTTTTCTAATAACTGGCAGAGGTAGCTTCTTCACATTACTTTCTGTCCTTGATGATCTCTTTGTAAGGTTCTTTGCTTTGCCCAGGCATTTTGTGCAGGTTCTGGGTGCCTGTCTCAGAGCGATGATTTCCATTACGTTGCAGGACACTTACAATTAGGCATTGCAGTGTTGAATGGAACAATACCGAAGCCCTTTTGTGGATTCTGGCATAAATCTCTTCTGAGAATGAGAATTAGGGTCATATTTACAAGGATCTAGAGGTGTCTGATGATGAAGATAGTCAACTAATATTATTTCCAAAGAAGTATAAGCAGCTTATACTGGTTTTACATAATTTGCTAATTTCACAGTTTTCTAGGTCCCTCTCCCCAGTTTCTGTCTGCCTGTGAAATCCCCCAGTTTTGTAAGAGGCAAAATATTTGGGTGATGAACAAGTGGAAGGGAAACTTCTCTACAGTTATCTACTTATGTATCACAGTGGCTTTGAAGTACTTCATTACATGTTCATTAGTTCACATTACAGTTGATACCAAGTTAATCCTATTAGTATTTAGTATGTTACACAGCTTTGGAAGTGATAATATGGGAGGCTTCTGGAAGGAAGTATTTTGTAGCCTTAGATTGCTATGAAACATTTCTTATTATCTTCGTTCCAAGCTGGGAGAAGGAAACCATGGGTGAAGACCCTTAGGGATCATGAAGGAGATTACATTATTACAGAAAACAACAGTATTTTTGTTAGAAGCAAATGTACTATAAGTTACCACAAAATAGTGATGTATTGAGACAAATGCAGTCTGTGAATAGTCTGCAAAGTTTTTATTGTATTCTGAGACTATGCAAAACTGCATTAGAAAGTGTTTAGGTATAAATTTAGCATATTAAAGAAACATTCCTTAAAGAATATTTGGGATTGCAAGCTACATTTGTAGACTATGTGATA
This sequence comes from Pelecanus crispus, assembly GCF_030463565.1. Lineage (NCBI taxonomy): Eukaryota > Metazoa > Chordata > Aves > Pelecaniformes > Pelecanidae > Pelecanus > Pelecanus crispus. The sequence goes on from NC_134648.1 coordinate 11,451,170, forward strand.
AATGCAAGAGGGATGTCTTGTGAAATGGACCTGTATTAAGCTCGATCACTACAAAATAAAAATCCAATTAAGGCATTGAAAAGATAAAGAAAGACCATCTGTGAGGGAATTTGCCACAGATCTAATGGTAAGCTAATTTTTCAGGTAAAGTGGGTAATAGACATTGCAGGGGATGAAGTAGAGAAGTTAGAAATAATTTTAGATTGAATTTTTGCCAGGAATATGTACAAACTGGATAAAAGCAGTGGAAACAATGCCTGTAGGTCAGTTAAACACAAGGTTATAAACATATTATTTCTTCCTAGATGGTGACATTGCATTCCACCCTGTTTCTGAAAATGCTTGAAGCAATGTTGTGGGAAATGTATTTCTTACCCTGAGTCATCTTACCTGATTCCTAAAAGCCAGCAGTGACCATACGCACTAAACTTCATTTTGTCCCAGAGATTATATTAGTGTGCATGGGATAATGAGTTTCGTGTGATGGAGCAGAGGTAGATTTTGTATTGCTTAACTGAAGACTGCTTTCCACTAAGAAACTGATTCTTGGTTGATTTTGTACAAACGGAGGGAGATAAAATCTGTTTTGTTATTTTTTTTACAGGTAAGTTTTCAGGTTCTTGTAAACAAATTCCTTAACTGAGAAAAAAAGATTGTATATGTATAACTTCATAGAGAACTAATTAGGAAATAAGGCTGAGTGGTGCTTAGAGTGCTTCACATGGCCTGGTCAAGATTAGTATAACAGTATATCATCATGACCTGGTTTGTTGCTCTGGCTACACAAATGAGGTTGCTGAGAAAAACTGAGACATTTGCTTAGAGCTTAGCCTAGATTAGATGAAGGTAATAGTATGGTATTGTAGGTGCTTTCTCAACTGCTGAACTTTGGCTGTGCAGATTGATAAGTTATGTAAATGAGAGTTTGATTTGTAGATTAAAAACTTCCAAAGTTGTCCTATTAGTAAAGGTAGGAGACTTTCTCATTACAGTACCTATCAAAGTCTTATGAGGAGCTGCTAAGGGAACTGGGGTTGTCTAGCCTGGAGAAAAGGAGGCTGAGGGGAGACCTTACCGCTCTCTACAACTACCTGAAAGGAGGTTGCAGTGAGGTAGGGGTTGGTCTCTTCTCCCATGTAACAAGCAATAGGATGAGAGGAAATGGCCTAAAGTTGCACGAGGGGAGGTTTAGATTGGATGTTAGGAAAGATTTCTGCACTGAAAGGGTTGTCAAGCATTGGAACAGGCTGCCCCGGGAAGTGGTTGAGTCTCCATCCCTGGAGGTATTTAAAAGACATGTAGGTGTGGCACTTAGGGATAGTGGTGTACTTGGCAGTGACAGGTTAATGGTTGGACTTGATGATCTTAAACGTCTTTTCCAACCTAAATGATTCTATGATTCTATGATCTTCTGCAATGTAGACCTAATTTATTCAATAGCCAGCTATCTAATACCTAGCAAGTATGCTTCAAAGTGAAAACATTATTTAAATAATATTTAAAACCCTAGATAGTGGAGAATAGTCTACACAGAAATCTTTGATTCTGTGCATTTTTCATGAGCAGCTGTGTTCAGCGCGATCAGGACCAGTAACTCCCCTGAAATTTTATTTAGATCTTGTCTGTCTGGAGGTGATCAGGAAAATTAAAGGTATTAGGACTATATGTGTGACTGAAGAATTTTAAATCCCACCTCTTACTTGCCTTATATCCCCTTTGCTTCAGTAAGCTTTACTAAAGATCTTTAATTGCTTAGCTTACATTAATATTGTGTATTCCTGTAGCAAAGAGCGTGCTGTGTAGTTATATGTTCTGTAATTAAGATAAAAGGACTGAAAAAGAACAAGTAGAAAGACCGTGTCATGGGATATAGGAAGATAAAATATATTCTACAAGGAACTTAAGTATGATAATAGACATTGAGATATATGTTTCATCTCTGTATATAAAATCAGCATTGTCCTCATCACATCATTCTACTTTTTAATAATGTTAAGCGTATGTATATCACATTTTTGTGCTTCTGTAGCAGTAATATTATTTCAAGGGTGGCTCTAAATATTTCCCAGTCTTTGTAATTGGCTTCTTTATTTTATCTAAGCTTTTTAGGTATAGTTAAATATGTTTCCTATGATAGTCAAAACTGCAGGTGCCACCTGCCATGGCAGAACTCATAACTAATCCAGTATTCTCTGGTCAAATGAAAAAATTTGGTATTACCGTAAAGTAAGCTGCTTAAGTACTTTGTTGCATCCATCTGCTCTTTTTTTTTTTTTTTTCTTTTCCTTTTCTTTTCTTTTCAAAATACAGGTACATCCAGACCATGGCTACTTTTGATCCTGTCAGCTATTGTTCATGTTTAACAGAGAGAGAGGTATGTTGCATGAATAACACCTGAAGCTTGATTTCATTGGCCAATGTGTATCTCTTTATTTTAGTATCATTTGTTTTGTTTTGAGTTTCTCTTACCTTCTTGATGCCATGGGAGTAACTTTAGGACAACCTATTGCACAGTGTCTCCACTCGAGTTAGTGAAATCAAGAGGCAGTGCAGGAGACTCATTCATTCAGATAAAGCTTGCAGAACTACTCTCTGAAGCTTTTTTCCCCCTAGATGTTTTGCTTGAAGCTGTTTCTGGGTATAAAGCCTTGGTTCTGACCTTTGTGAGGAAATAATGAATGGTAGACAGTTAAAGGCCAAATGCCAGCCATATTTGTTACCTTTTGCAATACTGCTTAAGTAAATTAAGTTTGCACGAGCCCTAAAACAGCACTTAATCCAGAGGTGGCTGTATAGAGAAATTGCGCCATCTTTCATAGCAATTTTGGTTTGTGGTTGGCCGATCTATGAGCCACGGTAGTCAAACTGAATCCAAAAGAGTTATTGTGGATTAGGTTAGAGGTGACTAAGGTCAGAGGCTGGACCTGAAGTATGTATATGCGTCTATCTCTGTTCTTTGTCTTGTACATTTTTTCTATATTAAAGCCTGCCCTAATATATTCACCTATTTTCTGCCTTTTTCCAGTCCTCAGTGATGGTAAGAACTGTGCAGGCCTTAATACATGCTGTGTAATTCATGCCGTATTTGTTCTATTCTTAACATGCCTGATTTATTTTATATCAACCTATTGGCCTCTACCTACCGAAGCACTTATGGGATTCCATAATATAAAAACAGTGGACACTTAGCTGGCATTTAATTAGTGTCAGTACTGGATCTATGTAAAACTAAAACTGCAAAAAAATGTATTTTATGCTGTGCATCCATACTTCGATAGTCCAACAAATCCTTTTCTTTAGGAACAATTGTCTTAGACGCAACAAATGAGATATATTTTTCAGTTTGGACACAAGTTCTTAGTCATTGAAGAGAAAATGGAAGGGATTTGCTGATAACTGGTCCTATCAAAAGAGAAGTCAAAAATAGGAACTATATTTCTGCACTAACAGAAACTGGTATAAGATTTGGTCTGTCTTATTATGGAAGCCTCTCAGATTTTTTGTGTTGGTCTCAAAGATGCCTAGCTCAAAATTTGATGTCAGTAAGCCTACTGGCATTTTACAAGCAAAGATGATCCCTAACAATTTCAGATAATGCGCTTAAATCTATAGTTCCAAAGAAAGACTTGTTTTTTAATAGTAGTAATCCTTTAATTGACTGGGTGTGGAAACACCACAGGGCCTCTTCTGGGTTCCCTGGTGAGAGGCTTTCTGTGCATAATCTGTTGCAGATATTAAAAAAAAAAAGTCATAAAGCTCAGTAAGTTTTTAATCTTTTCTTTGAATATTTGTAAAGCTATTATGTCCAATACATTTAATGATACAAATGCACTTTATGCAATGGATATTAAGATATAAAGTAAGTATTGGATGAAATAAAAGAGTTAAACAGAAGCTAGCAGAAAGTTTTGTCCAGTGGGAGAAACAGGGCTTTAGAACTGCATATAAAGAAAATACAAATTATTTTGGAAAGAGGAACAGAAGATAAGAATATAGGCTTCTTCATTTTTTTTCACATTTGTCACCTAAGAAGTTTAGAGAAAGTGTAAAGCTGCGGTGTTTTTGTGTCTTTTAGACCCTGATAGCTTGTCCTTTCATTGGGCCCCAAACTAGTTTCAGGTGTCCTGCAAATAAGTGTGACATATTTGTAATATTAAAATTTGCTAATAATATTGTTTGCTATGCTGTCTTTTTGAGCACCTTAGAGTTAAAGTAGTGTAGGAATAACCAGCAACATTTTTTGACACACAGCAGGTTGAACCAACAGAATAATAAAATCATGCTGGCTATCAAGAGCTGGAAACGTTATATTAGCTTAGGAAATCTTATGCAATATCTGCCAAGTGTGTGATCACACTGCGGTACATAAAAGTGCACTGAATTATACCCTATTTAGAACTTTTTTTTGCAATGTAAGATATCTACAGGTAGTGAAAGTATTCTTTCTTCATACTCCTGGAGTTTTAAAGCTCATTTTACTTGCCAATTGTTTATTTCAACTGGAACTTCCATAGCAAGTTTGTAGTAGGACTGGCTAGAGCTAATTTTAAAACTGAAAAGAAGTACTTTAAACACAGAAAAGATTATTTGTAAAATAGGGCAAACATTTAAGAAGAATAGCTACCATCAAAATTTTCATTTTAGTTACTTTTTGTAACTAAATTTCTGCATTTGTAACTAAATCCTGCACTGTAGAAAAATTAAGTAAAAATATTGGTATCTCTTTCTTTCTGTTGATCTTTTAAATAAATAAAATATGGTAATTTCTTTCAACGTAAATCAAGAGAGAGTATATGTATTCAAAAGCATCAGTCTTTTGATGCTCCTTACCTCTTTCCTCCTTATTCCTTTTCACTCACTTGGGTCTTTTTTCTCCTAAGCCTCACAATTCTATGTATTAATGTCTTCTTTTTTTTTATTTGTCCATTATGAAGACTATTTTTTCTTCCCAAAGCAGGGAATCATAAATAATGGCTTAAGTCCAACCTACTGTAGATGGCTGGCTGAATCACTAAATCATTAAATCCCTAAAATACTTTTTAACAACTGAAATCTTTAACACAAAGAATAATTTTAAACTACTTCGCAGTTTTTTGTTGTGATATTTGATGATCTTTTTGTCAAATACTTTATATAATTTTGCTCTAACAGTCTTTTTCTGGAATTAGAGATTAATTCACTGTTTAACATTCCTTATCTGTTCAATATACTTCTGCTAAGATGAGATATTTTAAGAGAGAATAGAATATAATTTCATCCTCAGTTTTATATACTGCAAGTATATATATTTTATTGCAAGTAAACAAGATTTTTATATTGTAATAAATATGTGAGAGATGCACCTGTTTTAGAAGCTATTGATTCTATAGGAATATACTGGGTTTACAAGTCTGATTTGGGAAAAAGCTACAATTGTGTCAAAGAACTAGCAGGAAAATCCTTATATGAATGTTATGTGCATCTTAATTAAATTTCAAACAACATTATTTCCTAGCTATTGCTGAAGTTGGTGTTAGCAAAGACTAACAGCTTGCCATGATGGAAGAAAAGATAAATGCATTTTATTACACTGTGCTAATATTCAGTGCTGTAGTAAGCATCTGGAAGACATTGAAGGCTGTCCAGGACAGCATTCTGCTTGCAAAATGACTGAAAATTTGACACACAGTAATTTGAATCCTGCTTGGGGCTATGTTAATGACTTCCTAATTCCTCTAAAATTTATTAAAGGTAACACTAAACAAATTTTTAATTTCATGCGATATTCTTTCCTTTTACATTTCTGAGAAGTTTGATCTAAATAAATTCTGAATTGATTTAGAATTTAAGCAGAAGACCAGGAGCAGGGTTTTTTTTCTGCTGCTCAGTGAACATAAAATCTGTGGACTTCCTTGTTCAGCTTCCTGATTGGTGGAATGGGAATAATACCATGCTGGAAATTTTTTTAGAGTTGAAGTTTTTGAGAAGCTTTGAAGATTAAGTACAAAGTATTATTATTCATTGGTTTTGAAAGCTAATCCATGAGTGAAAAAGAGGAGTAAGACATGCCTGAGGGAGATAATGCTTCTGTCGGGCACACATGATACAAACTGCTCTTTATGTACAGAGATGGGGCATTATTCTTGATTGTGTTACAGAGTAGAATGCAGGAGTTAAGGGCTACAGGTGCAGTAGTTTGGTATTGGGGCCTGGGGTAAATGAAAGCCGGGATAGTGATTGTATTTTGGTTTTATTATTTGAGTGCCTATCACAGAAGACAGACAAAGCAGACAGGATCTTAAATTTTTATCTCTTCTGTTTCTGTCCCCCAGACTGCTGTTTGTCTCATAGAGATTTATCCAAACTGGATATACAATTCTGAAGATGTTGGGCATAGCCCTTCCAAGTTCTCATGTCCCTCAAGTTATACTCTGAGAGCGGTTATTCAATTGCACGCTGTCATGGTACTGACAGACTCTGATTGCCCTAACCGGCCAGTAACCATTTATCTCTGTTTCTTCTGCAACCTCTTTTCACCATCCCAAGCTTTAGATGTACGTGTTTGAAGTCAGCTCTGGTGTGGCATAGCTATGTAACCTTTTGTCAGACTGCTGTGAAACAGTCAAATTGTGAGAAAGAGCTGTGAGAAATGGAAGCAACTAAATAGTGAGAAAGAGCTGTAAGAAGCCTCACCTGAGGCCTCCAACCTTACATCTTTGCCCACTGACTCAGGAGCTTCATTTAAACTCAGGACCTTGGCTTCCTGGCTTGGCCTGGCACCTGTTTCATTGCTACAGTCTTATCTGGCAATCTGGACTCTTGCCCAGCTCTGTTACTATCACTGGACTTGCTTTGCTCTTCTTGTTTGAGCAGTGGGGGACTGTGTACCGTGTCTGTGAGGTCACTGCCCTGCTTGCTCTGCTATCACCCTTGGTGCCTGGCTTGCCTTCCCTTATGGAGCAAGGACAACTGGAAATGTGAGATCATCAGGCAGTACTTATTTTGGAGCTGTGAAAATACTAGAAACATTTCTGACTGCTTGTATCTTGAAACCACCTTGTTTATTTAGGTAGCATGCTAGTTTGCCTATTGTTCTATATGCTGCTTAGGTAGGGTAATAAGACACAACATATTTTACTTCTTTCTAACCATGGAGGAAGACAGACTCCTGGTCTTCTGCATTTTTGTAAACAAACTGACAAATATACAGATAGTTAGATGGGCGTAGATGTTTTTGTAATTTAAGTATAAGCCCATCTGAAATACAGGTAGACATAGAAAAGAAAAGCATAAAGCCAAAGGTATGTTCTACTGTAAGTTACATAGAAAAAATTAAATTTGATGTCAAGAGTAGCCATTCCCTTTCTGTGCTGCCTTAGTGCAATGATCTCAGAAGTCTTAAGTGAACAGGAACTACTACTTTGGCTGGTTTTCATTCCTATTGATGGATTTTTGGGGAAATTCCATATAAATCAGCATTTTAATTAAGTTGTTAAGGTAAATCTTTCTAACATAAGCATAGCTGATTTAATATAGATGTATATCTTGTGAATGTATTTTCAGATTAATCATAAATTTATTTTCTGAAAGTTGGAATTCTACATGTTTCGACATGAACTTTTGTTTGCGTGCCAGAAAAGTGAATTTTTGAACTATGCTGCTGTTTGTAGCTGTTAAAGAAGCAAAGTAACAGTGTAGACACACGCATATTTATGAACGTACATATTGCTTTGATGAAATGCTTGTATTAATTTCAAATTGTGAAATATTTTTGTGATTGGTACTGTGGTTCTACCCTTAAGTGCCTAGTTCTTCTGGTCTTCTTTTATTATTAAACACTGGAACCTGCAATAATTAGCCAGACCAATAGTAAAGGTCATTTTATTTTACTGGATGTTTTATTTTGCTCTGTTTAACCTAAAATGGAGTAATGTGGTAGCATAGCTTCATTTCACAAGACACACCAGATGTACAACAGGGTCTAGTTTAGCTATTACATTGGCATTTGTCCATCTTGGGAAAAGAGATTGCCCATGCTTAACAGAAAAAGGTTGTATCTCATCTTGCATGTCTCTAAACAAAGCATTATTTGCCCTCATTCCAATTTTTTGCCTTTGTTTTGATTTGTCTTGTTAATAACTCCAGTTGTACTTTTGCATTTGGGTCATTATGCATAGAAATTTCTCTTCACCCCTAGTTTAGTGAAGCATTGCTTCTCTAGAGTCTCAGTAGCTGTCCTTACTCCCACCAGCACTGCATGCTCACTACCTCTTCTCTAAATCCTTTACCACTCCCACACTATCAGTGTGTGATGGTTTTTCTGTTGCTCAGCCTTTTCTGCTGACTAGTCTAATGTTTTCAGTCTTAATTCTACTGACTGTGACTCTTTGACTAACTGCCGTGCTAGGCCTTCAGCTCTAGGTTTCTTCCCAGCTTCGAGTCCCAGTATGGCTCCTGCTTCACATTAATGCACTGCTTCTGTATGTTCTTGTATGTTTCTTTATCGTCTATTTGCCACATTTAACTCCCACTCTTGGCTTGAGTCACAAGGCTGCATTGATTTTTCTCACACTTCTTCACTTGCTTTTCTGCTTCCATGCCTCACTGATCCCTCTCGTGCTCCCTTCTTTCTGTCTTAACTTTTCATCTGTCTTTATGTTCAACTGTCTTCCTATCATCCAGAACACACTCTTGCTACTAGCTCCTTGTCCATTGCCAACCATTGCTATGCGTTCTTGACATTCTGAAAAACCATACATAGCCAGTAAAACAGCTATGTGTTCCTCTAAATGTTAAGGCAAAACTTATAATTCTGGTCATAAGCTTACATTGTTTGAAATACTTCAGAAGAGATAGCAAGTGACGTAGTTCTATGAATACCTACAAAACCCCCTCAATTTGTGCTCTTGGGTATAATGATCGTTATGCAGGCCATGCAGTAAAAACAGCAGATAGCTGGTATGTTGTGGCTTACTTACTTGTATGCATATACCTTTTGCAGTACTTTCGTGACTCATGGCCTTGTTCTAGGATAAGTTCACAGTGAAGCATTCCTTTTCATTTTGAAATATGTGGTAGCCCAGATTCTATTTTAGAAAAGCAACTTTTTTAAAGACCCTCTGTCAATGCAGCATGTTGATTTCAGATAACAATTTTCATGTAAAAGTTCTTTAACTACCAGCTCTGCAAACTTGCTCTGGTTACTTGGAGTCAAGGTTGTGCAGCCTTCAGCAGTAAAGATGCATTGGACAGAATGCAGGTACCAGTCACAGAAATCGCTTCACACTGCTTGCAGATGTGGGACACTAGTTAACAGTTCTGTTAATGATACATGAGACAAAGGAGCCATGTAAATAGGTAAGACTAAATGCACAGAGAGCAGAAGTTTATGGTAGGAATGTGCTATTTTTATAGAAACACTTCTCTGACTACATTTCCATTTTGGTCTTATTAGTTTAACTAAGAATGACAAATTTTCCATTTTAAAATATGCCTGACAGAAAATGAGTAGGGCTAGGGAAAACCTTACAAAAGGAGAGGGCAGGAGAAAGGAAGAACTGGGGTACAGGTATTCCCTGGCAGATGAGTTTTTGTACACACAGCATGAGTCAGAACCAACAGGGGCCTTAAGTCTCCTGAATCCCTCCACTCCTGGTAATTCCACTCCTTAAGTGTGTGGGCAGCACCAAGTAAGAAGACATCTTCCTGTTGAAGAAGAGGAGAGAAAAATCTGCTGGGCTTTACTCAGAGCCACATTAAAAGAAGGAGAGCTTGCTTCCTTGTGACATTACTTGTCACTGTCTAAGCATGTTATCCTTAGTGTATGCTAAATCATTTGCTTTCCATGCGTCATGGCTCTGGAACATGGGAAATAATATAAAAACTGGTATTACAGTCTTAATGTATCAGAAGAATTTCTGACTATGAGCTGAATTGACATGGATTTCTTTTTCTAGCAGTGAGCATCACTCCATGGTCTAAAAACAGTTAGGAAAAAATAGGATCACAGTTTATTTTTCTCACAGGTTTGTAATCAGTGACATAGCTTAGCCGCTGGCATTTCTTTAGATTAGTGTATTTTGGCAGAAACTTTTGTGTCTTATATAGACTGTGCCATATGGGATCCCAGCTACCATGACTTTGGAAAATACCCATAAGCCTTACATATTAATGGACTATTGACACATCTCATTTTATACCTGTCAATGTGCTCAGAATCAAGTGTAACATTTCTGGACCGCTGAAGAAGCATAATGCCCATTTAAAACAACATTGAAGATGTTTCAAATAGACCTACTGTTTACATCGCAGCTGGTTTAGAGAAGGATGCCTGTACATCTGCCATCTGCCAAAGAGGATAATGTGTTTTGTAACTGGCTTTTCTTATTAATACTGTAGGCAGCAAACCTTGCAGATAGGGCAGGAAACAGGAATAGGACTCATGGTCTGATCCTGACTCTGATACTGTTTTGTGCAACCCTGGGAAAATGGCTAAAGCTGTCTGGCCAACTGGCTTCTTATGTTGTGTAATCAGAACCATTTTGTACTGTTTTGTCATTTTCTGGTGGAAAAAAAAAAAGCTACACTTCTTTATTTAAAACATGCTGTGATGAAAAGCTACCTATGAGCTAAAATAATTAACGCTCTTGTAGAAAAATTCAACTGCATCTTTGAAACTTTAAGATAAAGTGAGCCTCACTTACAATAAGGGAAGAAGGGAATCTTGATGATACTCCTGCTTATCTTTTAGTGCCTATCATAATTAACAACAAAGTTGACTGTGATCCTCAGCCTGCTTTTAGTCAGTCAGTATCTCTGAGCTCTATAAGCTAGCAGAGAGTGAAACAAAACTTTGGTCGCTGCCTTCTAAGCAGACTCTCCAATAACCATTTTAACAGTCCTTCCTCCCTCAAACAGCAATACTTTCCCACAGAAATTTGCAGAGAGCAGAGAACTGCTTTACACTAGTTAGTATTTAGACTGCAGTTCAAGGCTTTGAGATTTTTCATCTAGCACTGATGATATCTCTTTGTAGCTCATTAAGCTCTGTAACCAAAATGAAGGACGCCAAAGGAGTTGTCTGCGAAGCAAATGCACACTTGCTTCTTGCTGTGGTGTTACAGTGCACTTAATGCTGTGTTCTTATCTTGAATGATAACATATTTGGCAGTGAGAAGAAAATATCTCTGTGGAGATAGCAGAGCGAGGGTTTTTTAGTGTGAACTCATGTCACCCTTCTTTTTTGTAACTTATTGTCTGTTGATGAATTTTAAAGAAGCCCTTAAGGATTTGGCACAGAATAAAAGCATTATGCTAGCTTCTCAAGTCAGACTATCCCTTCACCTTACTGCACACCCAAACCTGGTTTGTGTTGCTCGTTTTTCCTCTCAGCTGGACTGAAGAAGGAACTTGCATAAAGAAGAGTGAACTGGAAGTTTTTAGTATCATTGAGAGTCACTTTTTCCTAACATTCTGATTTAAGATATTTCTGTAAAACTTTCTGCATCCATTACAGTTAACTAAGATTTGGTGCCACAAGCAGCTGAAGTGGTTATGCAGCATTGTAGTACCTCATGCAGACTGATCTTCAGAAGCAATCAGTTTGTTGTGTTAGAATTAGATGCACCTATGATAAGTAGGATGCAGGCTAGATGTAGCTACTAGGTTCAGTCTCAGCATTGCTGAAGTTTTCTTGTCAAACTGACAGTGCTGTGCCTCTTTTCCATGTATCATGGTTAATAAGTACATTATCTGGACAAGGGGGTACTGTTATTTGAAAATCAGAAGTTGATTTATATTATTAACTTATAAGACAAAATTTTGCATCTATTTTTCACCTGTGTTTTAAGTTCTGATATAGCAAGGGCTGTTTCTCTTCAGTGTATAATCCTGCAAGTACCTAAGACCTGCCTTATTTGCTTTTCCCCAGCCAATAATTTTACTGTCACTAATTATGCTCCATTTTTATCACAAAACCTAGTGTAAGAAATATTCACTAACTATTTAACAACTATAGCAGATTTACAGTAGCTGTAGTTTTGGCAGTGGTATCAATACATTTTCATGTTTTTATCATACATTAAATCCTTGATAGCTGCCTTTGATAGTTCTGGCATAGAGTATTATGTGGTAGAGAGGGGTAAGAGCACCTGAAGCAAGGAGGATGAACAAGAAATGGAATTCCTACTTAGAACAGGCACCTCACACTGTACAGGCATTAACACTACTATTACCAAAGACTTCTTATCTTTAGTGCAGACAATCCAGTAACCAGACAACTCAATAGCACCATTTCTACTGTTCTTTCCAATCTTCCCTCCCAGCTCTGGGCCCTTATGACTCCCTGGCAGAGGTCAGGGAAAGCCCCTGTCTTGCTGTCACAGCTAAGGCTGATAATTACAACTGATCCTCAATGCAAAGCAGGTGGGATCCAGGGGAAGTTTCTCCTGTTTCAGCCTGGATGGTGTCAATTTGGGCTGGTGTCTTCCTATGCAGTGGCTGACCTCCAGTGTTAGCTGTACTAGAAATATAGATATTTATTGGACTTTACAGAGACAACATCAGAGTAGAGCCCTTTTGGTAAGGACAGATTGACTATGCTCTTGTCCTTTTCTGTGGTTAGTACATAGAGAATGCAGCTGGAAACAACTAAAAGTGGTAGGATTTTACTTTTTTGAAGTGTGAGTTGATAAGCAGATACTTTTGGTATCTTAAGTACATATATTTAGTTCTTCAGGGTTGTTTAATGTTCTCAGTTCTGTCTGCCCTTGGGAAGACCTGAAGGTATTCAATATCTCTGGGAAGTGCTGAGGCATTTTAGAGCTAGTGCTTAATATCTGTGTTGGTGTATCTCACTTTGCTCTATTAAAATGGCCCTCTTACTGCTATAGGCTGTGGTAGCTTAAGTACAAGCACAGACATGTTGCTGTGTTAACTGTTAATGGATAGATTGGTCTCTTCGGGCCTATCTGTATTAGATACTCTTTGGAATAATAACTTGCACTATGTTTAACTATATGTTAAAATAAGGAATGGGCCAGAAAATGAAACAGTTTGTGAGACCAGTAGCTGATCTGTAGCAGAACTGTGATTGTTCAGGTAAATTTTAGAACAGCCTCTGGGCTCTAATGAGTTCAAAATAAACTCCAAAAGCTGCTGTGCAGGAAATAGTAGTGCTAAAAATTTTATATGGGGTAAAGAGTCCTGACTTTGTTTCAGAGATTTCTGCAGGGTTTGTTCGTATGTCATTGAAGCATAAATCTCTGGAGAGTTTACCTGCATAGATTGTTAAACCCCTTCAGTCTCTTCAGCTTCCCATATGTGCGATAACTTACTATTAGCATTACTTACTATTAGATGTTTCTCTTTGCAATGCTAGCTAGAATCTGGGACCTCTTTGTGTTGGTGTTATAGCTTTGTTTAATAACAAATAGCCTTACTGCCAGGCTTTGAAAACAGCGCTATTTTCTGGAAGGCTGACCTCCCCTTGTACCACATCCACATAAAGTCCTCTACTCAATTTTTTGCGTCCTTTAGATTAGAGACCTACTTACAACTGGGAAGGCCTGAATTGCTGGTTTGCTTAATCTTGTTCTAATGTAGTGCAGGGGTTATGCTGGTGGAAAAACTGCAGTGATATGCCTGTGATTCAAATCTAGGTTGTGTGATCTGTAACTGGCACATAGTTTTGTGGAAGGGGAAAGGTTGAAACTTTGAGGGCTGTCTGAGTTTGTCTTCATCTGACTGAAACAATGAATGTGTTTTGATTCTTTATTACTCCTTGAGCAATATTATGTCCCCAAACTTCTTTCAAGCACAGAAAGATTCTCCAGCATGAGCAAGCTCTGGGAAAATTTTTCCAGTATATCTGGTATAAGACTTGACTGATGGTGAAGTTTACCAAATTACCAATACTCTACTAATTCTCTTGGAATATGACAATTATCACTTTTAACATCACATAAATGTTGAGTATATTCACAAGGGTTATCAGGTCTCCCTCCTCCTCTTTGCTGTTTGAGTAGGGGAGGAGCAAAGAAAATTGCCATTAGCTATCAAGGAGGAGGAATAAAGTGGAATTCCTGCTCTTGATCTTGCAGCAGCTCCTGGTAGCAGGAGTGAAAAACAGGTGGTGGCTCTGGGGCTGGACTGGCTGCTGTTTCCCAGGAAAGCAAAGCTTTCTGTAGTCCACAGGACACACACAAATACTACATTCACCATGGACTGCCTCCATGTCACTTGAAACTGGAGAAATCTACAGAGTATCTCAGATCCCTGACATTTAAAAAACCAAAACAAGACCCCAAGACCATTTTCCTTGAAACTCCATCCATAATGAATTATGTTATGTTTTGTTGTGCGTGGCTATGTTGGTGTTTTTTTAGGGGGAAGTAAAGCTATAAAATTTTTCTCCTACTTCACATTTTTCATGTGATAGGATTTAACATGAAATTCTGGTTTGTTTTACCCTTTGATAGCCTGTCTGAGTGATTTATAAAAACTTTAACAGAGGCACCGCCATCTTTGATGCTTTGTTAGGAAGCCAAATCCCTCCAGGTGGCTTAGACAGATGCTAGCACCTTGACTACGCCCTACTTTGTATACTGTTTTAATAGTTACTAATTACCTATTCAATGTCATTACCATGTTTCAGGTTTTGGCACAAAATTACAGAGCAAGTTACAACAGTCATGCAGAAAGATCACTGTATTCTGACAACAGTAGAAAACAAGAATTTTTAGGGTGCTTGCAAGGTATGTTGAGAAGTTAGTATGTGTACTTAGCTCTTAGAATGTGTATTTTAGACTTTCTGCATTCTTTATGATTTGTTCCTTGACTAGAATTGAAGAATCTGAACAATTACTTCTTTTTAAGTGCTAGAGAGCAGATCTACTTTGGAGAAATAGCATATTTTTTACAGTTTGGGATCACTCGGTGAACAAAATGAAATCTCCTCAGACACTTCACAAATCTGTGAATTTTCAGAAGGTGTAGTGCTAAATATTTTTCCAAGATCAAAATGATTAAGGCAAAAACTATCGCAGTCACTTATGTTGTTAGAAAATATTATGTGCAGTTTAAATCTTATTTTACTGTGGAAGGAAATAATCCTTAACAAGATATAAAGGAGAATAAGATTTTTTTTTTTCTTTTCATTTATCCCCGCTGACCCTGCTGTGTATGAGACTCATTTCATAGCAGGGGTTTTAAACCCTGTTATTTCCCTTGTTCATATCTCTTTCTGAAAAGTGTTTCCTAGTGAATGCCCTGTAGAGGGAGATGGTTTCAGCAGGGCTAATTATTTGGGGCAGAGCACCATGTTAAGGCAGGTGCTTCTAGTTTGACACTGCCCTGTGGGTACGTGCCAGTGCTGCACTGCACAAGGTAACCACACATGAAATACCTTTCATTGCAGATTGGGTAGAACTTCTGATCTGATTAATTGTACGTCTACAGCAGGAAGTTTTCCTGACTTAACTAAGATGATTAGTGGTGTGATTTGTTTTGGGAGCATTGCTATGCTGATAACAAACTGTTATTTTTATAAAATGCAACAGTGGAAACACTAAGAGGGTTTTGGCTGACTCAGTTAAACAGAAAAAAAATTATAGTGAGAAGTCAACCAAACCCCCTCTAGTAAGATCTTATCTAGAGTGGAATACTTAATTTTTACATTTAAATTGCTGTTTAGTTTTCAGAGTTCACTTCCACATGAAAGATACAATTAATAATTACCAAAGCTATTGTCTGGACTGTCTTTGAGGCAAAAATCCTTGTACTTAAATTTATCAACTCATAGCCAATTCACATTTTAAAATGTAGTTTTTGTGTCTGTGCAATCTAGTGACTCTTTAATTCCTTTGTGCCTCTTGGTTTACAAATAATCCCTGGAAGAATGAGAGTAGTGCTCAGTGTTAATAACAGTAAAGGATTGAGTCCATCATCTATAAAAGAAAGTACAGATTCTGGATCACAGGTCTTGAACCCAGCCCTTTCCCTTTACAGCTGCCAGTGGGGAGCAATATGCCTCAGTCAGCTCTTGAGGCTGGAGGAAGCTTTCCCATATATAGATTTTTCTGTCATCCATCATGCTATTCATTTTTATAAACATGTTGCTTCTTATTTCTCATTGGTGCTTTGTTTGAATTTTCAACTGAAAAATAATTAAAAGCTTGCAAAAACAGGGAGAGAGATTTTGTGTTACTGCTACCGTCAGCATCTGCAGTGTGTTTACACTGCAGACTTGATTTGAGATACAGCCTGCCATAAGTTTGAGGTTGGATTTTTTTGGTGGTGAGTGCAGATTAAAAGTTTGTTGCTTATTCCCACAAATGCATTGCTTTTTGCTTCCCCATCAGTTCTCCACCTGTTTTCTGAAGCTGCCTTGTAAGCTGAACTAGTGTAATAATTATCCTCTGATGATTGCAACCTGTGGTGCCCTGTGAGGGAGGGAGTGGAGAACTTCAGCTGGTGGTTGTGGTGCAAAAAGGTACGGGAGGCAGCAGGGTGTTCTAGGCTGGCTACTCCACCTGCAGGGAAGCATGCGGAGCTGTACCTTGGAGAATTAATTGCCAGGATAGCCCAATCCTGTGTCTTAACCATCACGTTGCAGAGATTTATTTGAATTATTGTGTCCTCAGTGGTGATCCTGTGTGTATCATTGGTGGTTCTGGAAATGTAGCTCTTTTCTTTTTGTGCAGGGGGAAAAAAATCAAAGCTACCTTACGGTTTTCTCACAATGAATTGTGGGGAAAGTTTGTCTCCTTGTAAGTTCATTGGGGAAATTATGTGGGAGGTCAAGTAACAACAATGTTTAGCCTTAGGCTTACAGTCCTTTTAAATATGAAAGGAAGAATTTTTTTTATTTGTGGGTGAGAAAGGGCAGCAGCCAAATAGGAGCCTAGGGTAACTCTGCAGTGAAAGCGTATCCTCAGGGGGTCAACACTGTCAAGAACACAAGATATGCCGTTCTCTATTGTGCTTATTTTTGGACAGTATCTTCTGATTTCTGGACTAGCATTCACTATAGGGCTAAATCAGAATGGAAAGTTAAAGTATTCTGAAATGAGAACATATGAAATTCAAGTTGCAGGCTAAATAACAAAGCGTACTGACTGTTTTTAAAAAAAGTCTTTCTTCTTCTTGTCGGCCTCTCCTAGAATAAGGTTGTCTCCTTAAAATTTCATTTTAAATGTTTATATTTTTATAATTTTTGTTACAGCAATGTACTTCTTGGCTAAATTAAGGCCATGCAGATGTACTTGGAATGCTCACTGGCTTTAATGGAAGTGGGAGCTGAAAGTACTTAGAGCCGGTGTGTTTGTTGTTTTCTAGTTAAGGAAGCTGGCAAGTGATGTTACAAATTTTTGGAAGAATTGTGGTTTTACAGACAATGAAAGCAGTAGTTAGAGCAACACAATGTCTAGATAGTATTGCTGAGAACATAATTGTGATTGGTTTTCTGTTGTATAACTGATAAGTAATATGAAAACCTCAAATAAATTATAATTGTAGGATGATACAACAAACAGCCCTGAAGTCTGACACTTGCAAGATCAAAAAGGCTATGTGAGATCTTGCATATTTCTTGCTTAAAGAAGCAGTTCCCTGACACAGTAGCTGTAGGCACTGTACCATCCAGGCAAACAGATCTTGCAAAGAAACTATCTGGTTTAGAAGTAACAGTTTGCAATACAAGCTCTGAAAATCCAACAGAGATGAGCATTTGTTTAAAGTGTTGGCATTTGGAGATTATTAATTTCTATAATTAATAATCTTATTTATTTTTTAAAAGAGTGCTTTACTTTTTAAAAGTTATGTTTACATCACCAGAAAGCCCTGTAAGTGCCTTGCAATTATTCTATGTGCTAAAATGTCTGGGATGTTTTTAATAAACAGAATCAGCTGGCTTGGCTTTGCAATTATATTGCAGCAAAGTGGCTTTGGGTTAAAATGTTCCTTTCTAGTATATTTCTTCATACAGGGTTATTTGCAATTTTTCTTGCACAAGATTTACTTTTCATTTTGATAATTGGAAGTTAGAAGTGCTCTGAGAATTGAAATGAGAGTTTCATTTAAAGATTATATACCTACTGAGTACTTTTGTGTTACTTTAATTATTATAGAAGAGAGGAAATATATATAGGAAAAAAAAGTTCATATTTGCCTTCTCTCCATATTTGTTTAATCAAGATAATAATAGGTTCTAGGATTTTTATTTCTGAAGTCACATGATAAACTAAGAGAAAGGACTGTTGTCTTTTAAGTTATAATACTCGGAAACACTAAGAAGTGTTTATCCTGACCTATCCATGGATAAAAATTAATTTCAATTTTACTTGTAATGTAAAAGTTTAAAAAAAAAAAAAATTAAGCTTGGAAATGGTGGGAGAATTGTTATGTGCATGTAGAAACCCTGGAAAATAGGAGAGCCCTGTCAAGTATTTGAGTTGCCTAGGTTATAAGCTGAGGGAAGTGTGTCTGGCTTTTGTTAATGGCTGTTATTTAACACACACAAAAAAAGGTATTTATGCCTATAAAGCTTCTGAGGTACTCTGATAGATAAAATCAAAGGTCTAAAATCAAAGGTCTAAGGCTGCACAGAGTAGCATAGTCTTAATTTTTAAGTGTAGTGTTTAGCTAATTTGTCTGCTTTTCAGTTCATGATGGAAGAAGTTCACGAATGAACTAGGTGTATTATCATCAAAACAGAAATATGCAAACATCTAGGCTGAATCTTGGTATAGAAAGAAGGTAATTTAACCCCTTTTTGAACATGATTTCTAAAAATCTTATTTTGACTACTCTAAGTCTGAGAGTTTCTGCTGAGAAATCACACAGGTGAATCTTTAAGAAGATTACAATCTCCCCTTTATTAGTTACTGCTAAGGTATTATTTCTTAAGAATTTGAAGCATAGTAGGGCATGATTCTCTAATAGATTGTAGGTTTAACTTTTAAAAATACCCAAAACTTCCCCTGTTGTTAATGTATTTTGTCCAGGCAAGCCTTCTATCTACTAGCATATTAAAGTGTCTGCAGGAAGCGTTTTTGTAAAACATGGGTCACAGATCTGTACTTGGTCACCCTGTTGTTGATTGCTCCATGGTGTAAAATAGGAGTGTTCCCAAGAAATGAAAAGCTGGGGAAAATGGTCACAAGAGCACTTGTATGTCTTCATCCTAACTAGCGGGGTCACAGCTTCTGCCAGCAAACCTGCTCCAGCCTGGGCTCCTCTCTCCATGGGTCCACAGGTCCTGCCAGGAGCCTGCTCCAGCGCGGGCTTCCCCCGGGCTCCCAGCCTCCTTGGGGCACATCCCCCTGCTCCGGCGTGGGCTCCTCCCCGGGGGCAGGGGGATCTCTGCTCCCCCGGGGGCCTGCATGGCTGCAGGGGCACAGCTGCCTCAGCAGGGGCTGCACCAGGGGCTGCAGGGGAATCTCTGCTCCGTGCCTGGAGCCCCTCCTGCCCTCCTCCTGCACTCACCTGGGCAGCTGCAGAGCCCTTCCTCTCACATATTCTCACTCCTCACTCCAGCTGCAGTTTGTGTTCCACTGGGGTTTTTTTCCCCTTCTTAAATGTTAACACAGCAGCGCTACCACCATCACTGATGGGCTCGGCCTTGGCCAGCGCCGGGTCCATCTTGGAGCCATCTGGCATTGGCTCTGTCGCACACAGGGGAAGCTTCTAGCAGCTTCTCACAGAAGACAACCCTGTGGTCCCCCAGGTCCCAAAACCTGGCCATGTGAAACCAATACAGCCAGAAAAAAATACACAAGACTACAATAGAAGAAAAGGCTATAAAAACATAATTTCTGAGACTTTGGTAATTTTACGGGTGCGATTTCTCAATTGCATGGTGATGGAAGTGCTAATTCTTTGCAGGATCCTCTCCTAACACTCTTAAGATAGTTGGGCATCTTGCTGCCCACTTCAAGTTGATGTTTAACTGGGGTAGTTTTTGAAAGAGAGAAAACTTAGTCCTTTATGTAAGATTAGATAACCATGAAGGTAAAATAACTGCTTGAGACCTACAGACAGAAATTGATAGAAGTCGTGTTTGTTTTTTTTAAAGAAGACCAACCCAAACCCACAGTGCCTGACTTACTGCAACATGAAGGTGATATGTCACCTCTCAGAATAGATGGGAAGTTATATGTGAGCAGTTTTTATTCCTGAAAGTCTTTCATAAACCAAGTGTTTTCATGCAGCCTGTAGAAAATTAGAAATTTATGTATTTATTTGGTCTTTTGTAATATTACAACAGAACTTTGTTCTAGTTTCCTCTACCATTGTTTGTATCCCCTCACTGCTTCTTGGGAATGGTAGTGATTATATGAAGCTGAGTCCAGATCTGGTTTTGAAACTTTCTTGTAATTTTGGCCAAATGGCTTGTGGCTATTGGGCACACTGAAGGTGTTTAAGAGTAGCTGTGATCAAGCTACAATGCAGTTGCTCTGTAACCGTCTATGCCAGCTCCCCGATTTGCTGACACCTCTGTTATCATATTGATAATATTTTCAAAAAGATTTGAACAAAGTTCAGCTATTAATTGAACAACAAGTTTGCTTTCATCACCTCAGTGTGATGGAAAAGAACCACAGTATCTCTTAAATTCATCTAATTTAATTTTGGGGGTTTAATGCTGCTTTTTTGTTAAGTAACTTATACTGATTGGAGGATGGGAAGAGGAGGCATAATCTTCATTAAAACACTGGGGAATGGTGAAGGACAGCCTAACAGGCAAAGATCTTTTCAGCATCGGGAGTGGTCTGGAGCCAAGAGAGGACAGGTGCTTGCAGCTTCAGACTATAGGCTGGTCATACACGTTTAGCTTTTCATAAACTGGGCAAATGAGGCCTCTTGAGATATTAAGTTTAAGTAGTCCCCAATAATCATGAAAACTACTTCAGAAACCAAAGTTCTGTGTTCAGTGGTATAATGATTGGTATAATGAGTGGTATAATAATTTAATGGTTGGACTGGATGATCTTAAAGGTCTTTTCCAACCTAGATGATTCTATGATTCTATTCTATGATTCTATAATGTTGGTTCAAAGGAAGGTAGGTAACGTTAGAGATCCTGACGACATTGTGTTTGAACCAGTTTCAGTATGACTGTTTCTTAGATTTGACACTTATTTTATATGTCATTAAGGCCTCTTTCCATCTAAAATTCCTAGTCTGCATACACATAAACCTCAGTTTACAGTTAATTTGATGTAGTGTGCTCCCCATCATGACTGCATGTCAACATCTACTTGTCCCCTTAGCAATACGTATGTGAAGCGTACAACCAGAATGTAGACTATACTGCAGTAGTGAAAACTCACAGCAGATGATATATGTGTTTTAGTAGGGAAAGGGTTAATTCATGACTGGAATGCATTTAATTTTAAGGAATAAATAAAGGAAACTGTTGGGTCTTAACAGCTGGCCAAGAGTACTCAGAAAGACTTGCAAGCTCCTACAGCAATTAATCCAGATCAAGAGAGGATTAACTTTGAAGTTTAAAATATCCTCCATGCCTGAGGAGGGACCAGTTTAAAGTGCTCATGAATGGGGTAGATAGGTGATTTGTAAGAGTGGGAGTTAATTTATGGATATGAAATCTGCTTTTTGACTTTGCAGTCTGGACTTTTAGATCTTAATCTTCTGTAGTAGATCAGTAGCCAGGGTGAATATGGAGTGAAAAATATCATAGATCATCTTAGATTAGTATAGACTGTAACAAATATAAATCACGTGATTTGCTATATTTATTGCCAGAGCCAGGAGTTTGAGGTTTCCAACTTTTGATAATCAAGATTTATAAGTAGACCAAGAGTAAATTTGGAAAACTTAAAATTCTTTTGGTCTTCTTTTACAATTTTACTCTATTTTAGCTTGAAAAATAGGTTGATTTTTTTAAAGGAACTTTTGGGGGGAGGGAGAACATCTATAATGGGTAGAATATCCTGCTCATTATAGAGTACACCTTGGAAACTAACCTGCAATTGTGTTAGTAAAAGTCATGCCAATTTCTGAAGTTTTTAATTTTTCTGGAAATAAAATTACAATAAGGGTTTTCAGTTTTAGCAAAAAAGCTCATTGAGATAATAATGTGTATTATCACATCAACCAGAGTAAGTGACCAGTCGCATGGAAAAGATTATAGTTTTTTATTTGACCAGTCTGAGCTTTGAAAATTATAGTGAGATTTTCACATTTTGAGCAGGAAGCTTCCCCCAGTCTTCTTGTTAGGCTTTGCATTTTGATGGGAATATTCTGTTCTCAATCCTTGCCAGTGTTTGTAACAGGCTCTTTGACTTTTCTGTGATTATGTTCTGTCTTAAAACAATGAAACGCCTACTGCTGTCTTCATTCTTTTCACTGTCCTCCTTCCTCCCCACAAAAGCAGAAAGTGAAGCTATTAAGAAACCACCATCTTGTAAGCAGAGGGAATGAAATCCTCTGACAGCTTTCCCCTGCAGACTGAAAATGTCTCAATCTTTGTTGTCCTATGCAAACTTCAGGTGTCTTTTTTGACATGAACTTATCTTTTTGTAAAACGTTACTTCATAGAATCATAGAATGCTTTGGGTTGGAAGGGACATTTGGAGGTCATCTAGCCCAACCCCCCTTCAGTGAGCAGGGACAGCTTTAACTAGATCAGGTTGCTCAGGGTCCTGTCCAACCTGACCTTGAATGTTTCTAGGGATGGCGCCTCCACTGCCTCCCTGGGCGACCTGTTCCAGTGCTTCACCACCCTCGTTGTAAAAAATTTCTTCCTTATATCCAGTCTGAATCTATCCTCCTTTAGTTTAAAACCATTACTCCTTGTCCTGTCACAACAGGCCTTGCTAAAAGATTGCCCCCATCCTTCCTGTAGGCCCCCTTTAAGTACTGAAAGGCCACAATAAGGTCTCCCCACAGCCTTCTCTTCTCCAGGCTGAACAACCCCAACTCTCTCAGCCTGGCCTTGTAGGAGAGGTGCTCCAGCCCTCAGATCATTTTTGTGGCCTCCTCTGGACTTGCTCCAGCAGGTCCATGTCCTTCTTGTGCTGAGGGCCCCAGAGCTGGAGGCAGTGCTCCAGGTGAGATCTCACCAGAGCAGAGCAGAGGGGCAGAATCGCCTCCTTCAACCTGCTGGCCACGCTTCTTTTGATGCAGCCCAGGATACGGTTGGCCTTCTGGGCTGCAAGCGCACATGTTGGCTCATGTCCAGCTTTTCATCCACCAGTACCCCCAAGTCCTTCTCCACAGGGCTGCTCTCAATCCCTTCATCCCCCAGCCTGTATTGATATTGGGGGTTGTCCCATCCCAGGTGCAGGACCTTGCACTTTGCCTTGTTGAACCTCATGAGGTTCACACAGGCCCACCTCTCCAGCTTGCCCAGGTCCCTTTGGATGACATCTCGTCCTCCTGGTGTGTCAACCGCACCACTCAGCTTGGTGTCATCTGTAAATTTGCTGAGGGTGCACTTGATCCCAGTGTCTATGTCATTGATGAAGATATTAAACAGTACTCGTCCCAGCATGGACCCCTGAGGGACTCCACTTGTCACTGGTCTCCATTTGGACATCGAGCCATTGACCACTACCCTCTGGATGCAACCATCCAGCCAATTCCTTATCCATCAAACAGTCCACCCATCAAATCCATATCTCCCCAATTTAGAGAGAAGGATGTTGTGGGGGATTGTGTCAAAGGTTTTACAGAAGTCCAGATAGATGACATCCGTTGCTTTTCCCTTGTCCACTGATGCAGTCACTCCTTCATAGAAAGCCACTAGGTTGGTCAGGCAGGACTTGCCCTTGGTGAATCCATGCTGGCTGTCTCAAATCACCTCCCTGTCCTCCACGTGCTTGAGCATATCTTCTAGGAGGATCTGTTCCATGATCTTCCCAGGCAAAGAGGTGAGGCTGACAGGTCAGTAGTTCCCAGGGTCCTCCTTTCTTCCTTTTTTAAAAATGGCCACTTCATGTGCCTTGATGAAATTATGCCCACTGTTGTCTGTAATGCCAAGAGCCTCTAATGACAACAGAAAATTGAGGAAAGGTAGTTTGGAGAAAACACTTAAGCGACTGTGTCTGTGCTCTGTTTTGTTAGTACTTACTGTGTGATCTCAGATTAAGGGGCATGATAGCATGTTTCTAGTATGAATACTTCTCAGCCTGTATGCCAAAGTACTGCAACAGAGTTGCAAATGTTTTAAACATCTCTTCATCAGACAGCCATGGATGCATCATTACATTAGGCACTGACAACTTTGGTACATTGGAAGGAGGATGGGGGAAGTATTTAACTTCAGATAATGTGGAAGGGTGTGGGAGATGGGAATGGAGATAGAGGTGTGATCATCACAGCCACTTCCAATGAAGATCTCTGTGTCATCAAACTTTGTTCCAAACAAATAAAGTAACAAGAAAACCAACAAAACAGGATGCTAGCTTTGAATGTGAAGCTGGAGAGGAGGGTGAGGAAGGCGGCATTCATCTTGTACAAAAGGACAGAGAGTAATTGATGTAGAAAAATCCCCATGGATAGAGCTGGATAGTCAAGAGCTTAGGCTAAACAAGATCCTGAGGGAACAAAGAATCTTACTGTAAAATATAATCTAATATTGCTTTTTCTTGTTTCACTTCCATTTTTGTAGGTTGTTATTTGGAGTTTAGCATTTTGCTGTGTTAAACTTGGACTTAAATTTTCTTGTTTGTGCATCTCTCTCATCAAGTGTGATCTTCGGTGAAGTTAATAGGATTTTTGTTACTGAGTCTAGACTTACCTTTAGATGTATATCATGACATGCTTTAGAATCTGGTCCCCTCATGTTTCGAGGTGACCCTGCTTAGAACATGCCAAGTCTCCTGCATGGGGTGAGGACACAGCTACCTGCGTCTGCAAAGCAGAGCATGGGAAATGTGTCGTATGTCTTTCCTATGCTGACTTGCAGTGCAGTTAGGTTATGTGTTCAGATCAAGAATTAGAACATACTCATGGAAAGCATATAACAAACTCAATGTAGTTGCTTCACAAGCAATGAATCTATGTATGTATGTATCCTAATGTGCAGTTGTAGTCAAGTGGAAATGAACGCAAACCACAATGAATTTAGGAATTTCACACTTAAGGGAGGGTTAGAGAAGTGAGAGACTTCAGAGCTGGAATTCCTCTGCAGCCCTGCTCAGCATTGGAAGTTAGGATGTGGGCTGAGCTCAGGATGGGTCTGCTGCTCAGTGTATTTTTGCAGCTGGACTCACCTTTCTGTGCTTCACTCTAAGTTTAGGGTTAGGGAGGCAAGGTCTTCCGAGCAGGATTTCCAGTGGAGTCCTGCTCCACCTGGAGAGCGAGGATGGGGGCTTGGCTCAGGATGAGGCTGTAGGTCAACACATAGCTGGAGCTAGACAAGCACTGTGCTCTGCTTTGGGATGAGGTTGAGGGCTTTCAGAGATGGAATTGCATTGTAGTCTTACCCAAGCCAGAGAGCTGATGGAGCAGTGTGGGGTTTAAGGGCTGATATTGCTGAAAATCATGTCATAGGAGAAATCTCCCTGTTATGTGAATGCCTTGCTGTAAGAGAATAAGCAAACAGTTCATGCTTCTGTCAAGATCCAAATTCACACTTAGACAGTTATTGTTTCTCATTTTAAAGATATTTTCTTTTCAAATCTGCAAGATAAGATGAATTGCAACTCTAGGATATTTTGGTTTTTAATATCAAGTGTTAAAGTGTGTTGAGTGATGCATCTTTATCACCTACTTAAGCCTGAAATTCTGCACTTATTTTTCATGTTATTTATTTTGGAAAATGTAGTAAAGTGCTCTTCTCTGACTACTTTAAATAAAGGAGAACAACTTGGCATTTGTAGTAATTGAACCGACTGACTTAGGGTGGGATAGCAATTCATTCAGCACAAGCCAAAACCAGGAGATTTCAAAGTCAGCATCACCATGTAATGAGAGAAACTATGCCAACTCATGAATGCAAATCTTTTAAAAGAAAATTCTGAAAACTTGGCCTGTATTGCATATTAGCCCCTGGCTGTTTTAATTTATCTGGTGCATACTCAACTCTGACACTAGCTAATCATATTACTCAGAAAAAGCGGGAGGGAGAAAGTGTATCATCTCTGCACCACTGTTTTTATATACATACCAATTCTGTGTCATAGGACAATATGCTGACAGACAGTATTTAGTCACCTGTTATGTCTGTTGATTATACGCTTTGATCTAAAATTTATTTTGCTCTTCTTGGCAGCTGAGCTGTTTCTTAATCCATTGATAAAGCCTGCTTAATAAGCACTTACAAAGACATTGACATCACAAGAAACAGACTGTGTTGGTGAAATCATGATGCGATGCCCATAAACCCAAAAGAAGCCTTGTATTCAAGGCTTCAAGCAAAATGCTTTTTTTGAGAAATAAGTAACAAGCAGTTTTATTCTTGCTTTGCATAGTTAAGTCTGATGCTTCCTTGTATTTGTTTCAAATGCATGAATAAGGAGAGGACAGTTCAAATAGCTACTTTCTTATGAGGAATTTGTATCTTGCTGTGCTAGAAGCTTCACTTTCTGTGTGTTAAGACTATTTGAAACATCGTTTGATCTTCCTTAATTATGTGCGTAAATATAATTTTATTGTCATGGAAAAGCTTTGAGAGCCGTTACCTTGTCTTAGGGTGGCTTGCTGTGACTAAACACAACTGACAGTTTGCTGTGAGATATGTCAGTAGCTAAAACATGGCACTCTTTGTTTTCTTTGGACTTTTTCTTGGGTTTTTGTTTGTTGGGTTTGTTGGGATTGTCTGCAAAAGTAGAGTTTTCTGGGCTTTTAGTTTGAGGATCCTGTTACTCATTAAATTCCTTTGGTAATGACAGTGTGACTAGTAAGAACCAGTTACAGTAATCTTAATATATAAACCTTGGCAAGGGGGAGTTATAAATTTTTGATATCTTGAGGACCTTATTGCATTAGCATTTTAGCAAAATCAGGTCTTTCCTACTAAGCTGCATGGCCATCTCCGGCCAACTCGTACGGTCACCAAGCTTCCTTAAGAGGGTCACGCAGTACAGTCTCACTTGCCATCAGTTGGCTGGCAAGTCCCTTTATCCAATTAGCAAGGCATATTTTGTCAGCATGTAAGCAGTGTCCTGCCAGCTTTGGGAGCTTTCCAGTCTTGGAGACCTGCAAGGCCGCAGTGTAGAAAAACTGACTTTTGTCTAGCGTTCTCTTTGCCTGGACAGCTCAGTTCATGTCCTGTGAAGGATCAATGGAGAGAGCCTAGGTAATTAATTTAAACTATGTGGGTAAAACTAGGTGACATGACACAATAAGAGATTGTCTCCTCTTAAATGACCCATCCTCAAACAAAATATTGAATTTTCCATGTAAAAGCTGTTAGATTCCTTAGAGGGAAATTATGTTTATTTTAATGTATGAAATACAAATTAATGGAGAAGATGATTGTGGGCAGAATTCTGGAATATTTCATTCTGAATCTGGCCATAATAAAACATTGAGTGTTGCTGCTTAGGTTCTCATTGAGTTATGTTCAGAATAGCTGTTCCTGTCTTTTAAACTAAAGTGACAAGAAGTTAGTACTTATTCTTCTTTACTGTCCCTGTGACTGTTAACTTGAAAATAGGAGCAAAGTATTATCATAAATTTTGCCCAACATGATTATGTAAGTGAAGTGCTCATAAGTACCTAGGTTTCTGTAGTTTTTTTGCTTTGAAGCAGAATCTATTAAAATTCCTGAGCAAATGTTTAAAATAAGTTCAAATTTTATTTTTTTAATTTTAAAATGTACCATTTTTTCTTTCTTTCTTTCTTGGTTTGGCACAGGAAAGGCTGATTTTAAAATATAGGCTAGAGGACTACTAGTTAAACTGTAGAATACTGAGAAGCATGTTAAGGCATGACATTGTTGCACAGTTAACAATCACTCTTTTTTGGCTTGTTGCCTCTAGAGACGTACTAAAAAGTGGAGGAGGGGGGGTGAAGCAAGCAATTTAGAGCTTATACTTAAATAAATACAGATAGGTTTTTTTCTTTTCTTTTTTAAACCTAACAGAAAATACCCCCAAAAAACCCAAAACACAACAAACGCAACCCTCCAGAAACTCCTCAGCCCCTGGAAATCCATAACAAAAATACTCCCAAAACACAAAATGCTGTTTTTCACCAGATGTTTTTGCCTGCCAGACTTGGGCACATGTAAACTGCCAGACGTACCATCTGTCACATAGCCATTTTGGTGTTTGGCACTGCAAGGAATGCAGGAATGTTTGCACAGCTCAGAGAGGGTACAGCAAGGGGTGGATGAATGCTAGTGTGGAATAATGCTAACCTGAAACTTTTTTATCTGGGAGGAGAAAATGGAATTTGTATGTATGTATTAGCGGAAAAGGTAATATGTATTCTACCTTGGGAAGTTCTCAATTGAAGGGAGAGACTTTGTGGGGGTTTTTTTGCTTTCTTCGTGGGAAGGCTTTGGGCTTCCACAGGAGATGTGGGGTTCTTTTCCTCTCACGTTCATCACATCAATTTAAACATACACTTCAGGTATTTTTAAAAATTAGTTGTGGTAAGTGTTCATCCTCTCTGTAGTGAATACAGTAAATATCCATTAGTTTGAATACTAAAGAATCTGATATTTAACTTCTGTCTGACCAATAGAATAGACTAGTTTAGGTTGGAAAAGACCTTTAAGATCATCCAGTCCAACCATTAACCTAACATTACCAAGTTGACCACTAAAACAATTAAGGGTAGAGTAGCAATTTCACGTTTCCTGGCTTGGTGGCTGGATTATTTTTTAATGAGAGTAAAATTATGAATCATTAAGATTGCAAAGGACCTCTAAGATCATCAGTCCCATCATCAACCCAACACCACCATGCCCACTAAACCATGTCCCAAAGTGCCACATCTACATGTTTTTTGAACACCTCCAGGGATGGTGACTCCACCACCTCTCTGGGCAGCCTGTTCCAATGCTTGACTACCCTTTCTGTGAAGAAATTTTGCCGAATATCCAATCTAAACCTCCCCTGAGGCAGCTTGAGCCCATTTCCTCTTGTCCTAACGCTAACTACTTGGGAGAAGAGCCCAACACCCACCTCACTACAACCTCCTTTCAGGCAGCTGTAGAGAGAGTGATAAGGTTTCCCCTCAACCTCCTCTTCTCTAGGCCAAACAATCCCAGTTCCGTCAGACACTCCTCATAATACTTGCTCTCTAGACCCTTCACCAGCTTTGTTGCCCGTCTCTGGACATGCTCCAGCACCTCTAGGTCCTTCATGTATTGAGGGGCCCAAAACTGGACACAGTATTCCAGGTGCAGCCTCACCAGTGCTGAGTACAGGGGGACAATCACCTCCCTGCTCCTGCTGGCCACACTATTCCTGATACAAGCCAGGATGCTGTTGGCCTTCTTGGCCACCTGGGCACACTGCTGGCTTATGTTCAGCCGGCTGTCAACCAACACCCCTAGGTCCTTTTCAGCCAGGCAGCTTTCCAGCCACTCTACCCCAAGCCTGTAGTGTTGCATGGGGTTGTTGTGACCGAAGTGCAGGACCTTGGCCTTGTTGAACCTCATACAGTTGGCCTTGGCCCATCGATCCAGCCTGTCCAGGTCCCTCTGCAGAGCCATCCTACCCTCCAGCAGATCGACACTCCCACCCAGTTTGGTGTCATCTGCAAACTTACTGAGGGCGCTCTCAACCCCCTCATCCAGATGCCTGATAAAGATGTTGAACAAGACTGGTCCCAAAACGGAGCCCTGGGAAACACCACTTGTGACCGGTTGCCAACTGGATTTAATTCCATTCACCACATCTGTCTGGGCTCAGCCACCCAGCCAGTTTTTCACCCAGCGAAGAGTATGCCTGTCCAAGCCATGAGCAGCCAGCTTCCTTAGGAGAATGCTATGGGAGATGGTGCCAAAGGCTTTCCTGAAGTCCAGGTAGATGACATCCACAGCCTTTCCTTCATCCACTAGGCGGGTCACCAGGTCATAGAAGGAGATACATGTTTAAGTAGTATAAGAATGTGAATATATCAGGGAAGCATTTAATAGTTTACTTCAGTCTTTTTTTTTTTTTTCTCTCTCTCTCCTTACTTTAATTATAAGAGTATCCCAAGAAACAGTAGGCTAGAGGAAGAGATATTTTCTTCCCTCCCTGTCTGACACTGCTTCCGCCAACCTCCCAGCCCTTCTTTCTGACTCCTTTCTGTTAGGAGCCTTCTCCCACTTTCACCCAGATGCCTTCCCCACCCACATACATACTAGAATCTTCAGTCATATCTGTCCTCGCTCTCATGCACAAGAAATATTCAGTTACTACTTCCACCTCTTTTCTTTCCCACAAATCTCCAAAAGCCTGATGAGAATCCTTTCACTTACTGTTTCACAACATCTCTCTGTTCATTGTGTGACACTGCCCATGCTTGCTCTGCTTCCTATTGCTGGTAGTGCAACACTGAGCTTTGCCACCCCTAGTTTAGGTTGCAAAATTAAATTTTATCTATATTAACATGAATCACTTCCAGGTGTAGCAGAATGCACCTCAGTTCAGCTTTGATATTGCTATAATTCAATGTTCATGAAGTTAACATTCTCATTTAAAAGCTGCCATAGAAAGACTCCACAGTGAGCCAATCCTCAGTTCACAGGCAAGAAATTACAGATTTTCAGGGTTTCAGATGAAGCCAACTATGCAGTAATTTTATATGAATGATCTTAATGAGAATATGCAGTAGTAAATAAAGCAAGCAATGCAGTAATTCTGTATTATCTAAAAATGTTTTTCTTGATGATGTTCCCACATTTATGGAGTTTCAAATGTTTTAATTTTAATGTTTTGTAAATAATAAGTTGTCATGGTTGATGTTCTGACATCTAAAAAAGATGGAAAAAATCTGAGATTGTGGTATAAAACAGATTATCAGCTAAATGTTATTGTGAGCATTTTTACACTTTGACACTGAAGTTATCATCTTGGATTGCATGACTGGCAGTCCTCTTGGATGATTGAGCCAATCCACTTTCCAAGAGTGTCCGCAGACTTAAAAATAGAGTATCTTGTCTACTGCCATCTTCTGATTAGAAAATATTGTTTTACAGCTGTAAAGAAAAAGAAAATGTTTAAAATTCAGATTGAAAATGCATGTTCAGCTGGAGAGAATGCTAGGATAAATTCAACAGCTGTGGATTTGCCATGTATTTAGGACCATGGCCATGAAAACTTGAAGGAGTATTCCTGGTTTGGTTTTTTGTTTGTTTTGTTGGGTTGTTGTTTGGGGGTTTTATAATTCCTTGTAAATAAGCAGATTTTAATAAAAGCTTTTGTTTGTGGGTTTTTTCTCTTTACAACAATAATGATAAACGTGACATGCTAACAGGAAAACTGGTTGCAGCGCATATGCTGAAGAGGGAGGCCAGGAGTCAAACATTCCATGTCAGTCTGCAAGATTAAAATGGTTGTAGCTTAGCATTTTACACAGGTTTTTATTGGAGTGTCTCCAGATATTTGCATGCAAAGAATTATTGCTCAATGACAAATTGCATTGATACAATCTGGTATGTTGGGAAATTTCCACTCTAGTATGGTCGTGTGCCAAGTATGATACCTTTTGGGAATAATAAAATAAATGACGTATTTTGGCCTGAAAAGATAAGTGGACAGGAACAGCAATTTTCTATAATTTTGGAAACATCACAGTTTCTGTATCCCCAACCGGCAGCAATTAACATTTTTGCTAGTTTGTGCTAAGATTATAATACAAACATATGAAACCATAAGCCATCCTTCAGCATCTGTAAAATACTCCTCCTCTCAGGAAGAGGAGTCTCTGCCTGTAAATGTACTTGGGCTGTCTATGCTCCAAAGTGTGATTCTGTAAATGTGGTGCTAAGTAGCACTTTCTCCCTAAGCAGTTCAGATACCATTGTGAAATCTGCTTTGTGGATGTTGTCTGCAAAATTGGGGTCTGGCTGCACGACAAGTCCAGTGTCAAAGCAAAGGACTGGATTGTTTCACCACATTCATCATCTATGTATGCTGGAACCGGTTTCTTTTGAGAGCAGGGACTGTTTTTTCCTTAATGTTCAGGAACTACTGTGCGTACACAGTTGCTACTCAGCTGCAAACTGAGTAACTCCTTGTTCACACAGTATTTCCAAAAGTATTCTAGCAAGTAGTTGTAATGATATTCAGAGCTGCACTAAATCAGAATAGTTTATCTGATAATTAACTAGAGCCAATATTAGTTGACAAGAGAAAATGATATCTGTTATACAGGAGCTAGTGTGCTCTGGTGGGTAACAGATTCCATTTTAAATCTGCTCTTCTCCCCTTTATCTTGTGTATTTTCTACTGTATAAATACTATTTTGGAGTTTGTTAGCGGACGCTTGTTTCTCAGTCTCATTCACCTCCCAGAGCTCTATGCAGCAGAGCTCTGCTTCTGATCATGACAAAGCTGCTGGAACTTTTTAGTGACAGTAACCCACTCCTACAGTAAGTGCAGCATGGCTGGTAGTACAGAGAGATTATTTCATAAAGGTTTATCTAAACCTTTGGGCAAACTGCTAATCCTGTAAGGAACAATCTTATGCTGAAGTGGATATGTAGAAATGTTCTGCTTTAGAAAGCCTGAGTTTACCAGGTTGACGTGTATTTTGCAAAAATGGTTGAAGGAATGCAGGTCTGATTCAAAGACTGGTGCAGCTATGCAAACACATTTTAAGCACAGTGGATGCTGGATCAGGTCTCTTTGCTTAAGTCCTTCCTGCTTCCAAGGTTTTTCAGGCAAGGCTGGAGCTCCACTGCACACCCTGTGGACAGTGAGAACTGGAAGAAATTACTGTGTTCTGGGTTTTAGAACCAGGTATTGAAAATCAGACATGCAAGATCAGTGAGGAAGTTTTTGTATGAAGCACTTGAGCTCTTCAATGAGATAGCCTTAGAGGTAGTAGTAATAGCTTTCCTACCATTTTTCTCTCTAACTGCCTTTGCAGCAGATTCTGTGTAGAAGAAACTACGCCCGAGACGTGTGAAAAATAAGTATATTTGTTGTATGTTTGCCACAATGAAGTATATTTGTTGTACATAACAGTAGCATTCTTTTGCCTTTTTGATATCAACATTTCAATAACATAAAATGCTAGTTTTTAAGCTGACTGACTAAGAGAGGAGGGGTCTCTCCCTTTTCAAATAAAGTTTTGAACTGAAAACTCCGTTTGAAAAACTCAGGCTGAAAATTCAGTTTGCTTATATAACTGGATATGTGATATCTGGAATTTCAGTATTAACTTAAATGGGGACCTTTCAGATAATTTAATTCGCTTGTACTCTTTGTAAATGTTTTTTATTTGGCAGTAAAACAATTGTAGGAACAAGG
Organism: Pelecanus crispus; assembly: GCF_030463565.1. Classification (NCBI taxonomy): domain Eukaryota; kingdom Metazoa; phylum Chordata; class Aves; order Pelecaniformes; family Pelecanidae; genus Pelecanus; species Pelecanus crispus. The sequence continues at coordinate 11,484,535 of NC_134648.1, forward strand.
ATTAGTTTGTGTGTTTTGTAAAGAGATTACACTTACCATTTATTGCATTTCATGTTTATATTGGAATACCACTGACATTATGAAGTCAGTCGAAAAGGCTTAACTTTTACAATGACAGCTGAAGTCTTAACACTGAAAGCTCTTTGATGATTAGAAGAAATGTTTTCTTTTGAGGAAGAGTGATATGGAAAAAAGAAGAAAGTGCTAGTGGGATTCAGATCTCTGTCAACACTTTAATTACACAGCTCACGGGTTTTAGTCACTGTACTTAAATCTTACTTTGTGCATAGCTTTTATTTGCTTCTGTTACATTATTTTGTAGTTTTTACCTACTGACCACTGGGCAATGTCACACTAATGTAGTAAGTAATAATGTTAGTACTACTTAAAAAGAACAGGGTTTGGGTTTGTGGGTGGGTTTTTTTTTTTTTTGCTTTTGATTTGGTGGGGGTTTTGGTGGTGTATTTTTTGTTTTCTTGGGTTTTTTGGTTTTGTTGTTTGTTTGCTTGGTTTTTTTTTTTTTTTTTTAGACACAGTGAAGGAAGAAGTTTTCAAGGCAAATTCTTAGTAGTTGGTGGGCATATGATTATAAATGTTTTGTCAAGTCCTGTGTAAACTCCTGCTTTGCCTGTTCTATTCCTGTGTGATGAGTTTTATTTTGTGTGCCAGTTTGAATAGTGATAGCTCTGTATGTGATTGGTCCCATGGTTGCATTTGTTGACATAAAATATTGGCTCACATGCCTTGTGAGGAAAAGATAAGCATCTTTGGTTTCAAGGGCTAGCTCTGTTTGTATGGAACTGGTGATAACACTTACTTTTAGCCCATACAACACCTTTGCTAAAACGACCCACCAGCACACAGATAGATTCTCTACTTTGCATGAAGCACTGCAGCTGTTGTAAGAATCCCAGAAACAACTAACGGAAAACTAATCTATCCATCTCCTCAGACAGTCTTTTTAAGCAGGGGTAATATATATAAATATATATATGTAGTTGTCAGTCCTGCCTGCTTCATGTCTTGCAGTCCTGAAAGGCTGGAAATAACCACATTTAAATCCAGTAAATACATTGCTATTATAAGTAACAAATACAGTTTTAGTAGCTTACTAACTGTTCAATGTAGCTTATTTACATACTGAACTCCACAACAATTTTATCTATTTATAAACAGGATGTGAAGATGCTGTTGCAGAAATCTATCCAAGAGTGATGGAAGCTGGTCAAAATCTGGAAGAAAAGGAGAATAATGATGTTTTACTTTCTTTAGTACCTTAAAGAAGCCAGTCGATCTTGTCATTGTGATGACATGGGCACATACAACTTCCATTTTCATAGACTGGCTGTGGGTTGCTTGTAGTGTAATACATTTTCTAATTGATACTGTCCTTTGAACTGTGTATTTCTTTTCTTCTTTCTTCATTTTCATTGCCTTTTTTCCTCTGTTTCTTCATTTTTAATGTCTCTCCTCCAACTCTTTCTGCCAATTCTTTATCCCTCAACTCTTATTTTCACTTGTCACTCCTCTGTTTCTAATTTCACGTACTAGAAGTGTTGTTAGAGTAATGTAGAATTCCCAGAAAATAAGGGCCAATTTCTGTCAGAGTCTATTTCCTGTAAAATAATTGTATTAGAAGTTCTAAAATTTGCTTTAAGGATATAGAGTATACCATTCAAGTCACAAGGACCAGAAGATCAGTTCAGGAGATCAGGACATCTGTAATCTAGTTTTCTTTTGTGATATCTTGATGTGTTCATGATGTAAAAAGGCTTCCTCTGCTTAAGCAAAACAGTTGTGTAGAGAAGGAAACGGCTTTGCCATAGCAAAAGCATTGTGGTCCTGCTGCTTTGCCTGTGCCGGTGCCTTGGAAAGCTAGCTGCTGCTGTGAAGGGTCAGCGTATAGGCAGAGCCACCCCAAAAGCCATGCTTGGTGCCCAACCCTTCCCATCCATGTACCTCTTTGGCTGGCTCATCATTGCTCTCAATTCCCTTTCCTCTTCCTGTTCCTGTCAGAAGATTAGGGTGGCCCTGGCCCCATATTCTCATGCAGGCTTGCTTCTGCTGCAGAGAAGCCCTGAGATGATTCTGTTTGTGTTGGTTGCACAGTGGTTTATGTGAAATGACTTACTGACCTTTCTGCTTCCTTACAGGCAGTGATTACATCACAGCTGACATTACATGGTGTAAATAACATAGCTGAGAGCTGTAGGAACTGAATGAGTGAGCAGGAAAACCGAGTGAGCTTTCAGTTCAGCCAAGGGTGACACAGCCAGTGTGTGGGAACAGTTCTCTTGCCTTTCCTTCTCTTCACTGCTAAGCAGAGGAGTTCTGCTGTTGGGCGAGCAGCCTCATACCTTGTTCTCCAGAGCATGCAGTCAATACCAATATGATGAAATACAACATACAACCTCCTTGGTCTATAGATGGCATCATACAGTACTGCCACAAGTAAGGATATCTCCACTTGATATTATTTCATAGACTTTGTTGCAGGATATTTCAATAAGAGGGATAATAATTGGTTTGGGCTGACTGTTTTAATATCTGTTTTTGTTATGGACTGAATGACCAGCTACCATTTCCTGTCATTGCCTGTAGTTTCCCTTGGACTTAAGCAAGTTCTTCTCAATTAGCCTGCTTTCTGAAGACTTTTCAGGAAACAAATCTGTTTATATGCATCTATCTATATGCAAGGAAAAGAACAAGTCAGATCTATGACGAACTGAAAACCAAAAAGTTCTCCACACTCTTAAAATAAAACAGCAGCAGTGGCCCAACATTTTGTGTAGTGCCAAATGCTGCTGCTGCCATTTGTTACTAAATACTATGGAAGGATGCGGAAGGGGGTACATAAGCCAAATTTGGTTATTTTTCGATAGTAGATCTCATAGTATTTTTCTTGGCAATCATACGCATCCTCTTCTTTCAGATCATCTTTTTTGTCTTTAGACAAATAGCTTTGCTGCTATATACAGTTACTTATTTAGTGGGCTCTCCTAATAGGAGTTAGCATTTCTTGCTACAGAAGTTGGTAACACTATTAAAACTTCCCCCAGTTACTTGCTCTTATGAAAAAGTGTTGCTCTATTTTTCTTCCTACTATGAGGTTTTTCAATGATTCATTTCTCTTTGGTAGTATTATTTGGTTTGATCCCATACTTAATTTACTCTGCGTTTCTCATAAGCTCACAGCGTGCTGAGAGCTTGCTGGTTTCAGAAATGTGCCAGTGTTAGTTTTGCATTTGAATTGGTTGTCGTTTACAAGCCAAATGCTAACAGAGGTGGTTACTAGAGCTTCACCTGTCTTTTTGCAAATGAATGTTGATTTTTATGGTGGTGTTTATGGATATAGTGATACAGGCCTATTTGTGTGCACAGCAGAGGTTACACAAGTGATACAGGACAATACCTTCATGGAGTTATAAGGCCTTTTGAGAAAGGCTTCCAGCTCCTTTCAGGCCTTGACAAAGTTGCTCACCTGTGAAAGCTTTACCAGTAGAAACTTGTTGGAAGGAAAGCAGATCCAGGTGGCTATTGTGTAAATGTGGGGAGACCTTGTCTGAAAGGTTGTTCAAGGGAGAGAAAATTAGAAGAGGGAAAGTAGATGTTTTAGCTTGTCCTCAGTTCTGGAGCTGTTTATACATATATAAAAGAGTTGCCTGTGAGAAATTGAATACTGAGATAATTTCACACTTGTGACTAAATGAATTTAATTAAAGTTATTTATTGCTCTTTCTCCCTGCTCCCACAAACACTCACTCAGTATCTTTATGTGGCTGTTAAAGGGTCATTAGAGTAGGAAAAGAAAGCATATGTTGTATTCCCCTGACTATTCTGGGCGGGGGAGCTAGAATTAATAAAAATGCCAGGTTTCAGATGTGCTCCAAACCACTGGGGACATGTAAGTGAACACTGGTGGGGAAATGGCTTCAACTTGTTACTGTCTGTCGGCTAGAGTTGTTTTTCAGTTCATTTTGATCATAGAAGTTTTGAAGAAACTTTTCTTATTACTGCATTGTTTTACGATTTGTTGGAGAGGTGATACGTACTTTCTTGTAGAGATTTTCTTTTTTTTAAAGAACTATTTAATTTTATCCCCCAGTAAGGTTCTTTTCCACCTGGGTGATCTTAGTTTCATTTTGAGCCAAATATGGGTTGCTACTTTGACCTGTTCAAGGAAGTGTCTCTGTGTGCATATCACATCACACACAAATACCCACATCAGTCTTAAGGCAGAATATTAGGCCAAAGCTGAAATGATTTCAGAATTTCCATTACACCTGCATTGTTGACAATTATTTTTCTCCCTGCAATATGGACAATTTGGATATCAAAAGTCTTCATTCCTAAAAAAAATTTTGGTGAGTGTTATATTTATTTGATTTTTTTGAGGGAACAAAAATTCATAAGTAAATGAAAAAGGTTTAAGAAATACTTTTTATAATAGATTCTAAATTTATTGAAAGGTATTAACAAGCTGATTTACCTCATTTTGCCTTTATATAGTGAACTAATAGTGAGAGAACACCTGAAAGTTTACCTTGTTCTTTTTTTCAGAAGTATACATTCTGAAAGCAGAGTTAAATCAATGTTATTTAGTAGCAAAGTAGCTTTGCTTTTCCACAAGCACAAGTCCCTCCTCTTCATGGGTTGTGGAGTTATCTGCAGCCAGCCGTGGACTGTAAATGCCAGGTTACCATTCTCTGATTCAAGTTAAAACAGTAGCTTCCTTTCACAGATCTAGTCTCACTTTTTGTTCCTGGCTTATCTTGCATGTTTTGTATAGGGCAGGTGGTTGGGGAAAAGAGGAACAGCTTAAAGTGTGCTCAGGATCTACTGAATTTTTAAAAATTACCCTTGTTTAGATGAGTATAATTAAAGCATGTTACCCTGCTTAGATTTCAACTGGTTTGGGTTGAGCTGTGCAATGTGTAGCTGCAATTGCGCTGAACTGTAGATATAATGTTCCCTGAGAATTCTAGTTTCAGGTCAATAACCCTGTCTCTGTACAGTATATAAGAATTTCAATGCATGCTATTTCATTAGTCCTTGGTAAGCTGAAATCAATATGGGTTCTTGCACTTTTAAGCAATATACTGTATAAGAAACCATGCGAGGCAATCTCTTGGGGGGTTTCTTTTTTGTTGTCACTTGAACTATATGTAACAAAAACCACAGAAAAAACCCGCAGCTCTTCAAAGAACATATTCACTGAAGTGCTTGGTGTGTTTCAGCATCGCCTTGAAGGCCAGGGCAAAAAATATCTTAAAAGTACAGGGGGAAAGAGGGAGCTACACAGAAGCATGATTGTACCCAGTCATTTGAGACAAATGTCAACAGCTTCATGCTATACAAGTCAGGGATTTATGTCATAATGCTTACATTAGAGAAAAATAAGTGTTTTCTTTCAGGATGAGGATGTATACAAGGTATAAAAGGATTAAATCACCAGCTGCATTTACTATTAAAAAAGAAATATAACAAGTGCATGTAGTGCTTTATCTTGTTGTACTATCTTATTGTTTGTATCCAATGGACAAAAGTACTTGTATCTGTTGATGTTAAAATGAATCAAGTAATCTGATTTATAGAAGCAAAGAGCATTTAGAAAAAAAAATCTGCTGTTTATTGAATACTTCCGAAATCTCGTGTTTTTAGGAGGTGAAGAGCAAGTAGAAAGGAGTGCTCTTTTATCTGGTAATTCTATTTCAGCCTTGTACTAGCAAACTTGGACACTGTCACTTGAACAGAGAGAGAAGACAGTTTTTATAGCTCCAAAAGGGTGTTTTACTATGGTAGTAACTACTACGACATTTTGTTGGTTTTTTTTTTTTTTCCATGAGAGTGATTTTGAATCCTTTTTGTTTTGATTTATTCCCACCTATATTCATGCTATGCCCTTTGGATGGTTATTCTCCAACAGACAAATGTATGGCTTGCATGTCTGAAGCAACTGTGAATTTTTGGCAACAAAGCTGTTTTGCTTGCATCAGGTGAATGAGTTATATTCAAACAAATGGCATGCTTTTAAAGATAGGTGGTGCGAAGTAGTGCTCTATAAATTTGCTTGCTCCTGGGTAACTGGTGACATCCCGCTGTGTATAAGGTATGGAGTCATGGGAGAGCTGTCTCTGCAGACCCATTCTTGTGCACCGGGCTGTGTAGGTTTTGGGTGTCTTCAAAGCAATAACTTCAATAAATGTGCATGCATTCTAAATGTGGATCTGATGTTCTAAAAGAGGACATGAAAAAAGTCTGCTCCCAATTTCTTTGCACTGGAGTATATATCAAAAGGGATTTAAAGGAAAGAGAAGGGAATGCTAGTGTAAGTTGGCAGGTGCAACACTTCAGATTGCATCTGTGATTCCCTATCTAAAGTCGCTGTCCTATTGCTGCAACTTTTTTCTATTTATTAATCTCTTGAGAAAATGCTTTTCCAGAGTTAATGCATCAGATCAAATCTGGAATAGGCATTAAATGTTCTTTCAGTCAGTAAAAAGTCACTGATACTTAAAAACTTATTTAAAAAATCCATTGGTATGTTCAGATTTTCTTTTGTGAAATATGGAAGGCAATCTGCGAAAGCTGGTAGTGTTGTGGTTGGAAAAGCCCTGCGATTTTACTCATGCTAGGGCTTTGGCTTGTTCCCAGAAATGTTTTTCTATTTCTCATATATGGAAATATCTTAATCTACTCTCTTTATATGTTTTTAAGATGAGGTTGGTTTACCATCATCTTTTTCTCTGGAGGGCACAAATAGTGTAAGTAGTGTTTCTTAGAAAAAAATTTTAGATTGTTCTCAAATAGTAAATCATATCTGTATAGACATTCAGATCATGCTTTCTGGTGTTTGTCAGTGTATGGGAAAATATGGGAACCATAAATTGATAATTGAGAAAATTGTACCCCATCTTTGATTTTTGGAGAGTGCAGAATGAATGGCTTCATTTCCCTTGTGAAACTTGTCAGTTCTTTAATGCAAGTGCTTTCCCTAAGTTAATCATACTACTTTAAGAAGAAGAACCAAGTAGGGACTTGAAAAGATATTAAAATGGGACTTCAGTGACAAAAGCACCTCCCATCAGCATAAACAAATGCAAACTTTTGGTAAGAAGACAATCAATGTGTCAGTCAAATGCAATGAATTGCAAATGCAATTGATCATAAAGTATAAACTTAAGTCAATCATTTCTACTCAGATTTATGAATAACTTATCGGAAAGTTCTTCTGGTGGGTTTGGGTTTTTTTTTTTTACATTTAGGTTATTTCATTTGTGAAAGTGAGATATATGAATTACTAATGTGTTCTTTAAGAAAGAGAATTTTTTTTTCCCATGATGATTCCAATCTCAATGGTTTGAAAGCAGTCAAGATTATTGTGTTGTTCATGTCGTACTCTTCCTCTACGTACTTTTCTGGGTTTAGAATTTCTCACTATTTTCTCTGTTTAGCATTCCCAAATATGAAGTGGGTTTCCCAAACTGAGTGCTGTAATGCAATTTGAAATATTATTTTCTAAACTGGAATTATATAAAATAGCATATATATGTTTTCCAAGTGCCTTGCAATGAAATTGGTCCTTTCATGGTGCTCAGCAAACATCAGAATGATTTTTCCTACAGGAAGTCATGAACACAGAAGCTATAAAATCATGAATTCTGACAGCAATCCATTTACTGCTAGTATTCTTCTTCTGTACAGCTGTATTTTGAAAAAACTTTCCTATTAAGTGATAATGGGGAAAAAAACCCCCAAACCCTCAACAAGTTCAAAATCAACTGAAGTGTATTTAGACACATGTCAGTTTTTAGAAAGAAAATGATAAAATTTGGACAGGTTGGAAAATTAAAGGCAATGTGTGTCTATGCTGCATCTTTTGGGGGGTTTTTTTGGCTTTTTTTTTTTCCTCATTCATCACAGACTGGATCTGAGTATTAGTTATGTTTATCCTTTAATCCTACTGTCTGGGTTTGTTTATGTAAGATTTATTATATAGCCAGGGTGGGTAGTTAAATTAAAACCCAAACTGACCCTCAGTCAGTGCAAGAATACCTAAGAACAGATTACTTTACATAGACAAGTTAAATTTATTCTCAATTCATTATGTAAGAGTTGGGGTCCACGTTTCCTGAGTCAACATGAGACGGAAATTACTGCCTGTTCTATCGGCCTTTTTGCACTTAGCTCTCTAATGTATGAAGAGTAAACAAGGAGGAAGAGCAGCCGTGTACTTTTTCTATAAGTATTACCTTAAGATAGAAACTCACTTAATGACTGTGTTTCATTGTTCAATTAATTAAACACTATTATAATTGAATGTACTTACTACTGGCTGTGTACAAATATCACCCAGTAGGATTTTTGTTGGTCCCTGGTAACCTTTACTTTACAGAAAATAATGAATAGATACCAGAAGCATAGGGCTTGGGTGAACAAACATGAAAACCATAACATGGGGAGTGTTCCCACCTCTTTCTGGACACAAACCCAATTTTAATAGGTAGAAATTATATTAGGGATTGAATGTACCTACCTTAACATAATTGTTGATATTACAGCTTGTTCTGTTAGGGCACTGTAGTTCGAGGCTGGGTTCCTGGTGCTTTTGGCTTGGTTTTTTTCCTTTATTTGATGAATGTGCTGAAGCAGACAGGAAATAACCAGACTGCCTAGTTGTCTGGACAGTGACTGTAGTAATAGTTGTGGAAATCACAGATGTTTTCACTCAGTGTGCATTTTGTATTCCGTACTCATAGGGCAACTGTAGAAAAATTGTGGTGGGCTTGTGCTGCTAGGAGCTACAGATTAAATTCATCCTGGTTTAAAAGACCTACATGAGGTTTATTCATCTTTAAAATCCTACTTGTCCTGTTTTAATGTCTTAAGTAGGATTTAAATGATGTCTAGTATAGGCCCTTTGTAGAGAGGGGAAAAAATGACCCTATAGGTTACTGGAAATGCTTTACATATTTTACAATTTCACCAAGCCATATGTAACAGGATTTCAGGGCCACCGATGGACTGATCTTTTGTGAAATCCTAACTGTATATTCTTTGAGTAAATATTGTTTCTACTTCATCAAAAAACCCAAAGGAACTCAAATAGTTAAGTGACCTAGCTTAGGGTCTTAAACAATAGATATTGCCAGCTCCATATAGTCTCTGACTGCTCCCTACACATTTATTTAATTTTAAAATGTTTTGTTTCATTTTAAAATAACATTTTGGGAGGGTTTTTTTTTTTTTTTTTTATTGCTGCTTTTGAAACACCCATGCAAGAAGAAGGCAAAGTAAATTAAAAAACACTGTAGGAGAAATACTGAAATCCAAGTTGTACGAAGTAACTTGTGGAAGGAAGGGACACCCCTCACCCCACCCCACGCCCCAAAAAAACCACCAAACAAACAAACAAAAACCCCCAAAACCCTCAAACACCTCGGGACCCCCCCCCACCCCAGCTCACTTGCTTTGATGCCTCTATCATTGACTGCATAGTCATATAGTTGTTCATAAAAAAAATCTAGGTGGGAATGTCAGGTTTCAATTATTACATCTTTAACAGTGATGCAAAGAGGTTAAAAATCCTAGTGATGATTCTGTAAATCTGAAAGCAAAAATTTAGTGGAGTTCTACAGTTGTTCTGGGCTGTGGTATTAGTCGGATAGAGGAGACATAAGCTTATCCTGAAAATATGTTTTCATTGAAGTCATGTTTCTTTGCTCTGAGTGCAGCAGGCTTATGGGGTGATGTGGGTGTGTGGTCCTGTGGTTAGAACAGGAGAATACAAGTACGACAGGAACTCTGCCTCTGCACCAGCTCTGCCATTAACTCTCTGTGTGATCCTGGGCAAACCACGAAGCCTCTGCTGTTCATTTTGCCCATTCATACTGGATAAAATGCTGATTTCAGAATGGGCTGAGAACCTTAATTAGCAGACATCTGATTTGCCTGAGATTCTTGGAGAAGAGATGCTATGGAAGTTTAAAAAATACACATAATTATTCACTGGGACTACAAAGTTTTGCTAATGTCCCAGCACAGCTATGCAGTGAAAGATACTGCATTCTCTCTCTGTGTCAAGACTGGGCGGTTTTGGCTTTCAAAGGCCAGAGTAGTGTTTAATTTACAGTTTTAAAAAATGAAGTACTAACTCACACATCTGTACAGTGTATTATTATTATAAACTATAATTAGGATAATATTAAGTATTTTTTGTCAGCTCAGTTGGTTTATTACAAAGTAAGTCTAAATCTAATTCATTGTGTCACGAGCTTTTTAAGGTGTGGTATGAGCACAGGTTTTACTTAATTTCCCCCCTTAGGCAAAATATTTATGTTACTTAATTATGTGCAATAATTTTCTATTTGCTCATCATCTTGGGAGCACTAACAAATAAATCGGGACATATGTTTGTCAGAAGCAGTATGGACTGACAGAAGAAGAACAGGTCAGTGGGTGGGGACATGCAGGAAATGTTCCTTTGAGGCTTTGTATTCAGTGAGATTTGAATTGCAAGACTGACTTTCTGCACCTGAAACCGTTGCTGAAGTGATGAATCAAGCTTGAGGCATAATTTAAGGGAGGGTAGTTTTAATGCAATACAACAGGCCTACTAGGAAAATTAGGATTTGGGGGTCTCCAAAATAAAATATATGTCAGGGTAGGTGGGCTGGGTTTTTTTTCTGCATGAAGTATTCCGCTGAAGTGGGGGAAAAAAATACATTTAACCAAATAGTCATTTAGACATTACTTTTGTCAAAGCATAAAATAAGAAGGCGGCAAAGCCATTACATCAGCAGAGAGTGGATTAAATTTATTTGGTCTTTGCTAAATGCAAAAGTCGTGTGCATGGGTAAAGGGGTTGCTGGTACAGGTTATTAAAACATGATTGTAAGACATATTCTCCATGACTGCTTCTAATGAGAAAAGTGTGTTGCTGATTGTCTTACAAAATTGGGCTCTAAATCATTAAAGTTTTAAAATCCCAGGAAGTCTATCTTCTGTATGGGCTACCATTTGTAATATCTATGTTTGCACCATGTGTACCAGTTGAAAGCAATTTGGATTTAGAAGGATTGTACTCCATTACCGCTGTGACAACAGGAACCTACAGCTTCAATTAGTGGTCAAGCCACTATAGGAAGCATAGTACATTATTGTGAGTAAACACAGGATAAAGTGTACCGTGTTTTGCCTTGAGGAGCTTAAAACTGAAAGATGGACTGACAAACCATGGCAAGATAACAAGGTGCTGCAGGCAGTAGGTTGATATAAATTTCAGATGTGTTTGCAAGAATAAAATTGGTTTATTTTCTGTTTTGCTTTATCTTTTCCAGGGCAGCTATTCTATTGACACTCAGGAGTTCCAGACCAGGACAAGAAGAGGAAAATGAGAGCGGGGATGTCAGGAAGAGCAAATGTTGAGAGAGGTGAGCATTTCATGAGCTCTTGTTGCCTGACATAGATGGCAGGGTCTTTTGCATTGCCCAGTCTAAATTAGTTAGACCAATATCAGTTCCTCAAAAGATCTGACAGCAGCTGTAGGGTAAGAAGGAGATCTGCGATTATCCAGACATACTTGTCCAAAGCTGATAATTTCAAACCAATTTGACTTTCTATGGAAAAAAGTAGCAGGTGGCATGGGTAACAGAGATCTGGCCAATACCATGTAAGGTTTTTCATACCATCTTGCATGCTTATCAAGCAGCATCTCATTTGTTATATGGACTTGCTGAGATAATTCTGAAATGCATATACTAATTGGCTGGTAAAGCATATTCAAGAAATTGCTGTCAGTGATCCTCTATCAAAAGAGAACATTGTTTTAATGGCATTTATGCAGGATTTGCACTTTTGGGTTGAGTACAAATCCATGCTTTCCTTGCTGATATGGATGGTAAAATAGAAAGGGTGCGTATTGCACTGGCAGGTGATACTATGCTACAACCAATTTGAAAAATGGGAATAGCTTTGAAAACTATGTAGTAAAATAATACTGCAAAAATATAAGAAAATTAATTAAGAAAAAGTGTGAAATCATGCACTTAGAAAGGAATAGTTAGATGGTCATTCTGCAGGAAAAAATGCATTAAAAATTGCTAGGGTTTCTGGTGGATTGTGGTGCAAATAGTGGTCATCATGAGTTTTTGTAAAAATGACAAATGGGTATGTTTAAGTAGATGTATTGTTCATAGCAGATGTAGAGTAACCCTCCACTCTGTTAAATGCTCTTACAGTTTCATCTGAACTACTGTTTTGTGCTATTAGCCCTAAGTAGCTAAAACAGTAGCAGGTTAAACATTAAGAAAGGTTCTGTTAACTCTACGAGTAGTGTGGTACTGGAGTGATTGCCAGGTTGTGGAGCTTCCACTGGAGATCTTCAAGAACTTGTTAGATCTTCATTAGTCAGGTTTGAGTAGATTGCACCTGAAAAGAAAGTGTGGGGGCAGCCCAATTGAAATCTTAACCCGTTCAGCCCTGTTTTCTGTGATTCTGTATATCATTCATATACGCATATGAAAAATCTGCTTTTGAATTCTCTTATTATCCATTGTGCATGCTTAGCCCAGAGATTTGTGATTTTAGTGGGATATAAAGTGAGAATTCTGTGTGCATTGCCAGAAGGCACTGATATTTTGATGCTTCCATTCAGTAACATTGCCTGAGAATCTTTTGAGGAATGGAATAACTGCACTTTTTGGACAGCATATAAATTTACTGACTGTATTTTACAAGCGGGATGTATTTAATACATGTCTCAGTTCATTATGATACACCAAGTTCATTTATAGGTTCTGTTACATCTAAGAAAACTTGCTAAGGGGCTCCTCCATGGCTCCAGTCCATTGACATTCACAGCTTTGCTAGGATGTGACGTTTGTTTGGGAGAAGTTGGAAGTGAACCAAAATCAAGTCTAAAGTTAGGATTGTCTTAATACAGTGAAATATATTCCAGATAACTAAGATTTACTACATGTTGAGGAGGGGATAGTTTTGTGTCTAATTCCTGTGGAAAGGGAAAGGAAGTTCTCATATCTTTTTGCAATCTCAAGTATAAATTTCCAGGTATGATGAGCAAATACAGTCAAATAAGTAGGAGCTTTAAACTGTAATTTCATGCCTCCTGGATCATCTAGATCATCCTGGAAGAGGTGTGTAATTTCAAAGGGCTACTTAAACAGTGGGAAGCTTTTGAGGTATTTTCACATGGGATCTCTAAGGTCAACCAAGAAACTCAAGCAAAGATCTTTGTAGAGAAAGAATACAAGGAAGGCCAAAATGTGAAAAACTGGTTGGATGATAGCTGAACTGTGTCTTTAGAGCTCTGTCTTCTGCCAGTGAAAGGCAACTGCTAAGAAATTGTGTTTTAACAAGAAGCCAAAAATTCTTCTATAGTTGTGTGTCAGGTCTTTAGGTGGAGTTACATGATCCTGTTTGTCATTGGGTCCCTACTGTATTCTTCCAACCTTCTCTATAATCCAGGCTATGAATTACAGATTATTTTATAGCCATCGTTTCAAAGAACTGCTTATCCCCTAGTAATTACCTGCAAGTATGCTGATAATTATTGAGTTTAAAAAAAAAAAAGTGCATAGATATGACCTGAAGAAAGCGGACTTTTGGACTGCTTTCATTCAGGTTACATAAGGTAATATTTTTTTGCATTATGTCAATTGTTAGAAAGCTTAGGATGACACCATTTCCTAGGGTTTAAATGATTAATTAGAAGCTTGGGTTGAGATATAAAATTAAATACTTGTACAGTATGGTCAGCTTTAATTTTGCTGACTAAAACTGTAACAGACTGCTATGTAAGTCCAGACATTCCCACCTCTAGCAAAAGTGGAAATTCAACCGGTATGCAGCTCTTCAGCAAGAGATAAAACAAAACCTAATTGCTTAAATCATGCTTAAGTTTTCTTTGCAAAATATTATTAAACCACTGGTCTGTTTCCCTTTTCATTTTCGTTACGTTTGAAGATTTTTGAGTGGGTTTTTTTGTTTCTCTTATCCCTTTACTTTTATAATATCTAATACATATTTAAAATGTTGAATTTAATCTTCTTTGTTATCACCATTGAAACTTCAGCAGAACTGAGCAAATGAACATACTGTGAACAAAGCTACCTTTTGACCCATGTTGTCGTTAGCTGTCATCCCTGGATGTTAACAAAAATAAGTTAAATTCACAGATAGGCTAAATATTCCTTCCCAGTTCAGAACTCAAAGACTTCCCTATTGTTGCCCCAAAATGAGTACATAAAAGCACCTCCAAACTGATTTCCCCCTCCTTTAGTCCTGGGTCTAGCATGAGTTTGGTAGTATGTTGGATCAGCATTCTGGCAGTGCTCACTTACAGCCTGCAGTGGTTCCTGGGATCTCTGGCACATATAAATGGCAATGGCAGGAGGAACTATCACAGCTGTTGTTTCCCTCTGCTGCCTATCTGCAGTTTGTGGTCTCATAATAGAAAGGGACACTTGTGTGGGGCCAGAAATCTAGGCCTGAGAGTATTCTTTCTTGCGATTGGATTTAGTATGTTCTCCTACTAGATTGCAGGACACTGTAGAGCTGTGCGGGGCCATGGGATCCTGCTGTTATACTCAGTACAGTGCAGTGGTAGCCTCAATTTCCAGTATGGAAAGCCAAGGAAAAGCCAAGCAGGGGAAAATCAGTGAAGAAAAGTTTCATAGTTTATTGAGGCTTATTAAAGGGGGCAAAACACAGGAGCCTTACGTCACTTCCTGTGTGGTTAATTTCTAGTGGAAGACAAACACTGAAGGTTGACAGATGTGACATTTGAGTTACTTTTATCTTTTTTTCATTTGGCCAGCAAAAATTTCTAGATCAAGGAATGTAACTCTCAAAGCAATTATTTTACTGATTTTTTTTTTTATTATTATTATTTTTTATATGTAAAATGTGATGGTTCTGGTCACAGGTTTTAGAGGTGACCTATCCAGGAAAAACTTTGGACAAGTGAATAAGCACATTTTTATGAATATGTACATGGAGAGCAGCAGTGAAGAGCTGGATAAAAGAAACAGTTTTGAGAATAAGTCTGAAGCCACAGAAGTTATAGCTATGCTAGTGAAGTAATAGTTTACCCCCCTGAGGACATTACCTTACACTGAGAGAGGATTGTGTGCTGCTAATGACTGCTGTAAGAGGAGCATCCTTCATGAGAGGTGGGGCTTGGCAGAGCTCTGAAGCAAAATCTCTGATGTTGGGACCACTGTTATACCATTTGCTGTGCATCTCTGGTGGGCTTTCTTTTATCCTGCTTAGTTAGAGCGCTGACATTGACAGTGTAATTTGGATGTTGTAAGTCCCAATTCTATGCTTTTGGTGCTTGGGGCATTAGAACGACATGTTTCTCCCCTACAAAAGTGGGCACTGGTGGTGGTGGGATATCTTCCAAAACAGTTTTCTATGACACAAACAAAGCTCCCTTTCCCTGCCTGGTATTTTAAGTGAAACACTACACTAGATAGGGGTGGGCAGGTATTCTTGTCATACTGAGGAAGGACAGCACGGCAGCTTGAAAAGTACCACCGTTCAGTGTCCCCGGTCCCCCCCCAGCAGTGTAGGCACCTAGACAAAGTTTTTTTTACAGTTTTTAGTATTTTCCAGTGCTAAAAGCTACCTTGGGATTCCAGGCAGGCATAAATCAAATAAGGTATTAAACCACACCAGTGTGCACCATTACATGGTTTAAATAACCACTGAGGTAACACACCAGGAAGTCTACACTGCAGTAATACTGGTGACTTTTCAACTAGTAGTAGTTAATTTGGCTGAATAGTTTTTACCAAACTGCCCCAAAGAAGTTATCATTAACAATTAAAATCACAATACTTCATGCTAGCAAAGACATTTTCAAATATCAAGAAGTTGCTTAGCTATCAATTATGCTTCATTAAGTGATTCTTGATGAATTCGTCAGTTAAATTAAGCATTATTAAGTGATTCTTGCAGTATCATTCAGAAATGTTATAATTATTTCCCTTTTAAACACAGGGAAACTGAGGTAGACAATTCAGGTGGTTTGCTAATGGCCATGTACAGCATTTACTCTATAACCAAAATTGAAGGCTAGGTTCCCAGGGCTTCTCTTCTGGTATTAAAACCATTAGCCCTGATTTGGTATCTGTTTAAAAAACAAACAAACAAACAAAAAACGCCAAAAAACCCACACCACAACAGACAAAAACCAAACACCACCCCCCCAAAAAAGAACCAAACCCAAAACCAACCAACCCCAAAAAAGCTTCCATCTTGTTTTACAAAATCTTCAATTTGACTGTACTGTCTACCCAAACAATGTCTGAAAATGATTCTGTTTAAATAAATATGTTTTAGAAAGGGCTTTGATACCTGATAGAAATTAAACCAAGAAACTTTTGGGTTTTAGACCAAGTTTTATTAGTCATGGTTTTGCCACTTGTAGGCTCCGTGGTGTAAGTATGTTTTACAACTGTTTCTTAGGCTGGAAATGCAACATCTTTTCTGTCAGGAAGATTTCTGTAAAGTATGCATTTTGACCTTTCACAATTCATCACAGTAATGCATCTAATTTATTTGAAGATTTTCAGAATCCCAGCGGCTAGATAAAAGCACCCACCACAGAACTCACCTCTGCTTTAGTTGAATGACCTGTAGAACTGGTAGTATAGAATAGCTGACAAACAGCATCTTAAATTTGATTTCCCCTACCACCCCTTTCAGATTTTCAACTCACTGTAAAAAGTGGCAGGACTGAACTTGTGCAAACAGGCTGATGTCTTTCTGAGTGTGGATGAGAAGCACAGGGAAAAGGTTGAATAAAATGCTTCTCTAGTTCTTGCATAACTGCATCAGACCCATTGGTATGTGCTTCCCCCAGTCCCTGAGCAAACTGGGGCAGAGGAGCAAAGCTGTGACTCTCTCATGGCTCAGCCAACACTGTTAGTATTGCCTTCTGTATATGACTTTCTCTGTCTTCAAGCACAAATGTACTCTTTGCTGAGGCTGTATTTAAAAGCATAATTTAACCCATAAATGAAGGCTGATTCTGTCCTTATCTAGTGACTAATACTGTTCTCTGGAGCAGGGGGAGGAAGCAGCCTTTCAAAACCAAGTCATTTCATCTCAAACGTTATTAAAATTGTAGAGGAATCAGGCTCTTACTGTCATCTAGTTATCATGTCTTAGAGGACACCACAATTGCAAGCAAGCAATGCTATCTTATATGTTGGTGGGTTTTATTGCTGCTGTTTAGCTGGACTATGACAGGCTGCAGTGAGTGCAGAGAACAGGTACCTCAGTACATGTAACAAACTATTACACATACAATTATTATTTTATGTATAAGACAAATATTGAATGCTGTTTAGAAAATAATAATCTATAAGATTATTTTGTGATAGAGCAAGTGGATGAATATGAGTGTTGGAGCTTACTTTACTTTTTGACTAAGCAAAGGCTGCAGTGGTGTTCTTGTTCAGATAATATATAACTGTGACAGTCATGACTTCATTTTGAAGAACAGAAAAACAGTAGTTGATTATTTACTTAGAGCAAACTTTCTTAAACTCTTAATCTACTGCATATCTGTTAATGTAATGCATTGCACTAATTCTGCCCTTCTACTATACATAGATAGATTTGACGCTGCAACTATCCATAGGCTGTGTCTGTCTCTTCCTTTCCTGAGATAACTTGAGTTCCCTTTTAGTAGAGTAATGGTCGCTTCTCTAGCGTGTTGCAAGTTAGTTACAATTTTCTTTACAAGGATTCCGTCTCTGAGTATTTTTGCACATGTATATTCCACTGCTTGCTGTAACAGGTTGTGTGCTGAATGCCTCTAAACTGGTGATGTACAGAGTAGCCCTTGCAGAGGCAGCACGTACAGCCCTCTCTGCCTCCGTGTGAAGGGGCAATGGTGCTCCACCCTTCCCTTTCTTCTCATGACCAGTGCTGCCAGTTGAATCTTCCCATGTTGCCTGAAGCCGAAGTTGTTCTTCGTCCAATTGTTTACATGTAAATAACTTATACACTTTGTTAATTAATGGAGTTGGTGTAAGGGGGGGGAAAAACAAAACTAATTTTCTTCTAAGTGGGATGGAATTTTAGTTTTCTTGGAGCCCTAGGTGTTTTATTTGATACTCTCCAGTGTTGACATCTCCAGATTTCAAACGTTGCCCTTCTTGCCAGGATGTTTTGCTTCAACACTGATGAAGGTAAAGTATATCTGGAAAAGTGTATCACTTTGAAAAAAAACTATCTGAAAGAAAATGAAATATTTGCAGGCTTTGTAGGCAGATCGCTGGATTGGTGGAAGGTCTTGATTGCTAAGGCCCCCACAGCAAAACATATGCCCCATATTTGAAAGATGGGATTTTTATAAGGAGAATCTCACGTGTGCTTACTCTGAGAAGAGGTGTGAATCTCCTTTCTAATGGGGTACTTAGGCTGTTAGGTACCATAGCTCCTAAGCAAGCCTTGAGTATGAAAGTTGGTAGTTCATAAAACTGGTGGGCGGCAGGCAGGGTGGGGGGAATCCGAGAAATCAACCTACAAGCTCTCAAATGCTGAATCAACAGCTAAGCCTCCCACAGCCCCCTCAACTGTCAGTAGCAGTAAGTCCTTCAGGTACAGCTCATGGTGGGATGATTGGCGTCACAGCAGGAGAAGACTGTGGCCACCCCGATGTCTGCCTGACCCCAGGCCATGGCTCCTCCTGTGTTTGGATTCCAGCGGCACACATATTTTGTTAAGTTGTGCTTCTTGAGATTTTTCATCTTTTATTTCATGCTGTGCTCAAACAGAACCAGTATGGCTGTAAGTTGAGGGATTCAGATCCTAGGTCTAAGCATATGTGTGGGGCTTGATGACCTCTGGTCCCAATATGTACCTGCTATGGTCCTAATAGAGATGCTTCTCACTCTATCACATCTTTGTCAGCACTTGTTTTCAAGGAAGGGAAGGGAAAGCTGAAGTACTACAGAAAAACACATAAATTACTAGTAAATTACTAGTAAAAACCAGATGTAATGCTCGTATATTAATATGGCCTCTTTAAACCTGTAAAGAGGCATTTAGCAGACCTCAGGTCCTCTGACTTGTATAGCTAAGAATGAAAACAGAGAATACTAAAGATCTGAGGTGTTTCCTCACATCTGATATCAAGCATTGTAATTACTATTGCAGCAAGTAAAAAGTCAAGATGGATGCAGCTTTCCTATTTGAAAGGAGCAAAATGTTTCCAGACACGCAGCAAGGCTTTACGCTTCCTTAAGGATTCTGGGATAATGCTCTATGCTCTAGGAAGCATAATGTGCTCCTAGAAAGGCAATGCAAACTTCAGCAACAGAGCCATCAGGACCAAGCCAGCAGTATTGAAATCTGTAAGGGATGTCAGAGTTCTGGGGGGGAAGCAAGCTGCACTTGTTCAGCCACACTGCTGCTTTAGTTGTCTAATATTTTGAAGTAGCCTGAAGAACTGCAGATTATTAATTGTCTGTATTTCTTTGCTTACTTTGCTTCCGCAGAATTTGACTCTTGATCTTCAAAGGCTGTTGGATGTCAAGTGCTCTGATGTTAGGTGAAATCATACTGCTTTCATCTTTTACATTTCTACCATATACAGGGATCCCTCTTACAAGACAGTATGGTTTAAATTACTTGAGTATGCTTCAACTAGAAGCTGTGGGAGATGTTTCTTGAGCTTCAAGAAGAGGGTGCTTTGCCTCCAAGAGACAAAATGGGTTTGGTTTGTTGACCTTTCCTTGTTATCAGAAACTGGACATCTGAATGTTAAAATGAACTTATGGTTGGTTTCCCTAGCATCGTTTCCTTGAGTTGATGTATGAAATTGATGATGTTGAGCTATATTGCTGTGAACAAATAAGCTGCTAGAGGACTGTGGAGAAAACCTGGCAGATGTCCTAGTTTCTTTGCATTCTCTTTCTATTTTAGAAGGAATTAAGCAGCTGGTGTTTTCTGTCCAACTAAAACTAGGCTTTTACACATACATTTACAGTGTAATTTTGACTTCATGAAAAGGGAATGAATTATTGTTGGCATGATTCTGGTTTCTGCTGTTAAAGCCAGGCTTGCAGGACCAAACTGAATCAAAACAACTTTTTAAAATAGCTTCTTGAAAGTCCAGATTATGAAGTGGTATGTGGTATCGTTTAAGTGTCTCAGAAATACTTGGAGATGTTGCAAGAGCTGATTCAGATGCCCTTAAGGCTGATGGATTGAGTTTGCTCTGTTGGAGGCCTTGAAGAGCTGTCAGTCCTTTAAGTCTGACTGGATTGACTTGGAAGGCTGTGAAGATCATCCTTAATAGATTTTTTTTTTTTTTTTTTTTGCTTATTTTCCTTTTGTGGTTGAACTGTAAGGATGAATTGCTTCAACAGATCTAGTTACAAATGCAGGTTCCTTCTTCCCTCGTTACTTTTGAAGATTGTAGGTCTGAACAGTTGGGGACTAAAAGCAAAGCCTATATTTTTCTCCTGAATGGCTGTAGGCATTTTTTATGGCTTATGTATTATAGCTGAGCTGTATTTCTTTCTTAATGATTTGAGAGTAAGGTTGGAGGATGCCACCTGCACAGAACCGTAACTTACCTAGTCATCGTTGTGTGGTTTATGAATTGGAATTCTTTCAATGCCTTAATTCCTAGGGAGCCGCAAGTAGTAAAGGTGGGATAATAAATGATGTCTGCTCAAAGTTTACTTTTAGTTGAATGTATATTGAAAGAAGTAAGCTGAAGAGGGATTATCAAGTACAGACTGTTTATTTATATAACTCTTTCATGCAAAAAGATAGAAATTAGTATTAGATAGGTAGTGATTGTTTTCATTAAGTGCTTTGAGTTAATTCTAGTGAAGACAATATAATAATTTTTGGGGTGTTTTTAAACTGAAAATGGAAGACCAGACCCTGGCCTTAGCTCTAAGGAGGAAGAAAACATGTATTCATAACTGTATTTAATGTGTGTATTTTACATGAACAGTAATTATGGAGTGTGTCTATGAAAACTCCATCTCTTTATACCCAAGTAGAGAAGTCCTCTCCATCCAAAGCATTCCCATTCTTCACCTCTTTGAATTAAATTAAGAACAGAAATGCTTATGCTGTGAGTTCTGTTTGATTAGAGACCTGATGTGTGACCTCTGTCACCACTTTGGATTTTTTTAAAAGTTACAGTAGAGAAAACACAGTATGACCTGAAAAACTTTGTAAACTGGACAATCCTTCTCTGTTTCAGTCAGATGAAATAAATTAAAATATCCTTCACATTCTAAGAGGTATGAGTCAATTTTAAGATAGTTCACTTCTTTAAACTTTTGGCTACTACTGTAATTTCAAATCTGGCCTTTTTAAAACTAGGGTCAATATCCCACTGTAAAGCTTGGCTTGGGACTGTTGTTTATTGCCTAGCAATATAAGTGCAATGTAGCATTAAAACATATTTGTTATCAGCAGAAATTGGCATAATTATGGCAACCCAGGCAAGATGTAGCAAACAAATATGCCTGCACTTCTTGTTTCTCCTTTATAGAAAGGTGCTGTGCTTGTTAGCTGGGTGGTGTTCATTCTACTAGGAGTGTCAGATAGAGACTATGTATATCTTAAAAGCAATCTCTTCAAGTAGGTTGTTAATTCATCACCACCATGGTATTCATGTACTGTTAGAATGATAAAAGCTAACCCATCCTCACTCCTACGTACTGCCTTCAGAGTGTTTTGTCTTGCAGCTTCTTAGAAGTTTTTGTAAGTGCCTCTGAGGGGTCACCAAAGGAACCCCTTTTTTGGTCTCTTCCAATTCTTCAGCTGGGTTTCAGGCAGTCACTGTCTCCTCGGGAGGTAAATGGGATCTGTTCCTTCTGGAGCACCTGCAGCCAGTGCAGCCTGAGATGCTGGGCAAAGGACTCTCAAGAGCAATGCTAGCTACCTCTCTGTCCCACTGCTTCCAGTAACAGAAAGGGGAGGAAGTACCTGACACTGGCAGAATCTGCACTGAGAGGAACTGAGAAGAATAATTAGTCATTCTGCTTTTCTGAAGCTCAGTTAATTTTCTTAGCTCTTCCTTCAGTGACAGGGCTGTAGGCCCTTCGCTACTGTGGAGCCATAGGTGGGAATATACTTACTGGCATAGCTGTTCTTTGCAGTGTTGCCATGAAAACTCTCTAAAATATGAAAGGCTTAAGACGTGCATGAGGTTTTATCAGTTTATCTTCATTCTGATATGTCATTTGTAATGACTGCTTTTAACATTGGTATACTGAGCTTCAAACATTCTCTTCCATAGACTACGTGAGGAAAAGATACGTACAATAGCACCTATTGTTTTATCTTGCTATTAGTTCATATTTTTTCTGTGTCTGACTTTGAAGTATTTGCAGCAGAGATTTTTTCAGTCTCTTCCAATCCCCACTGATAAGTTTTGAAGGCTACAGCCAGTAACCCTTTGTTATAATTGAAAGAATATCTGTGCCAATTCATTATTGATCTGCATGCAAAGATGTGAAACAACTTTCCTTCAGTGCTTGATTCCCCAAATTATACAATATGAAACTAACCACCTAGTTACCTGCAGAGGTGAAATGAATGTATTATTCTGCTACAGAATTGATTAGAGTCTGAAGCATGGTTTTTAAACTAATGTTTGCTTATGGATGATCAATTGTGACACGTTATGACCTTCCTTAAGTAGAGTCAACAAGTACTTCATACTACTGTTTATTAAATCCTTGCTGGTCTTCAACAAACATGCCATTCATTCTCTTCAATTAGTCATGGCTAGCCTGACAGTGGAGGGCTTTCACTCCTGTTTGTATGGCCATCCCTTGTATGTGACTGCTAAACAATGGCGCACCAACTGCAGTAAATGATGTGATCAATTCATAGTTTCAGAGCCACCAACAAATATATCAATTTTAGCAAATGTGCTAATGAACTCTTAACCTGTTAGTGAAGTTGCTGAAAACACCAGGCTTATCTCCTAGCTTCTCTTAATTACATTAAAGAAGGTTCTTTAATGTGCAAAAATAACTGTAGTTATTACTAAATATGCATAAATTATACAGTTAATGTTGTTAGTGTCTAAAACTCAGTTTCCTGTTTCACACTGACCTTTTGATACATCTCTGTATTCATGTGTACTATTTAATGCTCTATTGAGCAATATTAAAATACCAAAATCATCCAATAATACAAATCATTCAGCAGTAGCATCCAGAGCCTATTCATAGTTCACTGAAACCAGGCATTTCCTGGCTTGTTTTTGTTACCAGTTGTATGTGATGCTTTCAACTGCTAGATTACACCTATTGCCTTTTGTATTCAAGTGCTACCGAAGAGAACACCAAGCTTAGCAAACGTGGAAGAAAAATTTCAGAACAATAGTAATAAAAACAGTCTTTCTTATTTCATTTTCAGTTCTTGAGGTGTTTGCTCATGTCTCTTGGTGTTCTTTCTTATTGCCTTTTTCCATGCTTCTCCAGATTCATAGGGTTTATTTCATTCAGAACCAACAAGATTAAAAAAATCAGCCACTATTTCTAGTTTTATTACTATTTCTCAAGAATTGATCGGTAAACAAATGAAAGCTGCATCAATCTTCTTTACAGTTGTTGAAAGTCAAAGATTGTTAATATCTATAGAAAATATTCATTCTTTGAGTATTTAAGCAAAATGCTTGGGACCAATCTGTGAAAACATCTCATAGCAATTAAAATGAGTCATGACCTAATTAAATAATTTCCTACTTCATTTCACACAGTCATGACCCTCATGACATCTCCAACTGTGACATCTCCATCACTATTTCCATTTAACCTCAGCCAAGAATTTGGGACATTTGCCATAACAGAATAGCTAAAGCAGACTTTTATCTATGTGAGATTCTTACCACCATCAAGTCCACTAGTGTCATGTTCCTGGTATGCCTAGCAGCACTCGATGTAAAGTGGATCTTTTATAACAATTAGGACAGCAGAAGAACAATATACATACTGTGGTCTTACAAAGACTCCTTTCATTGGACTGTAATATTGTACATTTCACTATTCCCAAAGAGTTAAAAGTAGCTGTTTTCTACCCCAATAATAAATAATAATTTTTTAACAAGAAATTTCTTATAGATACATTTTAGTGTGAAAATTCTTAAAAAAACCCAATAACACCCCCCACCCCCCCAAAACCCCAAACACTTTGGCAAGCTTTTGTTTTGTTTTGTTTTTCAAATAGAATATTTTTATCAGACTTGGCAAAATTAGCAGAATGAATGTTTCAAATTTGCATTCATGCTTTGCATATAACAGTCTTTTTGTTTCTTGCGTGTAACTTGGCATTCTCTCTCTTATTCATTCCTTTTGTTTTTTCTCAGTTTCTTCCATTAGTTACAGCCATTTGTCACCTGTTTCTTTCCAGAATCTGCAGAAATTCTAGGCCAAAATGTTATCTATCACTTTTTTCCTAATGTCCACGTGTGTACAAGCGTTTATTCCTATATATCCATTTTTCTTACACTCAAGGTGAAAAGAAGTTCTTTTGCTTTCTGCTGGATGCTGTAGTGTTACAATGCTTCCATTGAAGAGTATAGGGTTGAACGTTCTCCTGGTGCTCTGGGCATGCCATGGGGAGAGACTATGCAGCACTGAATGAATTCATCTTGGGAGATTTTTGGAGTCTTGAGCTGAAATTTGGGGATGCTCTTGGAGAATGTTTCCCTGGGTTCTGGTCAGCTGCTTTTTTCTTTATTTCTTTTTGTGGGACAACAAACAACACACTTTAAGAGTTGTGGGTTTTGGGGTTTTTTTTTGTCTGAGAGTGTACCATGTGTCCAATGTTTCTCCTTAAATTATGAAACTTTCTCTCCCCTCTCCCCACTTGAAATTGTTGGGCACTTGTTTGACTCTTCCCCTCCAATCACACAGTTGGAACACTGAGCTATCGTACCAGACTATCAGCTTCCTAGCAGCTTTTTTCTAGAAGAAAGTATAAATTATACTAGTGAAGCTAATTTTTTGTTTGCAAGGATGTTCTGGTTTGGGGTTTTTTTTTGTTTGTTTGTTAGGGTTTTGGGGTTTTTTTTTAAGAGTGCTTTAATTGGGAGAACATTGATTTCACATACCTGCTAGTGCTGCAGATGTAAACACCTGGAATAAAGGTGGGTTTTTTTAACTGGCCTGGAAATATTTTGTGGGAAGATATCCAATTCCTGGGTATGAAGGAGTTCATTCAGTACAAAGAAGAAATTTGTGGTAGTGTTTTTGTATAACCATAGAAAGACTGAGTAATTAGGGGAAACCTATGGATCCAGTAAGGAATCTGGGACACTGTCTGCTGGTCTTAAATTATCTTGGCAGATGCTCATCTCTGTTCTTCATTCTGTTCTCCCTATTGACAGCTCCCTGCTCCTTCAAGAAACTGCATTATGACTGGATTCCATTAACTTCTTGCATCCTTTACTTCTTTTTACAAGGTTTGTCTTTTCCCTGCAAGCATCTTAAATAGATGAAAAATATGATTATAAGCAGGAGATATTGTTTGAAAGTGATCTGATGTGAATGGATTTAAAATACTGCACATCAGTGTGTTTGTGTCAATGACTTCTGAGGCATTACAAATAATCATTTTTGTGACAATGATGTAAATGCAAATAAATATGTCCTTTGGGTTCAGAGGAGAGTTTATATGTAGAACGCTTTGGTCTTGTCCCTTCAGGATATCCTGCACCTTTTCCCCTGATATTTTGGTTACATGATGTTATATGGCAAGGTTTGCAAAAGCAAGGAATGGTGCAACAGGGAGCACAGATGACTGCATGGACACAGGCTGCTGTGCATCTGTATGTGGATGCAAACCCTTCTCCCCTTCTGAAAGGGAGCTTGGTGCTTAGGAGTGTTTTGAAAGATTTGCTTTATATTTTGGAAACCCTCACATACAATTTGCTGTGTTTTGGAAAAGTAGGTACATTAAATCTGGATGTGTAATATCTAAAATGCTTTGTAATTAATGCTTAATAATATAATTAATCAAAGCAGTTTGAAAGCAAGATAAAATCAAGCACACTATGACAAAACTCTGATTTCTAGATGAGAGAGTTATTTCATGCTCCTAGTTTCGTAAGCTTTTAAAAGGGAGCTGGGCGCCAGGGGGGTGGGGGTGGGAAATGTCTGTAAACACTTCAGATCTCTTCTAGAAGTAATTTTTTCAAGCAGGCCTGAACTACTCTGCTTTTGAATGCAAACTACTGGAAGCTGATCTTCGTTATAGTGCTCCTTTATTATACAGATTGTTCTAGGACTTGAATGTCAACTTAGTGTCCTGTGCAAGACATTTCTGTGTCTCTGTACCTGTTTTATTGTAGCAGTTGAAAGGATGGTTGTCTGTTTAAAATCCTTTCCACCGCTCCTCTGTTCGAATCATCTTGTCCTTCTGCCGTGTCAGATGGTAAGATTACATTACCAGCCATTACCAAATGAAAGGTATTCAGACAAGTCGTGGACAGTCACCAAACAGAGGAACAATAAAATATCTGTTCCCTGGGTGGGAGCAAAGGGATTCATCCTCTTTCTTTTGTCAACTGGTGGAACACAATAAGCTCTTGCAATTTAGATTTTCTGTTTTCTCCTTTGTTACTAATCTTTTAAGTATAGCAAGAAAAAATCTTGCTAGAGTTCATCTACTGACTGTGTCATTCTAAGACTGACTAATAAATCTTTTGACCCTGTTAAGGTATTTGTTTGTAAGCATTAAAAAAAAAATACTAAAAAGAATATATAAAAAAAACACTCTCTAATTTCCAGAATACAAATCCTTGAAAGGAAAGGCACTGAAGCCACTGCAAGAAACTGGGTTATATTGAGAATAACATTTATCATATTCAAAATGTGATTTTTTTTTTTTTTTTGGTATTCTTATGGGCCTGAACCTGTACTTAGTAAAGACAATTATATTTTTTTCCATTGACTTCAGTGGAAACAGGTTAGTACCGGTAAATATTACAGCATTTATGTAGATTTCATGGTGTTACTAAACTAAAAGAAGTTCAGCAAGTGAAATATATTTTGAAGTTTTCAAAAGTTTAAAAAATTAAAAATTAATAATATCTCAAAATACATATAATTTATTAAGCAGAGCTAAAGGGTAAGCACTGAATCCATTAGTGCCACTTAATCCTTCACCAGAACATTTCAAAACAAAACAAATTGGAGAAAAGAAATGCAATATATCCAGATGAAAGCTTTTCTGTTTTAAGCAGAACACTTTTGTGTCCCGAGCAGTTTGTGGGCTTCCTCATTGCAGTCATATCGCTTAAATAGATTATGGCTAATGTAACACTGAATTCACACTAATTAGCTGTCTTAATTTTACATTCACCAAAGCTTATTGGCACAGAAAATAATCAGCCTGTGCAATTCAATGCCCTCAGAGGTGCTCCCAGCAACCTTTAAGTAACCCGAGATGCTTTTCTTTTCCCCCTACAGGACCTATGTAAGACTTAATGCCATTAACTATGGGCTCGGGGCCCTCGGAGGAGTGGAGCTCCAAGGCTTCTTTAGCATGTGGGCAAACCTCTTCTGGCACCTCTGGCCCAGAGCCCGAGTGTGGTTCAGAAGTGGCATATGAGGCATTTGGGGCTCTTGTGTCTTTCAATCTCTCAGTCTTACGAATATTATCTGTTTTCATGATCTGACAGCTTAGTTTTCCTGTATTTTATCTTCAGAAAACCTCAGTGAGTTAGCGAAGCGCTGTTTCCTTTTAACAGAGGGGAACTGAGGCACAAAGAAAGGGCTGATGAGGTGAGTTGCAGAATCCTGAGGGCAGCTCCTCCTGTGGAGCGGAGTGCGTGAGGGGACCTGGAGCTCAGCGAAAGAAGCCACCCTGCTGATGGGTCGGTGTGCGCAGCCCTCCAGAGAGCCATTAGGAAGCACTGTGCCAGGGGTGTGTGTAAAACCACACCTCAGGGCGTGTGAGTGGGAGAGGAGGAGTAGTCCCAGCTTTGAAGTCTCATCCAGAAAGCAGGTTACCCAGGTTTAGGTCCCTCCTTTGCCTAAGGGGATCCAAACCCACTGCTCCCACCTCCTTTAGGAGCTCCTTAATCTTTGTGCTGTGGGTCGCTCTTGGGTGGCAGTTCCCTCCACCCTTCCTGCTGAAGCTGTGCCCACCCAAGGTCCTCACAAAAGCATCCTGACCTTCTTCTCCCATAACTTCAGCGAGTCCCAGAAGATGTCTATGCACCCGTTCCTTGTTGTAGGCTGACCATATCCCACTGTAATGGAGGTGGTGGTTAAAGCTGGCCTGAGCAAGCAGGGTGCCAGCCTGTGGTTAAAGGCCTCCATGAGAAGATGTGTCATGGCATCTTGGCACATACACTTTGGAAAAAAAACCTGTTTACTGGCAGCACAATATTGGAGGGGGTCCTTCAAGCATCTTTTTTTGCATTGAAAAGGATGTGAAACAAATGGAACTCTCCTTCCCCTGCCTCCCCCACCCCAAGTTTCAAAAGATTAAACATCTGTTGGGAAGCATCTATGCAAGCCTTTTGGCATATTTATATATATATATATATGTAGATGTGGCTTTGATTACTGTGTGTTCCTTATTTTTTTCAAGTGGAACCCTACAATCTGAGGCTAATTAATGCCAATATGAGAAAGAAAAAGCACCTAGGACTTCGTTGTTCTGATCACAAAGTTAATGCAGGTCTTAATACCGAATGCTTTGGATGGGACACTGGGTGAAAATTGATGCCATTACAATTTGCTAAACCGTGACATTTAATTCAACATTTATACATAATGTTACAGGTGTTCTGGCTGATATTATGCGCTTCTTAAGCTTTTCATCTGGGGATGTGAGTGCTATACAAAACAGTAATTTATTTAAACTTTCCTATGTCCTGAGAAATTTCAAATTGCAGCTTTTTAAGAAATAAAAGCAGTAAAGTATATTTTCTCTAGCAAGTAGTTTGGACACCTAACCTTAATGATACCCTAGCAAAGTTCTGGTTTTGTTCTTATTGAAAGAATTAAATATACAAAAGAAATACATAGTTAGGGAAAGGGGTTTTCTCCCTTCAAAACCATCCTCTTAAAATCAGAAATTAGTGGTTAATTGTGGAATATTCTGTCTGATTTGTATTGGCAAGAGCCACATATTTTTCATACAAGTTGCATCTAATTCACTACTGGACCTATGAACATGTATCCCAGCCCTTTCCCCAAGGTTGTGGGGGTGCAGAGTAACACAATAAATTACTTAATAAAAGGAGTTGCTATGGCTTCTTGAGCTCTTTTTGATGTTACTTCTCCCAACTCCTAGGAACTACTGTATAAAACTCAGTGATGTTTTGCATAGTCCTATGAGCACAGCCTGTTTTTATGACTACAGCTCATACGAGTATAGCATGGATGCAAATGTTCAAAATGAAAATATGTTTTGATCATAAGATCAAAGTGTGTCTGGTATAGAGCAATTCAAGTAGCTGGTATGCAAACTTACTGTCATGTACATCTTGCCTAATGGCCAAAGACTGATCCCCTTTGTATGGTCAGGGAGGGGAAAGGCAGGGCTTGTTTTCATAGAAAACTGTGTAGGGAAGGGAGAAGCTTCTCCTTCTTACTTTTTCCTTAGAGCTGAGTTTATTGATACTCTAAAGTGTGAAAAAGGGATGTAAAGATTTCTTGAAATGAATTGCGAAAAATATGTTAGGCTAGACTACTGTGAAAAGACTGTAACCTACACAGCTGGCTTGCACATCCACCTGTTTTTTCAAATCTCTGCTTTTCCTGGGTTGCAAAATAGTGTGCCCCGAAGATACTAATTCAGGCTGTGTTAGATGAAGGAAGGAAACCAGTTCCAGAGTCCAGGATATGTCCAGCCACTAGCCACTTTTGTTTAAGCTACATAAATATTTAATTTTAAGCTACTATTTTGAAATCAAACCAAGTTAGAATTATAGATTGGTTTTATGGACGATAAATTCTACCTTGGATATATCCTAGAGATTGACTGGGAGTAGTGCCAGTAGCAGCACTTTGCTATTGTGTTCTTTTTTTAGGTGAAGCTTCATTATTGTTTTAAGAGCTGCCATCTTTGTATGATGTGTTGTAGTGAGCCACCATTGTTCATCATATGAAAGAAACATTCATATTTTTACAGTACAGGAGGGGAAAAAAAAACCTTTTTTGGCCAATACTGTAATATGAACATCTGGAGTCATTAGAAGATTCAATAATACTCCTAAGCCTTGCTTTTCCCAAGGTGGTGTATTTGAGAAATGTTCACCAAGACATAATATATCATCCTCATAGTTTCCTGTGGTTTCTTTCTCAACCCTTGTAGGAATGAAGTTGTGAGACTAAGTTGCAGACAGCACTACTCCAGGTCTGTAGCTCAATTAAGTGCCTGGTAAATTGCTCAGTTATGTGGTTCTATTCCTGGTTTAACAGCAACAAAGTGGAGCTAAAGAGCATCTGAATGAATAATTAACATACTCCTATATATGTGGACTTTCTTAGGGGGGCTCTCTATTCAGAAGAAGAAATATTGGGCCCAGTTATTACACGGGGCTTGCACTGTTGCACTGTGTGGTTCCAAGGCCTTGAATTCCTGAAGAAATGCGGTGTTTTGGTTGAAGGAGTTGCCCCCTCCTACTCCTCACCTTTCCCCAGGAGCTGGCTGCCTGCCTCCTTCCCCCCTGCTCCCAGTCCCCTGAGGTCACTGGCACCCACTGGAGTTTGAGCAAGAGGTGTACTGAGGGGACCGGTGCCTTGTACTAAGGTCTGAAAAATGCAGGGGGCAAAGGGAGAGAGCAAATACAAGTAGCAGGGAGAGAGAATGCAGACACACACACAGTTGTGTAGAGAAGATGTAGCCACGTGAAATCAACAGATGTTATCGCTGCTGGCATGGATACTGGATGAGCAGATTGAGTTGTTAAGTATAGATTATATCTTGAAGCAATTCTCACGACTCCTAAACATGTCAAAATTGCCTGCCACACAGTGGATGATTTATATAAAAGATTAATATATTTTGTTCGCCTAATAAGGGCCCTTGCCAAGATGCTGCAGCTCCTCTATGCCTTGCTTTGGCTTCCCTGCTGAAACAAGATGAGGAGGAGGGTAACTGTCTTTGTAACATACTCATGATGAAATGGTTGGCCTGTTTGGCTGCTCCATGCTGGGAGGGGAGGCAAAATCCTTGGGCAAGCTGTGTTGGACGCTAGTTAGCAGCAGACCTCTTTTGTCAGAAAAGCCAGGACTTTTTTCAAGCACTGGAACAATTAGCTGATGAGGTGCCTGATAAGGAAAGAATATTTTGAAACAGGTTAAAACTGCTGCTGTAAATCCCACTGTGTTGTGCTCCTTTTCCACGTTTCTTTCTTTGAATGCTGTCATGCACTTGCATATGAAGAGAGCAGTAAGCGCCACAGTCGGCTGTTGGCTACTTCTTGCTTTGTTGCTGTTCAAACCCATTTCTTCCCTCATGGCTTTTCTTCAGAGCAATAGGGCTTCTGCTTGCTTCCCAGAAAAATGTTGTTTCTACACTCAACCTCAGTTCTCCTCTCAGCCAGAGGGAATGAAACACAGTCTGGATTCAGGCATGTCTGCATTATAGTTTCGCCTTGAGTTAATTGTTTGCTGTTTAGAAAGGCTAGTCTGGACACTCCCTGCATGTTTGTTTTCAGGCTATAAATGTTTGCAGTTCATGTTGAAGATGAGGATGTATGAATTTTCTGTACATACAAAATTGACTAGATTTTTGTATATACTATGAATATGTGGTGACATGGTCTTGCTTCTTTTAACTTGCTGACATAAACTTTTAGCAGTTTTTTCTTCCATTAAATATTTACTAGGCTAAGAGGGGTTTTTTAAATGATTCTAGTAATCGGTTTTGGCCAGAAGCCCACCCAACAGTAATGACTAAGGTTCTTCTCTTTCCTTTGCCAAATGATAGAGGGGAAAAAAAAAAAAAGGCAGATTTGTATCAATGCCTTACACTTGTGTGTAAGTGGATTTCTTCCCTCTAGATTGCTTTACCAGCATAAGATAATGTTAAGGCTTTCTGTAAACGTCTGTTTTCATGCAATTTTGCTCCATAAATGTCTAAAAACTATCAGTGTAACACATCTTAGGGATCTGTGTGTTTATCTCTCCTTCCTACTTCTATGCAGTGTAGTAAAGTCAGGACAAGAATAATGTCAGAGTTAAAAATGGCACACTACATGGCATGATTTTCCAAAGTCAGATTACTGTTCAAGTTCATTCTGTGTGGATGCATCTTTTCTCACAGTTATGAATATTAAACCCCTTGAAGTCAATGGAGCTACGGGTTCTAGCTCTTTTGCTGGGTAGGCTTATAGCAGAAAATAATAAATACATAATAATTATTCACTCCCTTGGCCAGCATTTGAAGTATGAACCTCAGATATGAGTTTGGTCTAGCTTGTATTATAGTTACTGATGTATTATTTTTATTCAGTGAAACCATATTTAGTTAGTTTATGCCAGTAGGAAAAGACTGGACTGGACAGCAGAACAACGACCTGTATTACCCTGTTGAATTGGTATTCTTGGGTCCACTAGCAGCGTATCTGTGAGTTAGTGTTGGGAGCATATGAACTCAGGTGGTAGCCCTGCTTGCATGCTCTGCCCCTCTATCTGTCAGCGAAGTGGGGCTGTCGTGGGGATCTGTTAGTGATCTCGCTTGTTCAAGGTGCTGAAGCAATTCTGTTATCAGTGCTGACATTCTGTAATGTTAATTGCAGTAGGTTAAAACCCTTGCAATCCTGAATGTGAGATTGCAGTGCTGAGGTTTTTCCCTTGATCAACGGCATTGATAGGTTTCCAAAGCTAGGGAAGCAGGGATTGAGCGTTCACGTGCAGTGTTGTTTCTTCCAGCTACCTTTGGATATGTCCCATATTCTTAGCATTCTGGTGGAGTAGTAGAGCTAAGCTTATGCCTTTAGTAGTGGAAGCTCTTGACTTGGGTTGTGTTCTGTGAAAGTGAATTGGAAAGTAAATTCTTAGAAGGCAGTCAGGAGCTGGGACAACTTGCCGGGGCCGGGGGGGGCAGGTCTATTCTGCAAATTTGACATTGGCTGAGCATCAGCTAAGTCAGGCAGCTGGATTTGTGGAAACCTAGGCTTTCACAATAAATCATGATTGTCTTGCTCAGTTACTCTGCGGACCTGGTCAGATCTGGCACTGACATGCGTGTGCTCAGCAAGGAGAATACTACAGCATTATGAATGTGACCTTTTAAAAAACAGTTCAGTGGGACACTGCTGACTTAATTCACTTCCTACCTATATATTACTGTGATCTAGAAAAACTGGGCTTCTGCTGACTTAATTAACTTCCTACCTATATATTACTATGATCTAGAAAAACTGGGCTTAGGAAAGATCCTAAATATTTCTGTTTGTCCTCAGTCTGTAGGTACTGGACGCAATTCTTCAGAATTGCAAGAAAGTCACCAGTGGTAACTCCAGACAGGTTTCAATGTATGAAATTGCAAAAATTCTCTATGCAAAAGTTTTGTTTTGGTCTAAAGTGATATGCTTCCCTTCTTATCAGTTTACAACTTCAAGTATCAAAGGCATAACATTTGAATTATGTAGCACAGTGACAATTTTCAAAAAGAGTTTAAGTGATTTTGGACTGTTTTCACATATGATTTTCAAAAGCAACAACCATTTGGAGGACTGGGCTCATTGGTAGTCAAAGACACTTAAATCTGTACCTCTTCCGAAAGCGGGACTTGGATTCCTGAGTCAAGAGGTGGCTTTTGGTGTCTTATCCACACCCTCTCTTCCCTCAGCAAACCTCACAAAGGAAGCCCCTACGGGCATACTCTGGGGTGGAGATGATGTTTGATTTGAAGTCAATGACTGTCAGTCCTGCCAGACTGGTTGGCTTGTGCTAATCCTTTTTCAGAAACAGGGCCAAGCTTAGGCTTGATACTCCAAATGGCGTGATGTTTGCTTAGCATCAAGAAAGATGTTTGAATGCAGTCGCTTGGGGACTACTGTTCTATTATTTTTTGAAATGAATAATTGCTTCAGAGTGGGGGGTATAGAGGATAATACTATTTGCTGAAAAAAAAAAAAAATCAGGCGTGGGTGTTCCCAAGTGACAAGTGAGAAACAGACTTCTCAAACAGCATTGGAGAATGTCTCCTTGTAGGCTTATATTTGTTTACGGATAGACTGCACTCAGATGTGAATGTATGACACTCATGAATGTCATGGTAATTTTAACACTTGTACCTTGGGCTGGAATTTGACCCTTATTACTCCTAGTGAAACATGCGATGGATTGGTCAGGTGCATTTCATATCCTTAAGGTTTAAAAAAACCCCACCAAACAAAAAACCCAAACCAAGAAGACCCCCCAAAACCCACACAGACAAAAATACATTTTTGGCCAGTGTTAATGTACTAAAAGTTCTTTATATTTGAATGCTGAATGTAGTTGGATCTTTTAGCTTTTGCACTTGTACATGTTTAGGCTTGATTTACCAGTGAACATAATAATAGATTATTTAAGGAAGAGTCATTTAAACTGAAGACTGATTACACACTGCTTACAAACATTCCACACTGAAATTAACTTAATATTTTCTCCTTAGTAATTTGAATTTGCACTTGTCCTTCATTGACATACTTTTAATCTACTGATGTCTAAATGATATTCATACTTTAAATATGGGATCAGGAAGAAAAATTAAATCAAACTTAGCCATCTTGTGTTTAACTGAGTAGCTTACGAACATGAGTTCTGAATTTTTGCAAACATTACACTATTGGAATAATTTGTTGGGAATTGTGAGATACTTTGAAGCATCTTTCTTCAGTTTGAAGTGTACATTAACATGCAAAGAATTTCTTTACTTCTAGAGAAGTCTTGACTACCTATCAACTTTAAAGCAAAGGCTAGAAATAAGGCCTTTTTTTCGTTATGTGATCTCATCTTCTCATGACTGAGCAGGATTTTAGCTATTTTGTTCAATAATTGACTACATCAAGATTAATATGTATAGTTATATTAATGATCATGTTCAGTTAATCAACATTTAAATACATTTGTTGTACTTTTAAGAAATCTTTTAAGAAAGATTTTGCAACTCTAGTCTGTTTTAGCTAGTGTCTCTGACTGCCATAAGAGGAGACACAATCCAAAACACAAAGCAGCAGGAAAAGAGCATATGCATGTTATATACTAAATATATATAAAACCATATGAAATGTTGAAAGCAAGTTCCAACTGCACCATTTTCTCATGACTTCCCATTATTTGCATTTTTCCATCTAGTAAGTAACTATTCAGGGCCTGCTGTTATTAAAGTTCATAATTCAATATCTAAAATACTTGCAGACTTAGACACTAGGTTTGGTACTTTCCATCCTTGTCTTTGATATTATTTTGTTCATTAGAGATCTGAATAAAAATGGAAATTTCTCAGGTTAATAATATACTGTGTATCATAGCTACCTTCCCACATACAAGCTTTTGGTGAGGGACCAAACTGTTTGGAACTTGTAGAGCACTAATTACAGTGGGTTCCTAAACAACACAATGTTCATTTGTATTATATAATAACTAGGGCTTTCATCTGGACAGATCAAAAGATACATGATAAAATATTTGGAGTTGTTCCTTTTGAGCCCTAGAAAACGATGCAATCTTTCTTAGTATTGAATATTTGTCTAATAAAGCATCTTGTGGCAATACAGATCTCCACAGCAGTGCCCTTCAGTAACTTAAAAATATTCCCTTTATGGTTTGGGGTTTTTTGGGGTGTTTTGGGTTTTTTAAGTAAAGCTGAGAACCTCAGGATTGAGATCAGTTCAAATGGCTGTACTGGCAATAGTCTGTCTGAAGAAAATCTTCTCTTAGGTGCCACAGGCGCTGATACTGATTCTGATACTCCTCTTCATCTGAAATTGCCAGGTGTGGGTGATGGAAAAGGAGAAACTTTCATGTTGGCAGCCACGTCCCAAGCAGAACAGCAATAGCTAGAGAGCTCATCTGAGAGGAAGGCCAGGCAGGCCTCAGAGTGATACCTGCCCACTGGGTGAACCACCTTTGGCAGTTGGTCTTCACAAAGTGTTTTGCTTTTGCTTGATTATCAAATTAAAATACAACGGTCTTGTCTGAACTTTCCCAACCAACTCTGTTCTCCACTGTACATCATGTGAAAATTAATTTGCTTTTCATTGAGGCATGTTTCAGTGGACTGATTTGGCTGCTCTGATGAACAATGTGAGTATCCTAATTTCTGATACCCTGTGACAGGTATCTCAAACCTTAGGCCAAACTTCTGCTTGTGTTTCCATGGAACTACTGAAAATTTGTTGGTGTCACTTGAACTAATGACAAAATTTGGACTTCCATGATCAACAAATCTGAAATAACTCTCCAAGCTTATGATTTTGAGTAGTGTATAACACCAATGTGTTACAGTAGTACATAGAGAAAAACACAAACGATAGAGCTGAGGCCCTAAGTGAAACAAAAGCATAATTTTTTTTTTTTTTTTTTTACTAAGAGTCCCAAAACTATAGATTTGCTAAGTATATATTGCTAACAATATTGAAAAAATGTAGCTGGAAAATTTACTCATGGACAGATCTTTACAGTATATGTGATTCTTCTTGTTGTGGAAAGAAATACAGATATCCAGGAGATGGAGAATGAAACACGTTTATAGAAATAGCAGCTATTTATGCCACTAACATGTAAATGAATCAAAAAATCTTCCTCAAACCATAGATTCTCAGAGTACAAAATTATAGGCTTGAGACTATTAAGAAATGTGGTTATGAAACTTAGTAGTC
Organism: Pelecanus crispus; assembly: GCF_030463565.1. NCBI lineage: Eukaryota > Metazoa > Chordata > Aves > Pelecaniformes > Pelecanidae > Pelecanus > Pelecanus crispus. Next base: position 11,521,391 of record NC_134648.1, read on the forward strand.
TAGTACAATGCTTTCCTAATACTCTTTGACCTCCTGTATTTCTTCAATAGCTTGAATAAGTCTCCACAAGTTACCTGGTATATGGCTCCCGTGGCAAAAAGGGGTGGAGATGAATTTATACTTTGTCTTTTGTCTGTACCACATCACAGGCTGGAAGTGTGGGTCTAGCAGAGAGGAAAACGGACTGGGAATCGGGAGAGTTGGCTTCTGTTCCCGTCTTTGTTACTAACCTGCTGCGCACCCAATTCAAGTCACTGCAGCTCCTATGCCTGTCATCTCAGTGATGTCTGGTTTGCCTGTCTGTACTGTGATCTCGTCAGAGCAAGGGCTGCCTTGTCTTGTGTCTTTTAAAAATACATAGTATAATAACTTTCTACCTTGTGTTGTCCTATTGCTATACAAATGCTAATACGAATTATGTTGTTATGTATGTTATGTTTTCAGCTGTAGCTGAAAATGTTATACAAATTAATCACTGGGTTAACTGGGTACATCTTCAGAGTTTCTAACTCATCTCCTTTTACAAGTGGATTCTGATATCCTGGGCAAAATAGTGGAGCTTGTGCCCTTTTGCATAAGCTGGTTGTCTGGTTACCTGTCTTTGAACTAGGAAAACATCGGTTCCTATTTTATAAGTTTTATAAGTAAAAGAAATCCCAGAATACTGGTGTGAGAGCAACTCAGCTGGAATGACTGTGACTTAGCAGTTATAAGCCTTGAGTGGAAAGTGTGTGGCAGACGACTTCTGAACAGGCAAGTATCCTCACACTTGTTATTTGCAAAGATGAAGCCTGCTTGCTGATGACTGGTGGAAAAGAAAAAGGCTTGGAAATTTTGTGGGGAAAAGTATTGGAGGGAAGGGGCAATGAGAGACAACTTGAGTGAAATACGTGTTCTATAAAGGTAAACTATTCCTTTAGGCATACTGAGGCCATAGGAGTTGATAATTATGGAGGTGGTTATGAAGGTGAAATGCAGAATGGAGTGTAAGTACAGGTCCAATTAATATTGTCAAAACATGGTAATTGTGTTCATTAACTAGATTAAGTGATCTACATGTGAATCACTTCAGTGACACATGATGAGAGACTTTAAACAACTGAAATTTAAATCTGGCTCAGTTGGCTTGTTTTATACAAACTAGTTTGCAAAACATACTTAGAAATGCCATTGCACACGCTTTGCAAGCTGGCTTGTGTAAACTAGAGTAATAGGTCTAGGTTTGCTTTTACCTTAAGCTTGCCTATTAAGTTAAGCTAAATACCCTGTTTACTTTGTGCCACTGTTTTTGGCAAATCATGTAGGTAAACACTCAGAGCAACATGACAACCTCCTGGATCATAAAACAGCAGCTAAGGCTTAATGTTCTAGGTAAAGGAGTGTATTTGGGAGAAACTCTGATGATATAAACCATGTATCATCTAGGGAAACACTCATTCCCCCATATTTATGAAGTATGAGTTAAAAGTGAAGGGAAAAAAACAACCTGAGAGTAACGTTTCATCCTCAAGTTCTCAGCATGCCAGCCTACTGCAAATTCTGCAGTCGCTGGCCTTTAGACCTGAGTTAACAAAACCTCAGGGAAATCACAAGATTTTCACTGATCTCTCTTTCCTCCTGTTCACCCAGCTACAATATTGATAAGCTGTGAAGATACTGTGGCATAGACTCCTGCCCTTCCCAGGCTGCTGTTTGTTAGATGGTTGTAGTGAAACAGCTTGAAGAGCAAGATGCCCGGTGGTTACCACAGACTGAGTTTTCTCCCTTGTTACAGTGCAGGGGTTGATTCATGCTGCATGCTACTTTCCTATTGTCCAGGTTTCTTGCTGGTTTTTGTCCTTTCTTGTTCGTTCCCTTCAGCTACCTCCTTTCCAGTTGGTGTTTCTTGGGCTCGGTTCCATTCTTTTCTGACATGGTTTCATTCTCCACACTCCTGTCCCTGTCTGTCCCCAATCCATTTAGGCAGTGTAGAGGAAGGGAAGTTTTCCTTCCCCACCGGAAGAGAAAGCAGCAATGTCCATGCCCATTACTACCCTGACTGGTTTATAAATCCCTCTAAGCTGGAATGCTGTTTGCTTACCTAACTCTACACCTGAGCAGGGGATACTGTTTTTAAAAATCCACACCCTGAAGTCAGTAAATGTGTAAAAATTAATTCAAAATACAGGTTATTCTATTTCACATTGGAATCACGTGCTGAAGATCATTAGCTACCCCTGTCAGGGCTATGAGTAAGTAAGTTACAATATATTGGCTTCAAACCTGCCTCTTTGTGTATTAGCCTAGGAAAGACATTTCTAATCAGCTCGCTTCTGTGGATGGCGCACAGCTGTATGTACTGTTCTGTGTGTTACAGACACAGGACACCTGCAGCTGCGTGTGCTATGTCTTCCTTTGAAGGATGGCAAAATTTGAGTGCCTGACCCTCTACTGACTGGTCAGAGTAATTTTTTTTTTTTTTTTTTTGAGACCAAGCAGGGAAAGTAGGAGACATGGAAAATGTGCAGGAACAGGATTATAAAAAAGATGGCAATTCTGGCTTTAAGCTTTTAACTTACTGGTGATTCGTGAGTCATCCGGTCACTCCGAAAAAGAAACCTGTAGTAGAATTATGGAGAGACCTTACTGTGAGAAAGTGAAGAGCAACTGTGAAAGAAAGGGAAACATAAAAAGTTAGAAGTTTGCAGCTAAAAGCAAATAATTTGTTTCTATGCTAGTAGTAAGAAGAACAAATACCAATGTTTTCAAAAGGTGATCCATGTCTCTCTTCATTTCCAAAGTCACTTTTCATCTGTTCTTAAGATACGTCTATCAAGTGGAGATTCAGTGGAAGGCAGGGGAAAAAAAAATTATGTTACACCAATAATTAAATGCATAAACTAATAGCCTGATTACATGTAAAAAGATACACTGTAAGAGATTAGAACAATGGGATTACATTAAATTGAAACAGGGATTAAATATTTTTCCTAAAGGCTTTTAACACATTTTTCTGAAGACCTGCTTATGAGCACAACTTGACTGATGAAAAGTATTTCTTTTAGGAATAATAGACTAAATAATCACATAATTAAGCCATGTGAAGTGCAGTGCTAGTAAGCTGATGATAGTATGTTTCAGATATGTAACAGCTCTTTTTATGAGTCACAGATTTTTTTGGTGGTGGTGGTTTGTTTTTTTTTTTCCCCCCCGGTAACCTATAAAATCCCAAGACTGACTTAGCAGGATTGTGTTCTGAGGTCACCCTGCAGTGGTTTCACTGAGCTATTAAATGGGAAAGATGATTTGAAACCATTTAGAAAAGGGAAGCACACGCACTTCAATGTTGGGGGAACTGAGGCACAGAAGAGTGAAGTTGTTTAACTTTTTCATTATAAGAGTACCTAGAAGGCCTCGAGTAGATTAGGCCTTCTTCTGCCAGATGGCGTACAATCACACAGTAAATATCTTCATCAAAAGCTTACAGTCCAAGGGAAATAAGATACCATTCATTACTCAAGTTATTCTTCAAACCGGGCATAGAAACTGTATCTCCCCACCCCAATGCTTCACAGTAACGTTCCCCCCAGAATATCATCTGAGGAGATGTGCTCCCTCCTTGTGTGAGAAGTACTTGCCTCAAACTAGGAGAAGGTAACTTGGAAACATGTTTAAAGGGGGGGGGGGCTGGCAAGGGAGTTGAGCAACAGTGGCATAAACCAGCTGGTGAGAGTATGTCCTTAATCTGCATGACATGTTATTACATGAAGAGCTACAAAAATACTGCTGAGATTGGCCACATACTACACAAATAATGAGTTTTTGCCGAGACATAGAAAGAAACTTTCTTTCTTCAGGTTTCTTAGCAAGTAGGATCTAATACTGAATCCATGGAATCCCACCAATTTGAATAAGGCTATTCGTGAAAACCAGAGCAGACACTGATGAGCAGGGGAGGAGCAGGTTTGCAGGAAGGAGGAAAAAAGCTATTGGCAGGGAAACTATTTTTTCATGGAACATCAATGGGTTTCTGGAACACTTTCAAAACTGAGGGAAGGGGATTTTAATAAAACTTCCCATATAATGCTTAAAGTGTAAACAAACTGATACATAGTTAGTGTGTAAAGCCTGCAGAAGTTGTATTTTAAGGGTATATTCTAATGCCCTGGTAGAGTTAGTACTGTACACTCCAGGAAATCAATGGCCAACTCAGTAGTGTTATTCAGTGTGTGAAAGGGTGTGACAATCCACCCTGCATCGAAGGTTCTGCTCTGATGCATTTACACAAGTAATGTATTACATTATGCAAGCAGTATTTTTTAAAATACTATTTGACAATTCTGCTTGAAGATATTTGGCTAATTTGCATATAGAGCCCAATTTTGCTTTGAGTTTATGAAATTTTCCCTTTCTGTTAAGCTTCCAAGTTCATTTAGCAATGTGAGTTTGTATAAAAGAAGCAACGTCCACGTAGACTCCCTGAACTTTGCGACGCTCACTTCTTTAAACTTTGTATGCCAGCTCAGGAGCAGTAATATCAAGTGACTTCAAAGGACAACTGCTTCCAACAATCCGCAATGGCTTGTATTTCAACTCTGTAACCAGCGTAGCTCACCAGACCTGTTATTTTATTTCAAGGCCTGTGCTGCTCTTTTCATGTATCGAGCTAAAGTCCCAGCTCAGTGCAAATGAAAAGGGTGGGGAGGAAGCCCAAAGTAGTATAGAATCTGGGGGGTGCCTATGTCTGGAGAGACATGCACACAGACTATTTTTAAAGTAAACCTGGAAAATATGTTTCACACAAGCAGTCAATAATAAAGCTTGATGACATGTTTTCCCTCTCTCACACCCACTTACTTGCTTCCCTCTGACTGTATCTTGTCTGAAACCAAGACTGTAGGTTCTTTGGAAAAGGATCTGTCACTGTAAATCAACCAGACTCTGATTTGGCTGGCTACATGCTGCTTTAGAATAAATGGCAATAATTAATAGGTCATTCATTTTGTATGTCAGTGGTGTTCATTACAGTAAGTGTATTTGCCTCCCCTCTCCCCTCCGATTTAAGGCATCAAATGATATCCCTACGAAGTGGTTATTCAAACTGGCAGATCTCTTACATGTGTTAAGGACTAGAAATATATTGAATGTGACACAGAGTCTTCATTCTTATAATATGGCTTGATAGTGGGTTTCTGAAACAAGGTCAAGGCTAAAAGCTGGACTACTTGACTCATTTTGGGTTTAATATAGGTGAGTGTAATTGATGTCGATGAAGCTTCAGCCTTAGTCTTCCACCGGAAACCTTCTCTTTAGACTGTGTGTGGGGATATTTACAATCTGAACCAAGCTTTTGTCAACGTGCAAGTCGGCATGAGATAGTGCCCATTGCTGAAAGGATCAGTTCCACCTTTCCAAGTGCCTTCAGTTTCTCATTTTTCTGCCAATGACAAGGTATGGTGGTAAGCATTTGTGTGACTGCACTTTGAGCCACATCAGGGACTCACCTAAATTAAAGCTCATAATTTTTTTTCTGATCTGGTTCACTATCTGGTCCCACAAACTCTCGTATAGGCACAAAAGAAAGTGCCATGTAGGGTCAGAAAAAAATGTGGCCAAGGGCAGCAAACAGACAGGACATGTGTAGTAGTGCTTGATAATGCTTGTTTAAAGGGTGCCTGAAACTAAGGCCTGATTCTACTCTGATTATGTCTCCTGGACAAAACACCCTTTGATTTCTGTAGGTATTGTGTCAGAGAGGCCTGGCGGCCTCAGTCCTTGACGGTTCCTTTCAGAAGCAGATAGGGTGTTAAATAAATAGAGCAATGTGGTACTATACACATATTTATCTTAAATAGTTCATAATGCTGTTAGGTTTTCATTTAATTCATGACTATATCTGCTTGTCTGGTCTTAGGATGAGAGAAAGATTAGACTGGACTTGACTCTGGAAGATAGAAGAGAATGGTATAAAAAAAAAAGAAAACCAGTTATTAGTTGGAGCTTTCAACTCTCCCTTGGTGGTGCCGGAAGTAGACTTCTGTCATGATGTTGGTTGGGTTTTTTTCTGCTGCTATCTCTCTCTTCCATTATCTCAGAAATGGAAAGGAGATAAAAAGTCCTGCCCTTCTACCTGTGATTCTGAATCAGCTCTCCTAACCCCTTGGCTACGTGCCCGGCAAAACCCCAGAGCCAAATTCCCTGTCAAAGCCAAGCGCCCTGTCGCTTTTCTCTATTATCTAAGTGAGGATATACAAGTCCTGAAGAGGATGGGAAGGGAGAAGTACCTGGTCCAATGCAAACAGTGATTTCCTCTTGTATATTAATGTTTTAATAATGGTTTGAGAGAGAGGGATTTGTGAAGATGTTTGAATTCAGGCTGTGTGCAGAAACAAAAACTGAGCCGCCCACTGCAGTTGCATTTGTAATTGTTTAAATATCAAATAAATATACCCAATTTCACCTGCACAGTATAGGCGCACATTCAAATATGTGCTTGCAGGAAGTCACTGTGGCTCCCGCCAAAATGTTGAGACTACAGTGCTACCTGCAGTGTTCTCACCCCTGTCCTCATGGGACCAGGGGCCAGCAGATCAGTAGGGCCATGATCTACTGCATCATTATCTGGGGTACTGACAGGCCAAGGGCAAGCATTGCATCGTGCCCTACAAGCATGGCCCTCAGCAACCTAGAGCAACAGTGGTTTTGTCCTGGTTTTAAGGCTTTTCCTAGCTGAGGATGAGTAAGCAAACTTTGCTTTACCACTTTGAATTTCCTGGCTTCCTTCACCTCACACTTCACAAAATACCCGACGCCTATATCAATAGTGTAATGATGTATATAGCCTGTTGCAGCTTATTTCTATAATGCGCTTGCTTTTTATTTGCTTGGTGTGGCTAATGGGAGAACTTACGTAAAGCAGTTTCAGTTTTATTGCTTACATCAGTCACTGCAGAAGCTATCAACAGATTACTTGCATCACCCACCCATTACATCCGCACTGGTTAATAAAATGCAGTGCAACAATGTGACTCCCCCACCCCCCCCCCCCCCCAACTTCTTCAGCTCTACTTCCATATAAATATTTTAACGGCAGAGTGGGGTGAAATTCCTCACTCTGGACATGTGCCAACACTTCTAAATGCCACTACGCTACCCCTGCAGTGACTAGGTCTGAGGAACGCACGCTCTGTTACTTGTACCTGAGGGAGCTCCTCGTGCCGGCAGAAAGTGAGGGGACAATGCTGTCATGAGACAGTCTGGAGAGGTCTGACTTGGTGTATCTTTCTACTCACTTTGCCAGAGGGTAAATGACACCCCCAGATAACACAACAAAACCCCAGACCTGATATGTACATATTTTTTAATCACACTCAATTTGGAACGCTCATTTAGTCTTAAGGGTTTTATTAGCTCTGAAAATAGGTTCTTAAATATTTTCCAAGGTTGACTAAAATATGAAAAACAATTATATAATCGGTGTTTAAAATAAACCACTTTTCTTATAACTGAGATCCATTCAGTGGAAGAACATTTATCAAGAATGATAGCATACAGGGAATTGTACAGCCTCAACAAATCCACAGACAGTATTTCTCTGATTGCTTTCAAACTGTCCAGTTACAGAGCCTATTCTTCTGTTGTCCAACTGCGAGAGAGTGGAACCTGGTCTTCGGGTGAGGAAGCTGCGAGGTTTTTATCGAAAATAAAGAACTGGTCTATCGGTGTAGCCCTTTTTATACTTTCTTATTGTTAAATGAAAACTTTCATAAATAGCCTTACATAAATAATAATCTCAGAAGTTTTAAAAAGTTCACACCGTCAGTCAGACCTGACTAAACATTCTCTGGTCTCTCGCTGCTTAAACTGTTTCTGCAATTATTCTCAAATACAGGAATCCTCAATGTCTCTTACTGTAAGAGCAGATCATATTTTCGGTAAGAGTTAAGCTGCAGAGGAAGATTTGGCAGTTAAGTGAAATGCATGTTACAGCTGATGCCATATTTTTTTTTTATTGGAATGACTGAAAAGATTAAGCTGTAGTGCAGGCAGGGCTTGACTCATGCTTTTATCGTTGTATCTCTTGGCCCAATACAAACTATATTATTAAAAACGGTAGCTCAAGCTGATTCTGTACTTTGTTTATTTACAGCCAAATACCAGCTAGCCTAGTGAAAAAAATGTAGTTGAAGGCTGTGTACATACAGGTACTGCTAATTACTTTCAATGACTGTCAAATGAACATTGATACTAACAGATTTCTTAGTATGCCTTTAAACAAAGCACTCTTATCTATGCATAAGAAAAAGCACTACACAGAGTTAAAACAACATGTTAATCTGTGTTTGTTCTTTTAAAAAAGAAAAAAGTGATTTATTTATCACCCCTTTTTGTTACCAAAAGGAACTGAAGTACCTTCCAGAAGCTTGTGCCCTGGGTCGGCTTCAGTAGTATTGACACCTTTTCCTCCGTAGTGTTTAAATGATCAGCAGCTTTGGTCTCAGTGACTTTTTGCCTGTAAAAGAGCCGGGTCTATTTGTAAACGGCAGCCAGTATAACCCACCATCTGACTTTGCAACGCTGAGAAACTGTTAAGGAGGGAACTGCTTTACGCTACGGAGCGGGCGTCCTGGCCTTTTACTCGCAAAGAGATCACCCGGGGTAGCCTGTGCCACGGGGGGTATGGCGGGGAACCCCAGGGCGAAACGGCCCGGCAAGAGACCCTTCGGAGGGAGGCAGGTGATGGGATTTAAGGAGCGAGCGATCCCAGACGTTGAATGAAACACAAACGCGCTGCGGCTTCCTCTTCCTCAGATAAAAGTACCGGCGAGCCAGCCTAAATGCTGCCCGCGGATGACTAGTTAGAACACGTCTAAACTCGAGAGCTAAAATTAAAATGTTTCCTCTGTGTGACTGCCGCCCACACCTGCCCGCAGTCCCACACCACCCTCGGCCCCGGCAGCCTCGCTCCGCCCGCCCCGTACCGGCGGCGAGCCTGTGCCGCGCTGCCCGGGGGGGGACGGGGGCCCCGGGCAGGGCCCCACCGCCGCCCGGCTTCGCTGCGAGCCGGCCCGGAGCCCGCCCTCCATCCCCGGCGCCGGGCGGGCGCTAGACGAGGGACTCGCAGACGGGCAGCGAGTCCGAGTCCTGGCTGTGCATGGAGCTCAGCCCCGTGTCCGAGTCCTCGTCGTTGTCGGCGCGGTCCTTGCGCAGCGCCCGCGCCTGCTCCACCCAGGGGGCCGCGCCGCCCCCCGCCGCCGGCCGCCCCCCGCCCGCCGCCCCGCGCGGCTCCGCCGGCGCCTCCGCCACGTCCAGGGTGCCCAGCGTCTCCAGCAGGCGCTGCAGCTCCCGCTCCTTGTCCTCCCACGCCCGCTGCGTGTAGTCCAGGTCGGTTTTGACGGCCTCCAGGTCCGTGCTCAGCTTGAGGCCGATGTAGAGGCTGGTGCTCAGCTGGGTCTTCACCCGCTCGTGCTCCAGGTGCAGCTCGCCCTCGCCGCCGCCGCCGCCGCTCAGCTCCGTGGTGTCGCAGTCCGTCTCGGCCAGGCCGGGCCCCGCCGCCAGCTCCAGCTCCTCCCGCCGCCGCTTCATCCAGCGCTCGTTGAGCTCCTCCTGGATCTCGGCGGCCAGGTGCTCCAGCAGCTCCTCCTGCTGCGCCCGCTGCTCCTGCAGCTGCAGCACCTCCTCGCACTTCCTGGCGTAGTCCTCCTCGGGGCGGCCGGCGGCGGGCTGGGCCGCCCCGCCCGGCTCCCGGCCTGGCTCCGGCTCCCCACCGCCGGCTCCCACCAGGTAGGTGTCCTGCACGTAGTTGACGCCGTGCCGCTTCATGCGGTCCAGGTGGATCTTGGCCTCGTACCTGTCGATCTCCCGGTCCAGCTCGCGGAGCCGCTGGATCTGCTGCCGGATGGTGTGGTCCTGCGAGAGCACCAGGTGCACCAGCGTCTCCATCCTCTCCGCCGACGAGGCCTCCCGGGCCAGCGGCTGCTGCCGCTTCTTGTTGATCTTGGCCAGCTTGCGGAAGGCTTTCCGCACCACCCGCCGCTGCCGCTCCTGCGTGAGCGCCAGGCTGGCGCGGGCCGCCCCCAGGCCGTGGCCGGGGCGCTCCTTGCTGAGCACCACCCGCGCCTCGGCGCTGCGCGGCCCCGCGTTGGGCAGCGAGGCCTCGCTGCGCACCAGCACGAAGCGCACGTTCTCCTGCTCGTCCCCCCACGCCACCCAGAGCCGCAGGATCTTCGTCTTGTTGGGCAGGATCCGCTCGAAGCCGCGCCACTTCTCCACGATGCAGTAGGAGTGCGGCGGCCCCGACAGCATCCCGCCGCCGGGCTCGGGCAGCGCCGGCCGCTGCCGCCGGTGGTGGCTGTCCTCCAGCAGCACCCGCACCACGTCCGAGCAGGTGGTCCGCCGGGAGAGCCCGGAGATCAGCTTCTCCTCCTGGCAGATCCACACCGAGATCTTCCGCTCCTCGGGCTCCATCGGGGGCGGCTGCGGGCGGCCGGCCGGGGCCCGCCGGCTCAGGGCTGGCCGGGCAGCCGCTCCATGGGGAGCGCTCAGGGGAGGCGCGGCGCCGCCCGCCCGGCTTCAGCGCGGCCGGGATGCCTCCCCGCCCGCGGCACCCCGCCCGTGCGCTCCGCCGGCCGCTCCACCCCTTCCTGCCCGGTGCGGCGGTCCGCCGGGAGGGGCCCGGCCCGGCGCGGAGCGGAGCGGGGCGCGGAGCGGGGCGCGGAGCCGAGCCCGGCGCGGAGCCCGCCCGCCGCCGCCGCCGCCCGCGCTCTGCCGCCTCCCGCCGCCGCCGCCGCCGGGTTTTCCTCTCCCACCACGTGGGCGCCCCCCGCGGCTCACGCCCCGGCGGCGGCCGCCGGCCCGCGGGCAGCGCCGCCCCGGCACTCCGCGCCGAAATCCGCCGGCGCGCAAACTTCAAGGCGGGTCGCCGCCGTCCCTGGGTCCTCCTCTCTGCCCTGCCTCTGCTGCGAGCCGGCGGCGTCGGGGGACCTTCCCGAGGGACGAGAGCGAATCCTGGCGCTTCAAAGCGAAAGCCAGAACTAGTGAGGAATTTCCAGTTTTAGTAAACCGTCCGCCTGTAATTAGGGAATTCATGTTTGTAAAGCACTTCGCAGATGAAATATGCAAAGGACGGGAATGGCTAAGTGTTATTAAAATACTAGCTGAGCCAGATTTTAATGGGAGCTTGCTGTGCGCTTTGATGGGAACAGGATCGGGCTCCGAGTGCGGATTAAAATGAGGAGATGTAAAAAATGGTAATAAAAGGCAGCGTTGTGGCACTGATCGTCATGGTGCGATTACACCGCAGGGTTCACGGACCTGCGCTTTTCTACACGGCTAAAAAGTATTATGATGGTGAAGGGGATAAAGTCTCTAAAACCTGAAGGCTCATCTGTACCTTCTGGGGGATTTTTAGAGCAAATAAAATTGGTGTGCCATCTGGAGAGGATTTTTGCCTGAATGAGGACTGTGTTCCGGTCAGTGGAACAGAATGGAGTTGTGGTGGAGTAGCCTAACTCCTGTAATTCTGCTCTTTGAAACAGCAGAGCTGGGGCACACGAAACAGTGAGTTAACAATTACGCAGCCTAACGTCCTCTTTTCCCCTGAAGTACGCAGGCTCGGTGTGGGCAGCTGCTGCGCTAGCTTCTCCTGTATTTACGATGAAGGTTAGTCCTGGGGCAGAAAGCCTGCCTTCTGCTTTGGCTGTGTAAGGCAGCTGATTACGATGGTGGTTTCTGCCATGCAGTCTCCTGTCCCGTGAGGAAGTGGGCTGAGGGACCACTGAATGCCAGCATTCCTGGAGCTGAAGATCACGCGGATCATGTGCCTGCTGCTAACATCCCTTTCCTGTATTGTTGCAGGTTAAACCACTCCAAACCGAGGTGGCCGCTGCGTGTTGCAATAAGGGCACACAAGATAGGGGTGCTGGTAAGAGGCTGAATTTTGCTTCCTGACCCCAGCCGCCTCACATTAAAGTTGCATATCCCTGTCCAACGGTAAAGTCTGTCACTGCTGAAGTGAGTTTGCTCTCATGATGTTAGATGCTAGATCGCTATGCTTTCTCTGTGTAGGAGAAGGTGTTTGCTGATGGAAGGTTATTCCTGAGGTGCGCAGTCTTTTTGTTCAGTGCGTCGATTATGCCTAAAAGCATCATTCGCTCCATGGCAGAGGAAGGTGGACCCAGCAATGGCAGTCCTGTAAGAGACCAAAATGGCCTCCACAAAGGGGGTTGTAAGGACTCTGGGACAAACCCGACCGCTCACGCTGCCCCAGAATGATGGGGTATTGAGGGTATTGAACAGGAATGGGATGTACGATTCAGCTTTGCCTCTGAAAGGCCCAAGATAAAAAAAACTCCAGGAAAGTAGAAAAAGAAAAGCCTTGTTGCTCTCATCAGGCTGGCAGAAACTTGGAAATTCCTTTTTGTCTTCTGCAGAATCAGGTGCAGCAAAAGGGTTAATGAGGCAGTAAGAAATTGTCTGACTCCTTTACTGGTAGTTCCTTGCCTTTCCCATTTAGTTTTGATCTCATTTTACATGTATTTCCTATGGGAATGTCTGTGCCTACTCGAAGAACAATACAGGAAGAGCAGGGTGTGATGTGAAGAGACGTCTTAAGCTCCCCACAGGTCAAGCTGCTCCAACTTGTCTGACTGCCTGTATCTATCCAGCATCCAAGCCGGGCTTTGTGCGATGAAATTGGAAGGTGATCGTTCCATCTTTCCGTGACCGCATCTCTCTGTATGGAAAACTGGCTCTGCTTCCCCAGTGGAGCCCCCAGGGCAGCATTGTCAGAGAGGACGAAGGTGTTGGCCATTTGGTTGGAGATTAAGATTAAGGAGACAAACACTTCACTTTGGTAGGATAAGCCTATCAGATGAATATGTATATAATCCATGGTTAAAATGCTGCTATTAGAAATTTACATTGTTAGATGTCAAGTTCAACCCTCAGAATTGGTTTCAGGCTGTCTGCAGACTCAGGACAAAGCTTCAAAAGTTTGAGAGCTTAAGCACATAAGCACCTATCTGAAGCAACGTTTGGGCCCTGCCGTGCTGAATCCCAAAAGGCAACTGAATACATGCAGCCCTTTGCCTTTCCTCCAAGGATCTTAAAGCATCCTGCAGAAGAAGGTAGTGTTACTATCTAATTTTTACAGATAATGCTATGGCATAAAGGAATCAAGTGCCTCGCCTAAGGTTATATAGCAAGGCAGCAGCAGTGTCACAAAGCAAATCAGGTTCCTTCACTCCGGTGCCATTAGTCACTGAACTTGACTGCCTAGTTCTCTGCCTTCTTCCTCTCCTTCTTTTAATTATTTCATGAGAAAGGGAGAAGAGGAAGCATGCATTAGTTCAACAACTACAGACAGTGATAAAATTAAAGTGCAAACTCAGCAGATGATATATTCTGTATCTCCGGTGAGGTAATAGGAGGCAGTGGCATTACAGCCTACTTCAGACACCTCCTGTCTGGTGAAGGCAAATCTCCTCCTTTGGTTGACTGTGCCTGAAGACCTGCAAGACTCAACAGTGACGTGCAGAGAGGCTGTGTCATTAAAATATCAAATTGGAGGGAAGGACAGTTGTTCCTCTCTTCACTCCCTTTCCCCCAGAGCAGTGACATATGAGGTCTTCTATAATTTCTGAAACAAGCATGTTGCACAATTTAAAGCTTAAATTGTAATAAACATGATCTTCTGTAATCCAGAGTTTGTTTCTGTACTGCTGTATCAATGCACAGCTGTTGGCAGGCTCTGCTTCTGAAGCACAAACTTCCGTGACAGAATGCTATCCAGAACATCACTGCGTGGCATCTATTTATTTGATTTGTTTTATTAATTGCAAAAATTAGAAGTTGATGATACTCTTAATGGCTGCCTGACCTCCAAAAGGAGATTTATGAGCTTAGCATTTTAGGCTGTATTGAAAACCCCATGCCCAGGTATAGACTAGTTTATTTTTACCTGCTGCAGAAGAATTACAAGGATGAATGATGGGAAGTCAGCTGTATTCTGGCATTTCACATGAAGTTCTTTCTCTTCCTTCCTTTTTGTTGAGGTGTGCAAGTAAATTACCAAGTCTTTTGTGATAAGAACAGCATTTCCCATTATAGGGTTGGACAGTGAGGTGTCTGTTTCTTTTTTTCATAGAATCATAGAATGCTTTGGGTTGGAAAGGACCTTTGGAGGTCATCTAGCCCAACCCCCCTTCAGTGAGCAGGGACAGCTTTAACTAGATCAGGTCGCTCAGAGCCCTGTCCAACCTGACCTTGAATGTTTCTAGGGATGGCGCCTCCACTGCCTCTCTGGGCAACCTGCTCCAGTGCTTCACCACCCTCATTGTAAAAAATTTCTTCCTTATATCCAGTCTAAATCTACCCTCCTTTAGTTTAAAACCATTACTCCTTGTCCTGTCACAATAGGCCTTGCTAAAAAGATTGCCCCCTTCCTTCCTATAGGCCCCTTTAAGTACTGAAAGGCCGCAGTAAGGTCTCCTCGCAGCCTTCTCTTCTCCAGGCTGAACAACCCCAACTTTCTCAGCCTGGCCTCATAGGAGAGGTGTTCCAGCCCTCAGATCATTTTTGTGGCCTCCTCTGGACTTGCTCCAGCAGGTCCATGTCCTTCTTGTGCTGAGGGCCCCAGAGCTGGAGGCAGTGCTCCAGGTGAGGTCTCACCAGAGCAGAGTAGAGGGGCAGAATCACCTCCTTCAACCTGCTGGCCATGCTTCTTTTGATGCAGCCCAGGATAAAGTTGGCTTTCTGGGCTGCAAGCGCACATTGTTGGCTCATGTCCAGCTTTTCATCCACCAGGACCCCCAAGTCCTTCTCCACAGGGCTGCTCTCAATCCCTTCATCCCCCAGCCTGTATTGATATTGGGGGGTGCCCCATCCCAGGTGCAGGACCTTGCACTTGGCCTTGTTGAACCTCACGACGTTCACATGGGTCCACTTCTCAAACTTGTCCAGGTCCCTCTGGATGGCATCCTGTCCCTCAGGCATGTCCACTGCACCACTCAGCTTGGTGTCATCTGTAAATTTGCTGAGGGTGCACTTGATCCCAGAGTCTATGTCATTGATGAAGATATTAAACAGTACTCGTCCCAGCATGGACCCCTGAGGGACTCCACTTGTCACTGGTCTCCATTTGGACATCGAGCCGTTGACCACTACCCTCTGGATGCAACCATCCAGCCAATTCCTTATCCATCAAACAGTCCACCCATCAAATCCATATCTCCCCAATTTAGAGAGAAGGATGTTGTGGGGGACTGTGTCGAAGGCTTTACAGAAGTCCAGATAGATGACATCCGTTGCTTTTCCCTTGTCCACTGATGCAGTCACTCCTTCATAGAAAGCCACTAGGTTGGTCAGGCAGGACTTGCCCTTGGTGAATCCATGCTGGCTGTCTCGAATCACCTCCCTGTCCTCCATGTGCTTTAGCATAGCTTCTAGGAGGATTTTTATTCTTTTTTTTTTTTTTTTTTTAGCTGAGCTACCAGAATGAAATTGCAGCCCTGATATTTGTAATGAATAAAACGATGCTAGACTTTATCTTGAATACTTTGAATCTAACCCAAATAAATAAAAATGTATTTCCTGCTTCCATAAATCATATAGCAGGCAAGTGGAGGAAGTCTTAGAAAACTGTATTTGAGACACAGAATTAACTTCTTTCAAAAGCATTTAAATGGAAAAAGTGTAGGGATTCGGATTCAAGGTATTTTTCTTTTTTTCCGCAGTGAAGTTGCTTTTACTTTTTAGATCACTCTCAGGACAATTTACTTATTTTTCCTGAGGTTACAGTTCAAAAGAACACAGTCTCAGTGCGATGAGTAAAGGCAGGTGGCAACTGGTAATCTATTGAGCCATCACTGTCTGGAGAAGTTATTCTTTGTTGTGATGCTGAACAGCAACACTGCTTTCCTGCCTCCTCTTCCTATGCTCCTGTAAATTTTATTTTGTGAGGTTTAGCTGTTGGTCCCTTATACTTGTTGCTTTCTAATATTTTGCCTCAACAAACATTGATGAAGTCCTAGGACATAATTTGACTGTTAATATTACAGACTTCTGCCATGCTTGCTTACCTTTACAGATACATGAATAGTGGAAGGGGTTATTGAGCTTACAGGTCACTCTCTCACGGATGTTTTTTTTCTTTTGTACCTCGTTTTTCATGAAAGTATAAAGCTGAATAACCAAATCATGGTGTGAATAACCAAATCATCCCTAGTCAGCTTGGATAGAATGAAGTGCTTGAAAAAATACCCATTAGCAGGAGTATTCAGACTTTAGTCAAAACAGTTTGTAGACTGAGACTTTCATTTGAAAGAAAGTTGTTCAGCTTGTTTCTGAACAGCTTTAGACATGAGAGAAAGCTTCTTACTTTCAGGTTTTCTGTTGAAGCCACTGAAGGAACTGGCGCTTTTGATAAAGATGACTTTTCTTAGAAGAGTAATGAACTCTTGATCTGCCTCTGTAAGCTATAAGCTCTGTGAACTCCTGATCCGCTTCCTTCAGTTTCGTGCATCTGATGTGTACTGTCATGCTTCTGAATGCCCCCTGTGCAACCAGTACAGTTGACATATTCAATCTGGAATAATTCTTTGCTTCACATTGCTGGCAATACTTACATGCTTGTGTGATCCATTTGGGAAGGCTGTGGTGTGGTCTGTTTGAATAATAGCTGCCAATGCTGGGTTATACTGCTTTGACTACTTTATCCAACTTCTTTTTTAATGTGCACACACCCAAACTACAAACGGGTATGTCAGGAGGAAACTGTCCTCCATTGAAATCAGTAGGGGCTGCATGGGTAAATCTCTCTGCAGTGCTTTGAAAATGCCAGTATGTCTATAGACTACCATTAAAGAAAATTATGATGATGTGTATTTATATTATAGTACAGCCTGGAAGTCTTGATGTTCTAGATGTAATGTGAATTCATGGGAAGAGACGATCCCTGCCTTGAAGGCTTAACCAATGTCATGCAGCAGGTTAGGGGCACAGCAAAGATCAGTACTAAGAATATAAATTTCCAACTTCTCATCTTTGAACCGAGTCTTTAATAACTTGGTTTTGTTTGTTTGTTATGTGCCTACAACTCTTAGGATGGAAAAGAATCCCTCTCCCTTTACACCTTATGTTTCAGATTTTCTTTTCTTACCAAATGCTATTTAGCACAAATGAAGAAGAACAAAAATAATTGAACAGAGTGGAAAACTTTTTTCCTTATAATGTGCATAATAGATATACAAAGCTTTGATTCTAAGTCAGTGGAGATGACTAGTGTGCTCTGGGGGAAAATATGAGAAAGATCAGACTCAAATGATGGATATAACCTTCCTTCTCCAAAAAATGTTAAATGTATTTCAAATGTTTTAGTACTACTCTAATAGCTTAGTCTTGGCTTGAATACTTAGTCTTCATTGATCAAAAAAGGAATCAAGAATTAGGTATAGTGACATTACTTTCGTCAGCAGACATCCTCAGTGCAAATATGACAATTTTAATTATTTAGCACTTTGTCGTGGTTTAGCCCCAGCCAGCAACTAAGCACCACGCAGCCGCTCGCTCACTCCCCCTACCCCGTGGGATGGGGGAGAGAATCGGAGGAGTAAGAGTGAGAAACACTCCTGGGTTGAGATAAGAACAGTTTAATAATTGAAATAAAGTAAAATAGTAATGCTAATAGTAACAGTATAATAATGATAATAATAATAATGATACACGAAGCAAGTGATGCACAATGCAATTGCTCACCACCCGCCGACCGATACCCAGACAGTTCCCGAGCAGCGATCGCTGCTCCCTGGCCACCCCCCCCCCCAGTTTATATACTGAGCATGACATCATATGGTATGGAATAGCCCTTTGGGCAGTTTGGATCAACTATTCTGGCTGTGCCCCCTCCCAGTTTCTTGTGCGCCTGGCAGAGCATGGGAAGCTGAAAAAGTCCTTGACTAGCATAAGCAGTACTCAGCAACAACTAAAAACATCAGCATGTTATCAACATTCTTCTCCTCCTAAATCCAAAACACAGCACTATGCCTGCTGCTAGGAAGAAAATTAACTCTATCCCAGCCGAAACCAGGACACACTTGTAGCTTCTTTGCGTTTACATTAAACAGTTCTCTTATCCCTTGAGAAAATGCCTGAGGCTCTCATGGTGATTGTTTCTTCAGTTTTGACCATTAAGCTCAAAACGGATATACTAGGTTACTCATTATCTTACTGAGATTTATCAGGAAGGCTTTTAACTACTTTAGGGCCAAAATATTCTTGCTGATTTTTTGTTCCTACTAACTTGTGAATATCCATTAGAATATACCTTCTCTTCTTTCTAAGTAGGCACTGTGGCCTCAATAACACAGATACAGAGTTTCACATATAGGCACTCAGATGACCTCTTTCGCAGGCCAGTTTTACACATGTGGAAGGGACTTGAGCTTTCTGACCTTAATGGGGGTGATGATTACTGAAAAGTTCTCCTGTTGTTTTTTCTGTACAGGCCAGGTAGAGGAGCTGCTCTCCATCTGCTGGGATCAATGACACAATTCTTGACAGGTTTCGCTGGGAGCTGGCCCTAGAGTGCTGATAGTTGGAAACATTAGTTAGGCATGAAGCAAACATCTGTTTTCATGCTGGCTACGTGAGTAAGATGGTTCCTCAACATAACTGCCGTGAGGAAAAGAGGCCCCAGATCAACCTTGGCATTGTGTTTTGGCAAGCATGTCTGACTCGCATGTGCTCACAGGTACGCTGTATGCACTACATTTCTGTAAGGCAGTTCTTGCAGGTACAAAGAGAGGGTTTGAATTTAATTATCTATTATTTGAGCTGGAGAACAGTTAGTGACGTACATTCCTGTCTGTGATTATGAAGTGTGTACTCTCATTCTACCACCCTACAAACACATTCACTCAGAAGTTTGTAAGAATCAAAAGTTTTGTGTACAAAAGTAGGCATTGTCTGTATATTGTGTGTGCATCTCTTTTGTGTTTAGATTTAGTGGCATCCTTTTCTCCAGTGAAATACATTGCAGGGAGCTTTCTAAAAGTGTCAGAAACCACCCTGAAGTGAGAGATGATAAAATCAGGATGTATTATTGCAGTAAGAGGTTGTGGCAGATTAGAATGAGGACAAAGGAATTCTCAGTGTTTGGAATGAACAGAGCTTTCAGTATTTCCAGTATTACCATGGAATTGTTTGATTTTGAGGTCTGTCCTGTAAATGTACTTAACAGGCAATCCATTTTACCTGTCCTGTTCATAGGATCAATAATTGATTTCAGCTTTTATAGCAGAGACTTATATTCAGATAAGGGTTTAAATATGTAGCTATGAATCCATATGTAAGAGTGTGATTTACTTTTCAAGTATAATGAAATCCTTACTGAATTAAGACTGTGAGATTATTGCATTCTCCAGCCTCATTCTGTCCACTTGTGATCTTCATAACTCTTTGCAGAAAACATTCCCAAAGCCTTACTTCTGAACTTTTGTATTATTACCTCAAGACATTTGTATCTTTGACCCATTTCTAAACATTTTTCTGTTGTATTCTTGGTAGATCATCATCATACTAGCCTAACTCAAACCAAGCCTTTGTGAGAAGTTCAAGTGAGTAAATAAAATTCATGGATGAATAAATAAGGATGCTTTACAAATGATTTCAACAAAAGATAATGCAAAAGGATTTAAAGAGAATATGAAGCTAGATATAGACTGTGTATATTCATGTGGCTCCTAATCCCATTCTGACATTAACAGTGGCAGCTGGATTAGGTCCAGAGGCCAGAAGTCTCTTGGAAAGCAAGATGATTTCAATGATGCTGTTCTTTCCCTTGAGCAGATATGTCCTGGATGGGTTCCACGGACAGAAAATAAAATGAGATGCAACTTAAGCTGGTGGAAAAATGTGAGTGGTAATATGCAATGTGAGAAAGGAACCTAGGTTAAAGTAATGTGGAAAAAGCCCTGGAGTTGGGTGCATGCAGCAGGGAAATAGGATGTGTTATTCTTTGAAGCATGGCTTTCCTGAGAGTCCCAGGAAGATGGTGTGATCTAAGGAAATGTCATCAGTTTCCGTCAGGATGGCCCAGCACAGGCCTGAAAAACACATTATAGGAGACACCTGAATTGTTTAGCACTTGTTACACTGCTATTAAAAAAAAAGCTTTTCTTCATCCTTTTCCTCAGCTTAATAAGATAGCCTGATCCCTAGCTAAGCTGTAAGTTATTAAATCATAATGAAAGCAGTGGAGAGATGACAGTGAGTGCAAAGCAAGGAAAATAAGAAAATAAAAATTCAGGGGATGTCAAGAAAATCAGCTGGATCTGGCAGTTTCTAGAGTTTTGTTTTAAAGGAAGTGACAGCAACATAGATAAAAGCAAGAGTTGACACAGCAGTGTAAAATACAGTGAATCATCCCAGCAGAAATGGGGACCATATCTAGAGCCTGCATCCATGTAGTGGCATCCAAGTTTTTAGAAGGCCTAAATCCTCGCAAAACCATGCAGGTATTACATGCAACAAGGGAAAAGACTGATTATTAAAGTGCCTGCCCTTCTGTATAATGCTGTGCTTTATGCATAAGAGATTTTTCAGGTTAGCTTACAAATTGACAGCTGTATTAAAAGTGAGATGGTATCTGCCTCATTTACTTGTCACTCAGGAAAGAATGATACTGCATCCATCATCAGCGCCTTGTGCTGCAGTGGGCCGCTGCATTGCAATTCTCTTGTTATTGTAAAGAGCCTCCAGTCTTGTCCTTTACTTCATAAACAATTCTCAGGGAGTCTCATGGGACTTCTGGGTTGGGTGTAGGTTCTGCTGGCAGCTGATTACTCTGCATGCATTTCTACTGTGTGCTTGTAAAGTCAGTTGTCAAAAGCTGACTGTTCAGTGGGGAAAAATAACACCAGCAGGCCACTTTTACGGTTTTTCCTGTTGACTGGCTATTAATGACTGAAAAGCCACAATTTTTTAATGATTTAATGTTTACCAACTGAAAAGGCTGCTGTTGTAATGGAGCATATATATTTTAAATCTAGTGAGGGCTTGAGACTTATGTGTCACTAATTAGTACATATAATAATAAATAAAGTTAATTTGGGTGGTTTTCATATGCAGAAAACAAATCAGTCTGTTACTTCTACTAGGAATATTCATCATAAATCAGATTTTTAGTAGCTTAAAGTCAATTAACTTCTTAAAGCTATGATGACTTACCAAAAATTGATTTGGTCCAGACACCTTTTTCAACCTGTATTACCTACAGTTTCTTCTTGTTGTAATTCATGGCAGCCTTTGAATCCTATGCACTTTGTTTTAGCAAGGAAACTTAACTTGATTTCATTTATCATAAGATGCACTTTTAACTCTAGAACTTTGTCAGCTACTTGTTTTTAAGTAGAAGGCACTGTATAAACTGATACTATGTGAACTGCAAAAAAATCTGAACTACAGATTTTAAATCCCACATTGTTACGACAAGTCATCTATTCTTTTCAGTCTTTTAGTCCTCCATTTCATTTCTATCCTGCTTGTACCAGCATCAGTCATTGTTTTGTCAGTGTTTCTTAACATGGATACAAGGAAGGGGAGACAACCTTTGAGCATGAAAAGTTAAGTGACTTTTCTCCATCTTAGAGTTTTAGCACTCTTGACAGCTTGAGGTCTGTTTTTCCTAAGGAACTTGTCAGTATTCAATGTACTACTCATAGATACAGCCTCAGACTTGTCAAGTTGCTTACTGCTTACCGCTCTGTGCTTTGGGTATCCAGTCTCCTAACATCCTTCTTGACTGCTACTATGCGTGATCTAGCTCCACTGAACCACTCGTACTCTGGACTATGAAAGGTGCTATATGAAAGTAACAAAGCAAACCAATTGATTAAAAAAAAAAAAAAAAGGAAAACTGAATCCATCACTGTGGGGTGGGGGTTTTTTTTAAAGAAAAAAAGGAGAAAAAGAGGACAGGAAGGGAAGCCTCACATATTTGGCAGAAACCCTAACATTAGTAGCATAGAGGCAGTGTCAGGAGTGAAAAATAGACCTTATTGAAAATCCCAGGAGAATTACCTTCTGAATGAGTGAAGGCTTGATCCAGAGAGATCTTGGGTTGCTGCCACAGGCTTCAAGGGAAGCTGGAGATGCTCAGAGCTATACGGCACAATCCTCCATAGCCTAGGACAAGTTCAGGTGTCATCTTTCCCTTATTAGAATACATGCTTACTTGTACTGCAACCCAAGTTAGTGATATGAAGCTTTTTGGCTAGAAGTTGAAAGGAAGCTGAAATCCTGTATCGGTGTGTTTGACAGTGAGGTTCTTAAAATACACCAGACTAAATCCTGAGTAGTGGAGCCTACCTGCAGCTTGATGCCCTGGTATACCACAATGATTGGCATGACAGAAACGTCTAGATATCCACAAAGCTCTCACCATCTTTAATGAGAGTGGATTTGTATGAAAACTTCTAATCCAAGGACTGAAGTGAAACCTGAGTGCAGAATTTGTGGAGTAATTTCTCCAAACTTTGTTATATATAGTTTTCCTTATTCACAGGGCTAATTGTGGTTTCCGAATGGCGGGTTGGAGGCCTTCAGGTAAATAGAAAGGTCACAGCCAGGGCCAGGGTCCTGTCAGGCTGGTTAGTGCATAGGCACATAGTTAGAGATGTATACCCTTTAGGACTGGGACTAGTTAAAGGTATGCTGGGGGAAGAGAGCAACTACCCTTCTGTTTTACAGAGAAGGAGGATGCAGAAATAGACCAGGGAAGTTTGCAAATGTACTGGCTCTGGACTTCTAAGTCTCACTTGTGCCTTTGAAAGCTGGCTTTTCAGTAGTGGACTTGCCTGGGTTGGGGGATGTTGAGCCGGCAGCCCCAGCCCAGGGCACAGAGGGTCAGCTTTGTGCCCTGAAGCCAGACGTGCCATCACCTTCCCTACTGCTGCCCTCACTGCACCACTACCGGCTGTGACAAGCTGGTGCAGGCCAACTAATGATGAGGCAGTGACTCCCACAACTATTCCTTGGGGGACTATTGCCCTTTAGTGGCCTATTTCCACGACGCTCTAGCACCTTCCGTAGCTGATGCGCTGCAGTTGTCCAGCCCCAGCCAGGTGTGGCTGGCTGTGTTTGAAACCTGAGTTTGTTTGATGAGTGGAGGGTGGTGTGAGCAGGATGCAGGATGAATATGGATGTGTAATGGAATTGACTTGAATTCTCTCTAGCATTATTTGGCTCCTGCCTCTCTTTTC
This sequence comes from Pelecanus crispus, assembly GCF_030463565.1. Classification (NCBI taxonomy): domain Eukaryota; kingdom Metazoa; phylum Chordata; class Aves; order Pelecaniformes; family Pelecanidae; genus Pelecanus; species Pelecanus crispus. The sequence goes on from NC_134648.1 coordinate 11,544,628, forward strand.
CTTTTCAATCAGTACAGTAGAAAATTCTTTTGAAGGGAGATAATTTTACAAAGTGCTGAGTTCAGTGTTCCAGAGCCTCTGGCATTCAGCAGGAGACTTGCATGCTTTTAATCTATCTCCTGTGTTCCTATATTAAAGGAAATGTTTTCAAAGTGATTTGAGCAAGTTACTTGTGTGAAACCTGTTAACAAATAATAGGATATATGCATGTAACAGTTATTTCGCTTTTAAAGTTTGCCCTTAGGAGCAGAACAGATTTCTCATTGCTAGAAATACTTTTCTCCTTAAAAAAAGAAAGAAAGGCTCTTGTATGTGATTTTTCATTTCTGTCTCTCTTATGCTGGCTTTAATCGTGCAAACCTCCCACCAAGGTCAAGGGGAGTTCTGGCTGATTTACAGACTACAGGAACTGGAAAGTTGATGCAGATTTAGTGACTGTCTCCACAAGACTGAGGGACACAGCGGAGGCAAGAAGCAAATCTCAAACCCAGAAACCTCCTCAATCATTTCCCCTTCATCTAAGTTTTACTCCTTGAGAGAGAAGATCCCCTATTTGAAGGGAGAATTCTTTACGAGATCCTGCCTACATGATTGCAGCATTTTCCTGTCAAAGAGCTGATCTTGTAACCATGTGTTTGGGCTGGTGAATGCTCCTGATTCCCACCAGGTTGGAGAATGCTGAAGTGATTAAGTCCCACAGACAGTTTCGGTATGCTGCAGTCAAGGAGAAAAATGCATCATAAGTATGCATGTATGGTGTTGCTTCTTACAATTTCAGTTTTGCTAAGAAATGGGATTTCTTCAACTTTTTATATCTACTGAATATATCTACTTTTTGTATCTACTGAAAATAGAAAAAATTGCAGCTATGACAAATTTTAAAACTAGCTGTGCGATAGTATCTACCCATGTGGTGTGTTGTGGCAAACCCAAGGTTATACCTCTTTCACAGAAAGGTTAGCCACCTCCTATTACTGAAGCGCAGCTGACATGCACTAATTTGTTCCCATGCAAAGCAGCAGTTCACAGCTTCCGTGGTCTGCAGCGTCTGAGACAACACCAGGACCTGCATTTCCAGGTGGGAATGCCAGGGCATGAGTGGGCCAGAGTATCTGGAAGAGGAAAGAGCAAAATGGGCTGGGAGTAATGTGGGAACTATGCACTTTGGGAGGAAAGGATTCCTGGCTTGGAATATTAGGTGAAGTGAGAAGCACGAGGATCTTGGTATGTACTGTGAGGTAAGAAGAAAATGTGGACAGGTAGTGCACAGGGAGTGGCAGTCATAAGAGGTGGAGAGTGGAGGATATGTGACGGGACGGTCATGGAGCAGGAGTCTTATTTACATCCATAAAAAGTATGGCCCACCAGCAGAGCACTGAAATAAAAGAGGTTGTTATTTGGTTTTGTTCATTGTTAGTTCCCATCAGGAATAACTGAGCAAAAATACTTTTTTTGCTGGTGACTCTGCTGCTCTGCCCTGCGAAGTCCCAAGAGTCAGTGTCTGTTGAGCTGACATCTATTGTAGACCAAATAACTCCAGCCTGGTACTTGAAGCCCCTGGTCTTCTGTGCTCATTCAGTGCATTTTTGCAGATCAAGTGCCTGAGAACTTCTTAGGTAGTCCTAGCTTTTAGCAAAGACTTCACTGATATTCAGTACTTAGCAGGATCTCATTTGTTCTGTATAGTATAAATCTGCAGCACTATGGCCAATCTTAAAGCACTGTAAAGTTTGAGTCCTCTTTTATTTCCTTAAACTAGTGGAAACCTCTCTAGAGATACTGTAGCAGGGAGCAACAGTGATCAAGTGAGGCAGAGTGTGTTTGCTATTCTGCCTTATTCTTCTGTTCTGAGAAACTCCCTCTGCTTCCCTTACCTGTCTGTACTTAGCAGCATGCTCAGCTCTGGTCTTGTCTCATGAAAGAGCAGGGGAGGCTGAGGTCAGAGATTTGTGTGTGTCAAGAGCAGTGTGACAGAACTTAGAGGAGTTGTGTGTGAAAGAGATGGCCATTCAGGGAACGAACAGTTTGCTGTCTGCTCAGCACAGTATGATGCTGTTTCTGTGATTTTGGTATAATCGTAAGAGTGAAGGGTCCAGAAAGAAAAAGAAAAAAAACTGTGAGAGAAAAGGATATTGCTAATAACATTACTCCTTGGGAATTCAGACTATGATCTTTTGCTGAGTGGGGTGTATGCACTGTTCTTTAACTACTTTTGCATGACTTATTTGACCTTTCCAGTTGGATTTGCCCAAATACATCTCTATTGAGTGATAAAATGTGGCAATGCAACTTACCAGTCCTCCCTCCTGGAAAGAAAAGCCCACTGCTAATTTTCTGATTCCACATTCCCTCAGTACCTCTGCTACCACCCTGTTTTGTGTAGAAGTAATTTTTCTGCAAGTCTTTTCCATCGTTAGAGCTCATTCTAATTTGAACAACTGCTCACACTGGTTGGGCTAAGATTTAGGCCCACGGTGAAGTAGGAGGACCTCCTTCCTAACAGGTATTGTACTGGGGGAAAGGATTTCCCCCTTCCTCTCTGTTTGACCTGGTACGTTCATCCCACCTTACTCTGCTCTGCATTGTTCAGCTCCTCCTGCTATATACCAACATGCCTGCTGTTGTTTTGTTGATTCTTTTTTTCTTATTGGCTTACTGTGGGTTAAAAATAGACAGCGACCTGTTCCGTTTCAGGTGTCAAAACAAGTTCATGCAGTGTTGGAGAGAACAATGTCACTCCACGAGTTCTAGATGATACCAACTTCTCGCTGAGCCTGCTCCAAAGCCCAGTGCAGTCACTGGGAGTCTGGTGGTGGTTTGGTCCGATCCATAATCCTCCTGCCACTATGGAATTAACACATCAATTCTGAGGTCTGTGTTTCAAAGTACATTCAATGTTTTGAATTGTGTATCACAGACTATACTGGAATGGCTCCAGATGTACCTTACTGTCGTGGTTTAGCCCCAGCCAGCAACTAAGCACCACGCAGCCGCTCGCTCACTCCCCCTGCCCCGTGGGATGGGGGAGAGAATCGGAGGAGTAAGAGTGAGAAACACTCCTGGGTTGAGATAAGAACAGTTTAATAGTTGAAATAAAATAAAGTAAAATAATAATATAATAATAATAGTAATAATAATATACAAAGCAAGTGATGCACAATGCAATTGCTCACCACCCGCTGACTGATACCCAGACAGTTCCCGAGCAGCGATCGCTGCTCCCCGGCCAACCCCCCCCAGTTTATATACTGAGCATGATGTCATATGGTATGGAATAGCCCTTTGGGCAGTTTGGATCAACTATCCTGGCTGTGCCCCCTCCCAGTTTCTTGTGTACCTGGCAGAGCATGGGAAGCTGAAAAGTCCTTGACTAGCATCAGCAGTACTCAGCAACAACTAAACCATCAGTGTGTTATCAACATTCTTCTCCTACTAAATCCAAACCACAGCACTATGCCTGCTACTAGGAAGAAAATTAACTCTATCCCAGCCGAAACCAGGACACTTACTCCCACTAATTTTCTAGCTGTCTCCCAGGCAGGCCTGGGGCGAGCTCCCAGCACCACACCAGCGTGGGTGGCACCAGCGTGTCCCCTCGCCGTGGCGGTAGGCACCAGCTCCGGCCGCTGCTCTTCTCCAGCCACTTCTACCACCACGAGCCAGCAGGTACTTCGGAGTTCCTGCTCAGAGGGAATTTCGCTAACTAGGTAAAACATAGTCCTTGCAGAGGCGTGCCGGGGACTGCCTTCCCAGGAGATGTGGTACGCGGTGTCCCACAAAGCTTTAACCCGGCCACCGTCCTTTCGGTAGCGCCGGTTTTCTCACAGCGCCCGCTGCAGATGCCGGCTGCACGCAGCACCGCGCCTCTCGCTGCAGGCTGCGGCCAGAGCTCTGTGCCGCCCGCCCGCCCTCCGCACGGCCGCGCACCGACGCCGCCTGCCCTCGCTCTGCAGGCGAGCGCGAAAGCTGCAGCGGCCTGGCTGAGCTGCCGCGCCCGCAGGCTGCGTCGGCCTGTACTCTCCCGCCGTCAGGGACCCCCCCCGCTCCCACGCAGCACGACAGGCGTCTGTCGCGACCTGCCGCTTCGCTGACTCCAAGTGCTGAGCGGCTAAACACGCACTTGCTAGTCACTGGGTGGGGCGGCTCCCGGCACCCCCCCGCTCCTGCCAGCCTGCGGCTGTGCCGAGGAGGAGCGGGGGCCGCACCCCCCCCGCCCGCCGCCGCGCCCCGGTCTCTGCCGCCCCCTGCCGGCCCGCGGCGGCGGCCGCGGGGGAGCCGTTGGGGAGCCGTTGGGGAGCCGTTGGGGGGGGGGGGGGGGGGGGGGCGCGCGCGCTCACCTGAGGGCTCGGTGCCGGGGAGGCGGGGTTCGGGGGCTGCCGGGCGGGCAGCGGGGCGCCAGCCGTCGGAAGTGCCGTCCGGGCTTGCCCTCGGCTTTCCTGAAGGAAACGCCACGTCGGTGAAGCAGCCGGCGGGAGCGGCTTTGCGTTGGTCGGGATTCGGGCTCCAGCCGGGAAGCCCTCGGCGGCCCAAGTGCGAAGGCGCCTAGGTCTTCGCCCATGCTTCTGCGTGGTTCTTGCTTTTACTCGTGTAAAAAGCGGTCTGTCTCCTTAAAATCGGAGTGCTCTGTTTCAGACTGCTCGGCAGAAAAGCCTCCTGCATATCTGAAACCCTGCCTGTGGCACTGCCGTTGACCTTCGCGTGTGTTTTGCCCGCTTCCCCGTGGCCAGAGCACAGGTTGCCTGCCTGGCGTTCGGCTGAGCCTGTGTAAATCTAAATCTTTACAACAATTGCAGGTTGTTCAAAAACAACAGGAAAAACAGTTTCCTGATGTGTCATTTTTCCCCTCAAATACTTTTTTTCTAACAGATTCCCTAAATCTTTTCAGGACGATGGGGCCTTGGTTTCATTTTCAGGGGCTCAGAAAGGCAGGGAATCAGCCGATGCGCAAGGAAAGAGAAGACTTGTCAAGAACGGCTCCTGCTTGTGCTGTGAGGTCGCAGAACAGTTCCAGACCCAGTCTCTCATCACAGGGCCCCAGCAGGGATCATGCTGGCTTGGGAGGCTCTTTGTTATGGTAGTTTTCCTCTGTAACCCAGCCTGGAGAAAGCTTTGTTTTGTCTTCAGTGTATCTTCACATTACTGAAAAGAAACCTTTAGCACAAACCACATCATCTTCTGGCATCAGATAACAGTTGGTAAGCTAGCGCAAGAGTTAACTAAAAAAGCATAGTCTGCACGTTTTGATCTGAACTCTGACCTCTTCACCGAAGAAGTTTATTTTGAGACCTCGTAAAGAGGGGTAACTGGCTTCAGGGCTGCATGTAACAAGGAAAGCTCAAGACAGTCACTACAGCACTGGAGCCCGGCTCTGCCAGATCTCAGCACCAGGGTCCACCCATACACAGCAAATCAGCTGCAGGTTCCCACAGCTCCACAATACACATATAACACACTGGCAGTGGATAGATTTGCATAAACTTTACTGGTAATGAAATGAAATTAAATTAAATGGAATGTAAAAAGAGGAAAACTAATTAAGTGCGGTAAATATGATTGCAAGAGAGAATTCATTCATGAAAGTACTGAGAAGTGAGGCAAATTCATTTCTCATTTACAGCAATTTACCTTGTGTTTTGCTATGAGGATGATAAGTTCAGTTGCAGACTGCTTTGATGGTAAGCTGATTTTCATTTAACAAGATGTCACCTTTAAATCAAAGTAAGCTCTTGAAATTAGTGAATTACATTTTTAAAATTAAGGATGTGATCAAATATTTTGACAAGAAGCCAGTTTTTCTGGTTTTCTGTTCAGCATCAGTGGGCATTTTCTGTGTGTTGAAACGGAACTCTATGCTTCTTATAGCTCATGGTGGTTAAAGGAAGTGATTTTACTCTCCTAATCAAATCTCTTCCTTCTGAAGGTGGTGTGATCATTTCCCTACATTAGCAATCAAAACCGTTTGTGCCAGGAGCTGGATGATGAGTCATCTTGCAGTCAACACATTTTGGAAAGGACGAGTGCCTAAAGAGGTATTCATGTGGGATGGGCAAAGGGCTCAGAAAGTGTCTTTCACAGTGATATTTGCACTTAGTGATTTTTGCACAAGCAGCTTCCAACTGTTTGGTTTTCTCCTCTCCATCTGCAGCCGCACCTTGAATACTGCGTTCAGTTTGGGGCCCCTCACTACAAGAAAGACCTTGAGGTGCTGGAGCATGACCAGAGAAGGGCAACAAAGCTGGTGAAGGGTCTGGAGCACAGGCCTTATGAGGAGCAGCTGACGGAACTAGGGTTGTTTAGCCTGGAGAAGAGGAGGCTGAGGGGAGACCTTATCACTTTCCACAACTACCTGAAAGGAAGAGGTTGTAGCGAGGTGGGGGTCGGTCTCTTCTCCCATGTAACAAGTGATAGGACAAGAGGAAATGGCCTCAGGTTGCACCAGGGGAGGTTTAGATTGGATATTAGGAAAAAGTTTATTAATGGAAAGGGTTGTCAAGCACTGGAACAGGCTGCCCCGGGAAGTGGTTGAGTCACCATCCCTGGAGGTATTTAAAAGACATGTAGATGTGGCACTTAGGGACATGGTTTGGTGGTGGACTTGGCAGTGCTAGGTTAATGGTTGGACCCAATAATCTTAAACGTCTTTTCCAACCTAATTGATTCTGTGATTCTTAAAAATTGACCATAGTAGCTTATTAAGGCCAGAGATGGACTTTAGTTACAGTAGTAACCAACAATCAACATCAGAATGCCAAGGAACGCTATTATTCATACTTCTTAGCCTGTCTGACATCTAGCATAGGGGCAGTCATTTTTACGTAGCTCCAAGTTCAGTGTCCCTAGGGAGTCCTATATAATAGGTTTCAAAAGAAGTTTTAAGATTCCTACGTGATACAGTATATCTGTGTTAAAGCTGGGTATAGCAAAGTGCTGTTAGGATGCTTTTTGGAAGTATTTAATGGAGAAGCATTAAAAAAATCTTTCTTTTGTTACAAAGCAGCTGAGGTTTTCCACCAGTCCTTACTCCTTCTTCAAATCAAATGCAACTTTCTAAATACCCCTATTTAGGGTCTTAACTCAGAAAATGACATGTATTGAGACCTGCAAAGATGTATCAAGTGACTTACTGTCTGCAATCAGAGACTTGTACTCTAGTACCCCTCCCAAATACTCCCAAATGCTTGAATTTTTCTCTCACATTTGTTATCTGTGATGTAGATTATTTCCTTCAGGCACATAAACTTTCATCTACCTCCAAATCCATCTTATTTTGCGGCAGTATATAACACTTGCCAGTGAACTCACTGTCAAATAAAATTTACTTCTCATCTTTCATATGTTGTTATGGAGAAGCACAGAACTGAGCAAATTTTGTGGTAACTATTTAGGTGTAGTACTCCACATGGTCAGGAGTGCCCCTTCCTTTAACTGGCCTTTTTACTGCTTGGTTAATTTTATTTAGTTTTTCTAAATGAGACAGGCACTAGCAGTCCCTGCCGTGGTCCATTAGACTCTCTCACCTCCTCTAACACTTTGCTGCAGATCGTTATCCTTTGTTTATAGAGTTGCTGCCAATTTTCCATCCTGTGACGGCTTATGTCTGAAGCAGTTTGAACTGAGTATGACAGGGAGCTGCTGTAGCAAATGCCTTAATAAAATCCCCAAAGCAAAAGTCTGTCATACTCTGCATCCACTGATTTTGCAATCCAGTAGAAGTGAAGTTTGTGTGCAATGAGATTTCTTCACAAGTGTACATTGTCTATTGCTCAGAGCTGCAGTCTTTGCTAGATGAGTTGTAAATTTTGGCTCTAGGTATTGTTGATATTTTACAGGTGTCTGAAGTAACTGCAAGGTCTACTGGTGCTGTATTTGCTTTATTCCTCTGTGGCACATACTGCAGTGCTGGTGATTTCTTTACTGAATATTCCAACAAGATTCACAGTGATGTAATTCAGGGCTGGTGGAGGTTTTAGGAACTGACATTAATGTGAGGTCAGAATTTCATCCCCTGGTGCATGAGTGTTTATTTCCCATGTATTTTACAGTATATTTGACCTGAAAGAGCTTTGATTTGAGGCAGAACTCCCACACTGTTGTGTGGTCTTATCAGCAGTTCTGATTCACTGGTTTTGTTGGTTACTCTGCTGGGTGTTTTTTCATGACTATTTCACAAATAGTCAGATATAAGCAAAACAAGCTTAACAGTCAGACACACAGACAACGAAAATCCCTGCTGATGGAATAACCATGATCCTCCCACTTGGAGAGCGTCAATTATTTAATAGTATTTAGGCTCATGTACTGCTTTTCATCTCAAAGTGCATTATAAACATTCACTAATTAATTCCTATTACTGGTAAGCAATCTGATTTTTTTCCTACTCTCAACCCTTTCTTCTCTGCACCCACCAAGACTTTTGCACGCACAGATCAATATCTGGACCTTTCACTAGGACTGGAGCTGGAGTGACTAAGCAGTCAAAATGTTTGCATCACAAGTTTACCAATCTGCTCTGCCAAAAAAGCAACCCACTGTTTTCTTGGTATTCAAGGCACAAAGGTTACAAGACTGAGTGTAAGTTACATTGGCTTGGTGTCACTAGAGAAAAGTCTAATAGGCACAGCCCTGGAGGGCTGGTTCCCTCTCTTTAATGACAAAGAAGCAAGAGATTTCAGTATGAGTTTTGGAAGTTACAGCTGCCATTAAGTATGTGCGTATTTTAAAATACTGAAAAATATCAGTCAAGAGCGTACATGGAGGCATCTTTTAAACTCTGGTTGTCTTCTGCTAGGTTGATTAATTTGGTTGATTAGGGTGTTTGTTTTGGAAGACTCTGATACTTTGAATATATTCTGTCCCTATAGCAAATACACCTGTATGAAATACACACGTGCACCATCTTGTCAGTTCCCTGTGTTAGGTAGTACAGAGGTAGAGCTTCCCCTTTCGAAGCAGCCACATCTTTGGTTTCAAATCAGATAATAGTGAGTGGCATTATGACCAGCAGGAGGAGGATAACTGACTGAGGGTGCGGCCTCCAGGTACCAGCTGGGCGTCTTTGGTCTCAGCACAGTGCTTGTTCACAGGCTCCCATTAAATATAGACATCACACTAGGTAAGAATAACAGCACACAGAACGTAGCAGGATTCTAAGAGCTGAATAGTGCTATGCAGCATATGTGTGTGTATTTTTATTATGCAACATGTATTTGGTCACACTGAGTAAATTGTTCTATAGAAAATAGAATTAGATTAAGCTTTATTTTACATAAAAAATCTTAATTCAGTGAAATGTTAACTTGAGAACCAAATTCGGCCTTCATGCAGGCAATCATAATTCCATGCAAGTGAATGACTCAGGTTGTATCTTAAGGCAGAGGCAGTTTCATCGTGGCTGAACTGATACCACTGCACATCAATGTAGAATTCCATTTTCTGGGTTTTTTTTTTTAAGTAGAGATTTTACATTGCCAAATTAAACTTGCATAACAATAACATCTCCTTCCTTCAAAAAAAATGTCAGTTTTGTCATAAAAGAGCTAACTATCCTAAAGGAAAAATATTTCCTATGGGTTTGTTCTGACATTGTATCTTATCTGAACTGGAGTTGGGGATTCCTGTTTCCTGCTCTCTCTGCGCTAAGATGACATCCACAGCAGTATGTCACAGCTAGGGATGCCTGTGATGCAACTACTTCCATGCACTGTGAGGAGACTCCTGGGTAGTGCCAGTTAGGGAAGGGAGTGGGAGCACCATTTCTATGAGATGCAATGGAAATGTTTCCTAACTGGAATATTTCAGAATTCTTTTTTTTTCCCACCAGGGTCAAACAAGCTAACTTCTTCACAGAGCCAACATTTGCTTTAAAATAAAACATTCTTAACCAGGTCTGTCTCAAAAAACCCTTTGAAAATCCCGATTTCAAGCCCAGTAATGCAGTGATATTTTTGCATGACATTTCCTGTATGTGAGGAAGCATTTGGGTGTCTAAAATGTGAGGAGCTGGCTGCTGTATTGTGGTTATCACCTGTACTGTGCGAGGCCAGAGGTAACTCAGTGTCAAGACTGAAATAAATAGGACAACCTCCCCCCTCACCTGCCATGCAGTGCCAATATGTTAAATAAATGCTTGACAGTAGGGTGATTTTATGTCATTTAAACCTTCAGGACAGCAGTGAACTGCATTTAACTGGTCTTCATGTAAGTCTTGTTACAAAACCCAGCAGTGGCTGGAGTGTGGCTTTTCCCGTTAGAAAGGAGTCGAACAGCCATGGTAGTCGTGCTCTAGCCGTGTCCTCCTGAGGGGCAGTGCGCAGCGTCCCCATAACATTCAGAGCAGGGCTAAGGCTGAGAGTCTGCTAGAAGGGAAGGAGGAATTTCACATGTTCCTTCAGCAGTTTCCCACATGTAGGGGTGAAAAGCCATGAGGGACATGATCCTTTTATGCCTTTATTCAAAACTGTCCAGCCAGCAAAAGATGCTGAAGAGGCTGTCCAGATTTCAGCCTCATCAGGACCCTTCAGAAGTGACTTAGGTAGCAAGAGCAGCAGAAGCGGGCAGTTACTAAACCTGCTCTGGAGTCTGGAGCTCTATCTGCCTTCAAGGTATGGGTGCAGGCCCCAGGGTGAGGAGGCATCTTTGCCCTTTGCATGAGCAACCCCTGCTTCGCTCTCCCACCAGCCGCATCACAACCATTCAGCTTCTTACCAGATCTCTCTCTTTCCTGCCAGCATTTGCTGCTTAGCTGATAGGACATTCTAGTTTATGTGGGCAAATCACCTTTTTTCCCCTTCTCTTGAGATACAGACAACCTGATAGAGACCTGACCTCCTTGTGGTACAGTCTTCTATCCTGTTGCAGTCCAAGTGAGAAATCAAACCAGTTCACGGTCCTGAGTAAATTAGGGAAGAGATTAGCTAGCTGAATTATTGAATGAGGCTGATGGGGGGATTAGAGGATATGCTTTCCAGAAGTGAGTACTGTTATTTTTTTTGTCAGAGATACTGCTAGTAATCTCTGCACTACTTTGAAATGTAATTTTCTTCCTTAGGAGGTGAATATTGGCAGAAATTAATGGGTTGTGGGTTTTTTGTTTTCTGGGGGTTTTTTTTGGGTGGAAAGGTGCTGGGGTTTTTTTAAGCAAAATCTCAACGGTTTCAGCTGCAAATTTGGAGATTCACTTTGTTCTATCTGAAAAAAACACAGCAGAATTAGGAAAGGAGGGTTCAAAACCAACCCAAATTATGAAAATGGCTGTGTTCATAGATCAGACCAGAAGAGACAATTCTAACCATAGATTTCAGCTTCCCATTTAAGCAGATCATCAGAGTTCAGTATCTTAATTTATTTGAACTAGAGCATCTCTTTCAGAAAATGCAACCAATTTTGAATTTAAAATTTGTAATGAGGTAAAATCCATCATAAATCTTGGTATGCTTTTCCAAAGTTTTATACTTTCTTTTGAAAAAATGTAACGTGTTTGTAGTGGGAATATTGTAGAGTTTTGGATTTCATCATTAGATCTCTTTATATTTCTTGTTATCTTTGTATGAGGACCTAAGGCATTTTTTCTCAAGCCCTTTTAATCATTCTCACAGCTCTCCACTGTCTTTTCTTCAGTATATCAGCTGATATTTCTTCACTTCCATCCTGGTTTTGTCTGGGACAGATTTGATTTTCTTCCTAGTAACAGGCATAGTGCTGTGTTTTGGATTTAGTAGGAGAAGAATGTTGATAACACACTGATGGTTTAGTTGTTGCTAAGTACTGCTTATGCTAGTCAAGGACTTTTCAGCTTCCCATGCTCTGCCAGGTACACAAGAAACTGGGAGGGGGCACAGCCAGGATAGTTGATCCAAACTGCCCAAAGGGCTATTCCATACCATGTGACGTCATGCTCAGTATATAAGCTGCGGGGAGTTGTGCAGGGGGCAGCGATTGGTGCTCAGGAACTGTCAGGGTATCGGTCAGCAGGTGGTGAGCAATTGCATTGTGCATCACTTGCTTTGTATATTATTACTACTATTATTATTATATTGTTATTATTATCATTACTATTTTACTTTATTTCAATTATTAAACTGTTCTTATCTCAACCCAGGAGTTTTTCTCACTCTTACTCCTTTGATTCTCTCCCCCATCCCACCAGGGCAGGGGGAGTGAGTGAGCGGCTGCGTGGTGCTTAGTTGCTGGCTGGGGCTAAACCACGACAACTTCTTAGCATTGAAACCAGATACCATGTAGTTGCTGTAGTAATACCAAATGCTGTAGTAATGTACTTCTAGGCAAGGTTCCCTCCATTTCAATGTGCAGGCATTGCATTCACTCTTTTGCCCCACTGTAACAGCTTGTATTTAACTAATTGCCCATCACACACCAAGTCATTTTCAATTTCACTGCTTCTTAGAATGAAATCTGTCTTTAACAGTTGGACTCAGCCAGTGAAAGTCTTGGGTGGTACAACCATGTTCCAACACCTAATAGTAAGTTAGATTTAACCCTGAGCCAAATTTTTCTCTGTAATACCTCAAGCATGCTGACTCTAAAGTTTTTGGAAGCTCTGGGTGCAATGCCTCTACAGTCCCAGGCAGGCAAATGGCTCATGAACTGGTCACCTGCGCAGAGCTGTTCAGGTGAGCCAACAGCCCAAACCAGACATCATCTGACCCATCTGTCTGTGCACTTTATCACTGCATATGTGTGTTTGCAGTGGCCACTTTGCCAGATGCCTGGCAAGCCTGGACACTCAATATCCAGCAGACGGTTGCTATGAAAACAAAAGAAGAATGTGTCCTGTTTGACATTTCAGGTCAGATTTAGGATTTCACATTAGAGTAAGAAAATGCAATATCGTATGAGATGTCTGGCAAATCATATGGTGGACCATATAATCATTTTAAACTGAGGGTCCAGTGTATAGGACTATGCATGTCGTGCCCACTGCTTAATGGTATTGACTGTCATCATCACTACCTCAGAAAAAAATAGCACTGCATCACAGTCATTAAGCAAGAACTCCTTCTGACGTGTTTTTTACTATTAATTCCAGGAACAGAGCGATGACTAGCTAATACATTCTTTCAACGCCTCCACTCGACAAGCAGAAATCATTTCCATTTTAGAAACAAAGACACTGAGATAGATAGGCAAGCTGCAGCATGTCAGAGGATGTCACCCACTGAAAACCTGCAGCATCTCAGGGTTAGAAACCAGGAATGTCCTTTTAACCCTTCTTATTATGTGCTCCCCCAGACAATTTGTAGAGGGGACAGGGTATTTGACCATGAGGCCCAAATCTGAGGATTTAATTGCACACAGGCATATGAAATGAATACGCTTAAGTGTATTGCTGGAGAGGTCTGAGTGGGCAGTAGCAGGAGCCGCCCCAGAGTCATGTGGGGCTGAACATAGTGTCGTGCAGACCTTCGATGGTATTTTAGTAGGCTTTCTGTTCCCAACTTGATTGATTTGTGTGTGCGTAAACAGTGGGAGGACAGGCAGACCTTCAGGCATTTGGAAAGTTTAGTAAAGTAAATTCTTATCCTTGTTTATTTTGAATATTAGGCATATCTGTATGTGGGTGTTGGGAGCTTTTCATGACTTCTTAACTCCATTGAAGATTTCTATGTCAGTACATTTTGGTCAGCTCAGAGAACTTCCTGTCTTTCAGCACAGAGAAAAAGGTGGAAAACTTCTCTTGAAAAAACATTAAAACACCATCTTGGGACAGTGCTTTCATCAAGTCCTGAAGTAACCACGGGGCTCGGTTGAGTCCCCCTCACTGTCCTCCCCTGTATGGTTCAAGGGTTTTCACAGCCTCTACTGTATCAGAAATGTTGCTGGAGGTGGACGGGGAGAACTCTCAGTTCCAACACTTTGACTGAAGAGCCTCCAAAGAGTTTTCAGAGGAAGACAGCTAATAAGCCAAACTTTGAACCTAAATGCAGACGTTTACCACACGGCTCCTGCTGAGTACAGACTCTGGAATTTGGCACTGCTGCCTTGGGCTCTCCAGGATTTCAACAGATGTAGTGCATTGATTTAATGTTTAAAAGGGAACCCTGCTGTGGCTTCCACAGCTTGTTTCATCGCTTTAGAAATCAGGCAGTAACATACAAACAATACAAGCAATTTTGTGTTACAAACAACATCCAATGTTTAGGGAATTGGGATTAAAATAAAACGTCTTCAAGACTTTTGGCATTCCCCTGTCCTCCATCTGGAGATCATTTTCTTTTTCCAGACTCTTCCCATTTTTGTCTATTTCTGAATTTTCAGTATTTTTCTTGTAACTTGGAAATACCTTCAATTTGCACTTTTTTTAAACCACACACTTACCTTGACAGGGCTTGTTGTTTGTCCCAAATAATTCAGAGCTGATAAAAAGGCTAACTTCACACATATGACAGTAGTGTTTGTGCAACGAGCCCTCCACAGTGTTCACTGTATTGTACAATACTCATACGCAATGAGACACAGAGCCCACAATAAGATCTTTTCTATGTTAACATCCATGCTTTTGTTTATACATTCTTGGGACCTGATGCTTATACTAGGCTCTCTCAGTTTGTATGTGGTGTGGGGAGAAGGTCATCATGCTTCTGAAAACACTTCTAGAAACACAAAAGCGCAGAGATTTGCTAAATCTTTTACCATTTGCTTTCAAGGAGGTGCTTTCAGAAGCATTCAAAGGAATATGCAGAAATAAATCCATGTTCCTTTACCTCTACCACTGTGTCATTGACATGATTACACCTCCGAAGAAAAATAGTAGAGCTAGAAAAGATAAAGAGAAAGGCAGATAGGGTAGTAAAAGATATGGACTACCTTCTGTGTTGAGCATGACATGAGGTTTTGTTGAGCATTACACAAGGTTTTTAGCTTAGAAAAAGACAACTGAGTGGGGATGAGATAGAAAAGTGTAAAAATAGTGCATGGAGTAGAGAATGTGACTAGGAAAGCATCATTTACCATTTCTCATTGTTCAAGAAATAGGTGGCAAATTTGAAAGAAATAAAGAGATACTTCTTCATACACAATGTAGGTACACTGTGAGCCTTACTGGCAGAGGGTGTTGTTGATGCCAAAACTTTACCTGGATTCAGGCTAGACCCGTTCACAGAAGTAAGCTCCACCAAAAGCTATTAAACGCAAATGTTACCATCTCTGGTTCTGGAAATTATTACCCTGTGTATCTCTGAATGCTGAAAGAGTTTGTCAGGGAAAAAGCACTATACGCTTCTTCCATTCTCGTACTCTTCCATCTGCTGTTCAGCACTGTTGAGAGAGGATACTGGGCTGTATCCTGCTGTGAAGTCCAGCAATTCTTATGTTTCTAGTCTAAAACTTCATTTCTTTCAACTTAGCTTCTTTTCTCTGTTTCCTGCAGTTTCTATCACTCTTCAGCTTTTCCATCTATCAAGCCATGTTTTTTGCCTTCTTTACTACCTCTGCTTTTCTGCTTTCTTTAGGTCATCTTCAGTGATTAACTTGTTTGACCTCCAGCAGATCTTTTACTTTGAGACCTAGAAAAGACCTAGAAAAGAATTTAGCAGCTTGACACCCATCTACGTTTTCTAGTTACCAGTGATTTGGGGGTCTAAGAATGAAGTACCTGAAAGAGCAGTTGGAGTATTCACTCTCTGAAAAAGTAGGTTTGTTTAAGGAATCTCTATCCAATTGCCAAAGAATTGTAATATGCAAGAATTTGGTTGTTGCTGCTATTTTACTTGTTGAAGTGTTTGTTAAATTTTTATGCCTTTAGCTGAGGGGTGATTTTTAAAAAGTGAGGAGTTGTGACTGCAATATTGGGCACAGTGGGGATCATGAAAAATGCCAGATGGAACAAGATTATTCTGATTTTTGATCCACAAAGAGCCTAACTGTCAGTCATGCTGAGCATCCAGCAGCTCCCATTGAAATCAGTGGCCCCGAGCCAATCCTGCTAGAACTGCTTAGTTTAGTTCACTGGATTGACATTACTGCCGAACCTGCCTCACACCACAGCTGAGCTTTAAGAATACAGAAAGAGATGATAGTGTCAGTAAAATAAGGAGATGCAGAGAAGCCCTGGGGAAAGGCAAGAGATTGATGCCCTACTGTTCCATCCTTTTTCTTTTGAAGCTCTTTTGCATTTTTCATTCAAGTGCCGAGTGTCTTTTCTGTTTACTACTGCTCTACTTTGTCAGCTCTATTTTGATTTGGTAGAAGCTGGCAGGAAACATAACTGATTTGGAAATATAAATTTGTGTCTCAGGTAGCAGTCTGAAGTCATACTTGATGAACCCTTTGCCTATTTTGTAGCATATTCTTATGTCAGATTATGGGGGAAAAAATCCTTGTGATCATACTTGGTTGTAGTACACTGGAAGGCATCGCTACAAGCAGCGGAGCAGTTCCTAAAAATAGACTTAGGATTCACTCATGAAGTTTTTTCAGGGGATTGTTTAGTCTTTTGCTTTATTTTAGAATATTTTTCAGCTGACAGTTTAGTTTTATTCTCAAGCACATCAAAGCTCCAAATCAAAACATACCTGAAATTGAAATAGAGAACTTCAGACCCAAATGTATGATTATTTGGATGTTTGTATCCATGTCTGGATTTAGTCCATTCTTGAGAACAGTGGAGCTGTGATGCAGATTCAAAGTCCAAACCTAATGATTTTATTTGAATCTATCTCTGTATTAAAATAGCAAAATAATTACTAATATGTTTAGAAGAATAAGCATACCTCCTCTGTTGAAGGTGGTCTGTTGCTCAGTCTGCATGAAGATAAACTATTTGCAGAACAGAAGGATCCCTTCAAAACGTTCACAAACAATAGAGGATACATAAACTTCGAAGATGAGGCTGGGATAATAAAGAAGAAGGAAACAAGGAAAATAACAAGGGACCTGAAGATTTTGGTCACTGCGTCTTCTGGATATAATTCTGTTTCTATTTCATGGATGCACTCCAAAGTATTAACAGGTTCGGATCCCTGTTAACAGAAATGTAGTCATATGCTCACCTGCGAACAGGGAGGGACATAAGTCTGCATTTCACTTGAAGCACATCATGAACAGAATGCTTTCTTTGAAAACCAATCTTTTAGCATAAGCTGGTTTGAATTCTGCTGTCTACACGGTAAGATCCTTACCTGAGATGATACCATAATTCCACAGAAATCTTGTGAGTATTAAAGTGACGGATTACTTTTTCTTAATGTTAGCTTGTGCCTTTCCACATTTAAATTTCTTACAAACGTGCTGTTTAAGCTTCTAGCAACACCTTTTAGTCTGCAACTCAATGCGCTTAGGCTTGTGATGTATTGGTCTCCTATTCTGTGTTGCATAGAATGTTGATAGCTGGGAGAAAAGAAAAATGGTAGCAGAAGTAGGAACGGGAAGCTTGAAGTGAGCACTTGGAGCATTGCAGGTGTTTTCCCATGTGGAGTTTATCAGTCTGCGGGAGAGACCAAGGCTGTTAATAATGACTGTAGATAATTATTATTGTCAAAGATATGCAATTAAGTTGCTTGGACTGCCCAACATCTCGGCTCCATAT
Organism: Pelecanus crispus; assembly: GCF_030463565.1. NCBI lineage: Eukaryota > Metazoa > Chordata > Aves > Pelecaniformes > Pelecanidae > Pelecanus > Pelecanus crispus. The sequence continues at coordinate 11,562,170 of NC_134648.1, forward strand.
ATATACAGTATTTGGAGGTCCAAGAAGTTTAATTGCTGCTTCGCACCATATCCGCAAATGTCAATTACATGCCTCCTGCCGTATGGCAGAGCTGCATGGTAGCATGCTGTCTGAAGATTTACAAAGGCACTGCCAGCCCAGGTGCGTGTTTTCTGCGTGGTAGAGATGAGGCAGTCGTGGCAGGAGAAGGCTGGCCACCGAAGCCAGCAGATGGGCTTGTCCTTGGAGCAAATCAAGCAATGAAGCCAGGTGGCTGAGAATTCCCAGCTGGCCACCTGTAGCTAGGGATGGCCTGTCTGGAGGAGCCAAACTTGAAGCTTTATGCCTAAGTTTTTGGAGGCTCATATGCAGCTCCTCAAGAGACAAAAGGGAAAACAAATGGGAATTAGCATGGTAACAGGCTAATATTTTGCCAGGCTGTTCGCTTTACTTTTCTGTGTCACGTAACATCATGAACAGTTTCTCCAGATGGTCAAGCCTCCTTCCAGCTGTCCTTTGCGAGTGGACTATAGGAGAATGGGATCTTCTCACAAGTGGTTGTAACATAGGAAGCCTATACTGGAATCTCCTAACTGTCCATTTTCAGTTTTTAACTGCCAAACTTGGACAGACTACTTCGAGTTTGTGTGTACCAATTTGCAGCTGGGTGGCCAAGTTCAGCTTGGTCTCTAGCCAGTGGTTACCCCAGGCTGTTTGCCTTACCCTTTTGTCAGCCTTCCTCTGTGCCTGGAAAAGGTTGTCTTGTGCAAACTATTATTGTCACAATGTTGTTAATAAGCTTTCACTCCAGTGGGAGGCACTGAAAAGGTGTGTTTTCGCCCAACTTTAGGAAGTGCATCTCCGGATGAAATAGAGATGAGAGGAGATCTATGTGAGAGAATGAGGTGTGGTTGCTTAAGCCCATTTACAATACTGATAGCTGGCAGCAGCTAAAGAAGTGACGTGTTCAGGACTAGGCTTTGTATTATACCAGTTTGGATTGTATTTTTCTAAAGCAAACAAGCAATTTATGCTATCAGGTAGTTGTTCCTTTTGTGGGAGACATGATGCAGCCTTTTTGCTAGGTGGACTGTGTTTTGAACATTCAGAACAATTACTCAGGTTTTTTCCTGACTCTTAGCTAGCTAAAGGTTTCTATATATAATAACAATCCATCCCTCCAGCCTCCAGGAGTGGCTGTTGAAATAGCCAGGCACAAACCCTGGAGAGTAAACAAAGAAAAATAAGCTCTCTATATTGTATGCATATATGAGCCCTGAACTGTGCGAGTATTGTGAACTCCTCACACCGTCAAGTAAGTGTGCTATCTCCTTTTAAATGCTTTAGCTGTATTGGTTGCATTGACATACTCTACTTTGACTACTGCTCCGGGCTGATGCTTGCTGTGGCACTCAGCACCGAGCCTAGAGCTTGGAAGAGGCACTCGCCAATAAACTGGCTGCTGTCCAGTGAAGAAAGGGGCTTATTTGTGTCTGCCTGCATGGGGTTATTTGTCTCTGTAAATGTGCACTCTATTCAGTGCTGACAATTCCCACAGTTTTACGGTATGGCTCAATATTTAGCACTGGCCTGTGAGTCAGACTTGGGGCATTGTGTGAGATGTGTAGAGGACTTATGATTATAAATATAAAAAGGGGTGTTTTCCATTCTCTTGAGTACAGTGGATTGGAAACACCAAAAGGTAAAAGCAAAATTTTCCTTGAAATTGTTCTTTTAAAAAATTATTTTTGGGTGCGTGACATAGTTTCTGGCTGGCTGAAGTTGACAATACTGCATTCATCTGTTTTCAGTGAAACCGTGGTAAAGTCAGAGTCTGCCTTGGCAATGCCTGCAGCTCTGAGCTCCATTACGCGCTGATGCATCACAGATTTAGCAGCACAATGGTACTTCACGGTGCTTTCTGCTCACTGGCTCGGCAAATGGCTTGCACTAACCCTATCACGTATCGGCTGCAGCTTATGCTCAACACAAATGATGCTACTGGATGTGGTGGCTTTTGGGGCAGAAGAGCACTAACGTGGGGAGATGCCTCCCGCCTGTTGACCTGGCTGATGAAGCACAACCGCACTTCTAGGGAGTTTGTTAACTGCCTCTCGTAGCAGTGTAATTTGTGCCAGGTGCCAGGCAGATGAGAACCGAGGAAGGTGGCCAGCGGGTATGGTGTCTTGTGTAATAAAGACAGTAAGCACTTAACCTCCCCGTGTGGCTGAAAAACCTGGGTTTTTTTGCTCTCATGAGGGGAGATAGAGAAGCTATTAACCTGCCAGCAGATTCACAGGTTTAAGCCCTGAAGGATCCACAGAGATAACCTAATCTGATTTCCTGTACAGTATAAATTGTGGAATTTCCCCGGCTTAATTCCCGCTTCATGCTCACCCTGTTTGTCAATGAGAGCGTGTTTATTAGGGAAGTGTCCGATTGCAATTCAAACATTTCCAGTGATGGCAGCTCCCTCGTAGACCTCGCCAGGCGGTTGCCGGGCGGCGAGCAGGCGCGGGGGAGGCAGCGCAGCGCGCCCTGCGGCCTCGCAAACGGGGAAGCAAGGAGCTGGGGATGACCGGCTGCTTCCCGTCGCCGTAGGATCCCGGGGCTGCCTTTGCCGGGCTGGGTGCGGGGCCGCCCCTGCAGCAGCGGGGGGAGCCCCCGGCAGCCGCTGCCGGCCCGGGGCCGCGGGGCCGCGGGGTGTCGCTGCGGGGCCGCGGAGGTGCGGAGGGCGCTGCGCCGCTGCCACCACCGCTCCGCTCCGCTCCCCTCCCCTCCCCTCCCCTCCCGCACGGCCGTGGGGCAGCCACGCTTAACCCTCCTGCCACCACGCTGGAGAAGTACCTACCGGGAATGGTTTCTGCCCGCCACAGGGAACACATGTGAAGCGCTGCAGGGAGTTTGCGTTGTCCGTTTGTTGGGGCCAGATTCTGCTCTCTGTTATTCCAGGAAGTTCAGAAATTACTTCTTTGTTTACCACCTTATCAGAAGCTTTTGATGCGACGTTTCTTCCAGTGACATAGTTTTAAATTGACAGTCTGACTGCTTTTCAGTCTGGATCACTGGGGTACGTACCCACCATCCCTATGATACTGGAAAGCTTAAGGTAAGCTAATAAGCTGACGAGGAGCACAGATTTACCAGTCTGACTCCATTCATTCTCAGAAGGTTTTTCCCGCTGTGAGTAGCAGTTAAACAAATATTTGTCTAAAAATACGTGCCATGTTCTGGGTGCTGAAAATCAGGCTGCAGAGGGAGCTAGTCTCAAGGTAAAATGCTTCTTCCATATTCCCTTTCCATGTCAGTTAATGTGATCCCTTCAGGTTGTTCTTTGATGCCACAGAGATAGGACTACTGAAAATCCAGTTTTCCCCCAAATATATCTTGTGTTGTTCCCCAGCATGACTGTTTTCCAGGTCAAGTTTGAGGATTGAGGCTGTTTGTCTGGGATTTCATTACAACAGAGTGGGTCAAACAGTAGTTTTGAGTGATGAGCCAGTCAGCCAGAGGTGTTGGCTGAGGACTGCAAATGCATGCACCAACGCCACAGTGCACGTCCAGAGGGCCTGGTGCAGCCTCAGATGTATTGGACAGTTGCTGCACAGATGGTCGGTGCTTGCAGAGTAAATATGATGCAGTCAGAACTAGTCAGACTTACCGCACGTGCTCATACTTCTGCATGGAAATACAGCAACTCAGGGATTCACTGAGAACCACCGTGACAAATTAGTTTGAGGATCCCAGAGCCAGCATAGCTCAGCCCTCCGGTGATCTCTGGGCAGCCTGGGTGTGGTGGAGATTTGCAATTGTAAAGCCAGTTAAAGTGCTCTCAGCACTCATGGTTGTCGCTTTACCTCTTGCTCCTGCAACACGGTAGTAGCAAGTCATGTTATGTCCCTTGACTTAGAGTATGACTACTCCACAGCCCCACTTTGAAGCAACGTGTTTCTTTCACTAGCTCTTAAAAAGCAAAAGGAGCATAAAGCGAACAAAACTGCTCTCAGCTGGGCAGCTTTCAAGCTGCTCTCCTATGGCAGGTGGCTGCAGCTGCCCACTCCATGTCCTAGTCTGGTTCTGCATCTTGTGGTGTGGTCAGGCAGAAATCTGGGGAGGACAGAGTCTGTATCGACTCCCATCCCATTGCAAGAGGTGGCATTTAGTTATCAACTGGCTTTGGTTGCTTGGTCCCTGACTGTGTGTCTGCATACACTGTTTTAAATCTATGTAGATTTGGATTCCTTTTCACCATGGAAACACATAAAATGACAAGTGAGCAAAGACTGATGATGCCAGCAATAGGGAATAAGATGCAAAGATTTTGACCCCCGTGTCCTCAGCTTGGCAGATGCTCTTACCGTCTGATAAGTTTTCTGTGGCCCATGTGAAATGATTCAGTGTTGTAAGGTCATCTCGTACCTCGTCTTCTGCTCTGCAGCGAGCAGGCAATCGCAAAGCAGTGCACTGGGATGAGTGTCATGTCTATTTCTGAGGCATGTTGAGCTGAAGTGATTTGCCAGTGGTCACACAGGTGGTCGGTGGCGGAGATGAGAGTAGATCTCTGTATCTTAGCCCTAGTCCGGTCCTGTCGTTATCAGACTGCACTCATCTCATGGCTCTGCACAGCTGAACACAGCTACAACCCGTGCCGGGATTTCAAAATCTTCCTCCATATTTTTCCTGCATGAGCAAGCTGATAGAACCTTTTTTCCGTTTTGCCTCAGTCCCCTGGCCAGGAAAACATAATTTTGCTTTGTCCTTTTTAACCTCCATTTAAACTTTTCCGTAACAGAGTTGAAAAAATAATCAATTTGTCACTATTTATCATAATCTAGTTTTCTGTTTATATCATTAATAGAGGGAAACTATTGAAAACAAAGGTTCTAATGAAAAAGTAAACACTTTTAGAAATAGTTTGTTTCAGGCTGCGATATTCTATATATGTGAATAGAAACCCAAATGCAAAGGGCATAAGGAGTTGAAATGGCAGTCCATCTCCATCCTGTTTTTACATTAAACATATTTCTCAGCATGCCCCAGGCTTTGGCTGATGGGTAGGGTTTCAGTAACAGAAAGTCTGCTCAGCACAACTAGAAGCACTCACAGCACCGGGAATCCGCGGCGCCTGGAGGTGGGGGAGAGCGCTGCTGGCACTCAGTCTGCTCCCCGCCAAAGGGGGAATGCTGTACTGGAGCTGCACCACGCACTGTACTGAAACAAAGCCTTTCAGCATCTGTGGCAGGAAAGTCACCAATTGCCATATGTCACTCTGCCGTGCATATGTTAAGTGGGCCCAACCAATCACATTTGCACATTCTCTGTGTGACTTGTTGTCCCACACAATGAGTGCCCTGTTGTCACCAGTGCTAATGCTATGCAATCTGCTTTGCCGTAGTGCAGCAGGCAGCTCGCCTCTTCATATCGTAGCACATTTTGCCACATAAGCGTGGCCCCGGTATTGCCGGATGCTTTGCAATCTGTTGCTCTGCCGAGTGCAAGCCCTGCTGTCACGTTTGCTGCAGCCTGTTGGGCCACAAAGGAGCAGGCAGGCTGCAGGCAGGGACACGCTCTGCTCAGCTGCTGTCTCGGAGCCGGACGGCCCCTGGACCGTGCCTGGGCTGCTCGGCAAGAGTCAGTCACATAGCAGGAGTGATGGGTGCTGGTAACAAGCTTCACAGCTCTATTGTCCGTAACTAGTCATTCCCATTCCGTAATGATTTTTATTTATATTTGCTTTACGCATAAAAAGCACATCCCAGACTGCCAGTCAGTCTGACTTGCACAAGGAGAAGAAATGGGATACTTTCTTACGTTACTTGAAGCACTTCTTACACAAACAGCTGATACAAGCAAGGTAGAGTAGTGGCCCAATACTCCGCTAAGAAACAGAGCTCACCACAAGAGTTTCTTCAAAAACTCTTTGTGTACCACCCTTTAATTCAAGTCCAGGAGATGTATAAGGCTTTAGTACTGTGAACTTCACTGAAACAAACCTTTGAGTGGCACAGCCTTGCTGAGGATCGCAGGCTGAACTTCCGCTCAGAGGAGCCCCAGAAAAACAAATACATGCTTCTGAAATGTTCACATACCGTAAGGTCATCTCCAGGATACAGTTAATGATGCTAGGGCCACCTGTTGTTGACCAGTGAAGATGTGACAAAGTATTGAAAAGCTTGTGTGTTCAGATGTACCGCCAAAACAACTAGCACCCATTTGGAGATTGTACTTTGTAGAATAAGGTGTATATACATGGAAACTAAATTAGGGCTGGGAGGACAGTTTTAATTTAGGCATGCCCTCAGACTAGGTGCTTGATTCCCAGGCTGTAATTCCTTATTGTAGTTTTTCTCAATGCAGAGCAGTTGGCCCTCCTGCCTGTAGTGTCTTTTGACAAACAGCTTGTACAAAGTCAGAAAAAAGCCCTGATTTAGCAATGTAATTTTATAGCATTCACGCATCTGTTTCTACTGAGGACTTTGAAGCCCAGTAAAACGGATAAGATAGAAAAGAAAATAAGAGACAAAGAAAAAATAAACCTGCCTGTAGAAATATGACTGATGCCCAGACCTGTCTGTACTTGTTAAAATGTGCTAGAATGACAATGTTAACAGCTTGGCCAAACATCAGAAAATCGCTACTTCATCTGATGCTATTAGCTGAGTTATTCAGTAAAGGCAGAGCTGGAAAAATAGTGATGCCTCCCTGGGCCTCAGGGTGGAGTGGCAGAGAGATCTCACAGGCGTGACTAAGAGATGCTAATGAGAGTCTGGCCCCTTATGCAAGCTGCCCCACGCTGCTGCCACCCTGTCTTGAGTGGTCTGGTACCACTGGGCCTGGAAAGCTTTCTGTGTCTAAACCAGTGAGCAATTTGGAAGGTGTGTAACATGAGGGGCCCTTCCTGGACGACACTTCAGAAAGAGACAAAAATCCCACTTTGTGTTTTGCTTGTAAGGCTATGTTCAGGCTGCACAAGAAGCGCCCAGGGTGAATCACCAGCCACCCCGAGAATGAGCTGTGTGCCTGATAATCGCTTTCAAATGTTCTACTTCCCTGAGGGTGTGATTTTTTAACAGGAGTACAAATCCCCATCAGCTTTTATGGTATAACGTGGACAGTTATATTTCTACAGCGTTGACTTTGACAGCAGGATCTGTTTCTTTGGTGTTTATCTTTGCCTGGTCAAAGGCACACCTTTGGGAGGTGAAGGAGTTGATCTTTGGATTTGTGCCTCATGGTTCTCCTAAAATGCCGTGCGCTGCCTTCAGGTTACAGGCCCCGTCATGTCTGCCTTCCAGTGAGGCACAACTCTCACCTGCCTGGCTGAGAGAGAGGGAGATCTGCTGGGTTGTGTTTGTGCTAAATCCTGTCTAGCCAAGTGTCATCCCCTGAGCAAAAAGTGACGCAGAAGAGGGAGTCTGTGATAAAGCCAGGGGTGCTTTATACTGCAGCTTCGCATTTCCTGGAAATGTCTCTAGGAATAAAGGACAGTGCTTTAAACAGCACTTGCCGTAGGCATGTACTTCATTATGGTCTTCATGCAAGGACACATTGAAATTCAGTTCAAAGAGAGAAGGAAAACCATTTTGCAGTAACCAGAGATCAGATTATTTGGTAAGCACAAAAGCCTTTTGAGTAATAACTTTCTGTGGAGAGTCAGATGGTTTCTATATGCTTAGTAGTCTTAGTTTCCCTTGAACTGTGTAATTCAATTGAAGTGCCTCACTCAGCTTTTAAACCATCTCATGCCAATGCATCACAGCGCAGCTGTATTCCCAGACTGGCAAAGCCACTGAGCATCTCTTGCAAGGCCACTATCTGCAGCATTTGGCCTTGATCTTCAGAGGAATACAAGGATAGTCTGACTGACTAAAATCCATGTCTGTCTCCTCCAGTGACCTACCTTCAACAGCAGTTGGAAGCAAGGCTGGAAGTAAAGTAGGGCTTTAAATTTCTGTTTGTACTACTGCAGCAGTACATAGCAGTCTCCAGGAGAGACAGGGCCTCTGTTATTTTATGTGCCATGTGACATAGGGTATCACATAGGCCAGGCAATAGAGAATTCGGAACCAAGCCAAGAGAATACATGGCTTACTGTATTGGCAGTGATGTGAAGAAATACAAAGAAACAAGCAATCAACCTGAAATAGAACTAAAAATTAGAGTTTTTTAAAAAAATCTTAACTTTGCTGTCTCAGTGGAAGCCAAGAAGCCAATATGTTATGGTAACTGGTACAGTTTTCCTTCATTTCAGCAGACCTGAATGTTTAATTGATTTAGCATCTGAAAGAGACAGGTAGGATGCTGCTGGTACAGGGGAGAGCTTTGGAAGAGAATGGAAAAGATGATGTATTACATTTGCTTATACATTAGTAGTTCCCTAAAAACACATATAGACTAAGGTAGTAGATACAGGCTATTCCCAAGTACCAACCTGTGTTGCTGAACCAGACCACAGAGAGAAAGGGGAGAAAGACAAAAAGGTATTTTTTTTGTAGTAGTTGTTCAGGTGGATCAAATCTTTCCAACTTTGGTGCCTAATTTATGTTGATGGATAAATTTCTACATTATGTCAGACTTTGCACTAGCGAAGACTGAGAAAACCAAATACCTTACCAAATCCTGCTCACCTTGTGCTGAGGGTCCCACTCAATATTCTGTTAATTAGGCAGGAAGGGATCAGCCCATCTCCAAAGGAGACTCAGAAGGAGTTGCTGTTCATAGTGATTCATGATGAATGCTGCAGCTGTTCTTTCTGAACACAGATCCAGAAAGTACAAGGGAGACAACCTTCAAGATTTACAGCAGATCAAAGGAAGGTCAGTGGCTGGCAGGAATATGGAGGGGGGAAGAAAGGTGAGAAGTTTCTGTTAAAAAACAGCAGTGACCCCCTCTGCCTGCAGGTCACCAGCATGTTTAAATCGGTAGTTCTTTTCTCTTGTGCTAATTAGTAGGGGCTACAGTAGAAGTGCATATTTTGTCAGCTTAAATTCAGTTAGTCAAGAAGGTAGACTGTGCCTTTTAGGTATTCTTTTAGGGTAAGCTCTTCCGATTAGGCACAATATATTATCTAGGGACTCATCCTTCACTCACTTGAGATTGTGGAAAATTTCCTGTGTCCCAGCTGGGATCATAAGTGCGCCCAGAAAGATGAAGAACAGAGGCATATTGCTTTCCAGGATATCCTAGCACTGAGTGCACACATAAGCAGAGCACGCTGGACAGATGGGTCATGATTTGTTTGTACTACCTATATGTCCTATATATCTCTGTTTCTTATTTATCTTTATATATATTCAGTAATTCAAAGACCATTTAAAATTATTCCCTTTATTTAAGCATCCTCTAGATTCTATCTGCTTGTTTGTGCCTCCAGGAAAATCAATCTGTGTAGGGTACCGAGCGCAACTGTAATAAAGGAGAAAGAAATAAAATAGACAGTGAAATATGATGTGCTCTCTCCAGAAGGGAAAGTAGAAGCCTCAAGCCAAAGTCCAAAGGTTATGTACCATGGTAATGGTCTTATCTAACCTGATTATACCTAGTACTTGCAGGTAAACAGATTGAGACATGCTGCAGTCATGAAATGACTACAGCAAAGCCTGATGAGACTCACTGCCGCACCATGCTCTACATTAGACTGTGTTGCAGCAGCAAGTGCCAGAATCCTTCAAGATCTAGCTGTTGTCTTAGGGCCATATCTTTTCTTGGGCATCCCCAAAGATTTGGGCTGCTTCAGTGGAGGGTCTGAGGAGAAAATTTGGAACACGCATAAGCCTCCCGGGCTCCTGGCTGAGGGACTTTGTCAGATGTCCAGATCACAAAGTGATACTTCGTATAAGCACAAAACTCAACTTTATTATCATATGGAGGCTTAAATCCAGTTATTGTAGGGATTGATACAATCTTGAAATGAAAGGAAGAATGAATGTTTCTTTTAAAGACATTATGGGTTGTATCTTGGTCAGACTTTCAAGCTTTTTTGTTCACTTGCTGGCAGAGAAGTTTCTGCTCTTTTGCCTTTTACCATGGCCTCTCTGTATGCCTGGCATTTCCTATATGATGTGGGGCTGAAGTGTGGGGCCAAGGCTCAGCACCAAGGCTGTTTCCTAGTTTTCAGCAGAGCTGAGCAGCACAAACTCTGAGCCCAGCGTCCCAGCTTCTCATAAAGTACTTTGCTAATGGCTGAACAGCATCTTTGTGTTCAACCTTTGAACAGAAAGCTTAAATATTACACAGAATTCCCCTTTTTCTGTTTGTTAAAGAAACTGCACACCACACCCCCCATTACATGATTACATGCCTGTTGTTTGGGGACCACAAGGGTAACAAACCATTCACACTGCACAAATTTCTAAATTATATTGTGCAGGTGTCAGTGTCCATAGATCTCCTTTGTAATCGTGACCATCTCTTACGCATAAATACTCGTCTGTCTTGTCAACAGGCAGCTGAAAACGAGCTCCAGATGACGTGTTGTTTTTTCAGCCATGAGAATGTGTTTGGAGAGCTGTTAGCCTCACCACTTCCCTGTTCCCCCTGTTTTGCAGACACAAGCACACCACGCTGCCTCCTACCACCACACACTCCTCTAGTAAGGAAGAGCTGGTTGCTGGAGCTGACAGACCGCTTCACAGGTCCGTACTGTGCAGGTCTATCTCCATGGCTTTTATCTCCTTGTTCCTCTTGACCTCCCATCTGCCTCCCTTGCAGGGAACCTGTGGGCAGCCCTGATCTTGAACTCTCCACCCCCTCCCAGATCTTTCTTATCTGTAAATCTGTCTACTGCTGCATCCACGGCTTTCCCATGCATCTCAGAGACACACCTGAGAAAGCCTAATTTGTGCAGTAACTTCTGATGTTGGCAATGGTCACTCGCAACTGCACAACCACCTGAACACACAGAGCTCTGCACCTGTTCTTTCAGTATTTCAGGGATTGTCTGATGTTCTCCCCTTCCACCACTCAGTGGCTCCCTACCAGGTTATTTGCCATATTAATATTAATTCATATTAATGAGCACCCCGTACACTTTCCTCAGTCTGGTCGTCTGGGTTCATTTTTCTTTGATACTTTTCCAGCTGCTTCCAGTTGTTGACTGACACTGAGTTTTGTCTCTGCTCTTTTATGTGTCTGACCAGAGGTAGTGGGAAAGCCTTCTCCTCTGCAGTTCTCCGAAATGGCCTTTACCCTATCTCCTGCTTCATCAGCTTCATATTCAAATCATGGCTAATCCCCATGGCTAATTCTTCCTTTCTGTTAGTATTCAGGTATCTTCAAGCTAACTTTCTCCACTGTGCTTGTACCTATTCCCTTGGTGCTACAGTTTGCAGGGATAGAGAGTTCTCTTCCCTCCTTCTCCCGAGCTGAGAAAACACACTGGCCTAGAGCAGGGCATGTGGAGAGAGCCTGCCTGACTGCCCATGGCTGCCCAGTTTGTATCCTCTCAGTGGCTCCTGAGCCCTTAGACTTGCTCTCTCAGAGTGGCCATTACCTTTGTACCACTTCCAGCACTGGTGTTCTTAATGGGAAGACGTTTTGTTTGCATGGAAAAAAATGCTAAGCTGATGCCAGAGTTGTGTCTGAGCGCTCTGCATGCCCTGCAGAGGAATTGTGAGCCTGGTGATCCTAGTCTCAAATAATAGCCTTTCTGAGAAGAGAGCAGTCAGAGAAAAATTCTGCAAAAATGGTGGCTCTGAGATCTCAAGACCGTGTTCTCAAGATCTCAAGTTCACGTGTTTGTTCACAGCCCACATGACATTGTGTCCTTTTGTTGGCTGGGAGATGCGTGAAAGGGGGCAGGAAAGCCAAAAGGTTTGGAGTTTTCTTGTTACTGCACCACATAAGCCTTCGCGCTTATCCAGAGCCTATCGCTGGAGAGTCTTGGGGCACCTCCCAAACATTACTCACCACCACCTCCCTCAAAACAGGAGATCATTGGGGGAGATAGGGAAGCGCTAACCCTGCCGAGACTAGTGTTCTGTCTCCTGCATTATTGTTGTAAACTCTGGAGGTGAACTGCACTGTCGAGTTTCCACCCGTCATGGTGTTCTGATGATAAAGCTTAGATTAAACCCTTTTAAAAATACAATATAGTCATAGTAAATCCAATACAGATATTTTACAATGAAGCCATCGAATTCTCTGTGCTGTGGAATGGTGCAATATGTGCGCAACGTGGTTGAATCTAGTACTTCATTGCCTGAGTTTGTCATATGTGGGTTCAGTTTAAAAGTAATGGAAGGGCCAAACATCATGAAGTCACAGGTATTCCCCCCTCCATCCCCTCCAATTAATGTAGAGCTGCATCAAAAAGGAAGTGTTCTTATAGTGTACTGAAAGGAATGGTTATAACCTGAATGCTGTTCTTGTACATTTTGCCAAGTATAATGCTTACTATGAAGTTCAACATCACAGGTGAAGGGATAAGAAAAGACAAGCATCTTGGAAAAAAAAAAAATTCTCTGATAACACTGTAAAGAACATATGATCTTAGCAGAAAGGAATTTTTAAAAGTCTGGAAAAAAACCTTATTCTCTAGGCTCTGCCAACAAAAAAATAAATTGAGAAGGTTCTTTAAATATGGCTAATAAACTTACATGCTTGGGGCAGGAAAAAAAGTCAGTTTGTAGTTTGTTAATCTACTGGCAAAGTCAGCTGCACGTACAGCTCAGTGCTCTGTTTGAACAGAAAGTGTGTCTGAAAGCCACGGCCGTGTACTGTCCCTGCTGTAGGTCCAGAAAGCAAAGCATTAAGGTGCAATCCAAGGTAAGCGTGAGTAGCATACTGGTGCCCTCTTTGAACTGTATAAATGAGAAGAATGAAAAGGGACATGTACATATTAATCACGGTTCCTGCACCATTTGCTCTGATGGCCCCAACCACCATCCTTAGTGGGACATTGACTTTACCAGAGTTAGGGAAAAGCTGTAATGCCTAAGGCTGCAAAACTGCTTCCTGTGTGTGGACTTCTCTAACAGCTGATAAAGATGTTTGGAAGCAGACTTATGAAAAATCTTTTTTTTTTTTAAATTTCTGCTCCAATGTAATAACATCAAGGTTAGCTGTTTATGCTCTCACCTCTAGGATAGAGTGAAGGGCACGGAAAGCAACAGTTTTGAAATTCATCAACCTAAACCCATAACGGACTCTGCACATGCACCCAAAACCACACATATATGGAAGGAAGGTGGCTTGAGAAATCACCAGTGCTGGATAAATTGAGACCAGTCACTTGCACTTAAGTGTCTTTGCTCAGCTGGTTGCTTCAGATACTCTTCTGGCTATTGCTCATGCGCGCTCTCTCTCTCTCTTTTTTTCCAACTGAAACCAAGCTGACAGCTCTTCATCTATTGGGGGGCTACAGGGTGCCTTGCTGCTGAGATTTTTGGGCTTTATTGATTCTCCACAGTCAGGCACACAAGAATGGAGGCCTACAGCTGCCCCTTCCCTTAAGCTTAAAGAGGATATGTCCCAAAATAGGAAAGGGCTAATAAGAAGCAATACAGGAGGGGAGGAAAAAAAAGGTAATTCTATTCACTGACCTAGAAGGCGAATGTTTGTTTTGTTGTAGCCTTTTTCTTAGTTTTAGTTCTCCTTCTTCTGATGGAATTTTTTTGTTGGTGGTGGTTTTCAAATTATCTTTATCCTTTTCCTCCTCCTTTTCTCCTCTCTTCAGCTTGTCATTTTCTTTGAAAAGCAATATCCTGCTACTCAGTTTTCTCAGAGTCATTTTACACTCTGGGTTTCTACAAGTTTCCTTTTCCCTCCACTCCTAGTACAGTCTCTCTACCCACTCCCTCCCGCCCTTCCCTGCTTCACCAAGTTTCTAGTGTCTCCAGCACAGCTCTAGCTTTCACAGAACAGCAGCAATCATATGGCAATTTACAACCATTAACCAATTGAGTGTCACACCTCTCTACAAGGCAGGTAATTATTTATGAACATTGCTAAGTTACCGCTGTTGGGTATAACAGATTGTTCAGCTGTTTCTGCTCAAAGGACCCCAGACAACAATAGTAAGGCTGTGAAAGGTCAGGGTTGGGATGAACAGTTAGAGCTGTGTGGGGGAACGATAGACATCTGCTAACACACTGCTTAGCTCTGAACCCTCCTTTTACTCTTGGGTTTGTGAGCATTAAATGTGCTCTGTATTTGTAATGTCAAATAGACATCTTTAAAAAAAAAAATCCACGGAAAAGTCCATGGACCACATAGGGCTTATCATTCTATGCTTCATAAATGTCACGGAGTAACAGGTCTGGCTTCGTTCCCTGACCGTGCTGCCGTGTTCGCATAAACCAGACTGAGCTTAGTCAGGGAGAGGCCGTTGCTTCTGCTGAAGGCAGCTGGTTAATAAGCTAATGGTGTGACGTTACATGGGGACTCCCAACCTGAAATGCTGCGTGACGCTTTTCCCAAAGGTGGAAGATTTATGGTTTTTAACCTAAATTAATTAAGAAGCAGAACCTTAATTAAGAAGCAGGTTGCTTCTGAAACAGCTAACCCACTTCAAAGGGCTGAAGCCGTATACTTAATGGGGAACAAAGAAGAGAAAACAGGGTCAAAACAGACCATGTCTGTGCGTTGTTCTCAACCCATTCATCTTGCACGTGGGGGGTGCTCTGCTGGCATTTTGAAAATGGCAGTGGAACATCTGCCACCCAAAAAGAGAATTGGGGTGTGTGGGAGGGGCATGTGGTTTATTCAAAAGGCACTGCTCTCCTTTTGAAGCAGAAGATGAGCCAGATGTACTTTTTTTTTTTTTCCCTGCCAAGTCCTGGTCATGTTCCCATTGACTTCAGTTGATCCAGAATATCCCTCATTCTCTTTTCTTTTTTTTTTTTTTTTTTTCCTCCCTTTTTTCTTCCTAGCTAGGTGGTTTCACTTCATAAATGCAGCAGGCAAGTTGCTCCTGCTTCATCCTCTCGTCATACCAGGTATAGCTGCTAGCTGAGGGGCAAGTGGTTTAAGAAACACTAGAAACCAGTCTCTTGAAAAATGTCACATTTTTAGGACCTCAGCTCCCACAGAGGTCAGTGTCCTTCTGGAAGAAACACCTCAACCTCAGATAACTACTGTGTTCCTCAGTCAGTTCTAGTTGCCAAGTTAGTGATGTATTTGACACCACTTATCATGTAAGATTTTGACTAGGTCGTTCCTGCTTCTGGAATGAAGGGGGATGGGTGGCTTTTCCCATTAAAACAGTGTGGTTTAAGTGACTTTTCAAAAAATCCACCACAGTTTCTTTAGGAAGACATACAAGCTAGAGGTAGTCACCTTTCTTGCTGATAAAATGCCAGAACGCATATGGACTCGTTGTTGAACACGGCTTCCAGATGTGCCAGCCTTGAGCAGCATCCCTACAGGTTTTTGTAAATCCTGCTGGCTGTCCATTGCACTTTTTGGGAGGTGCACAGGTATCGCTGCAAGTCTGGCCTTGCGCTCCTTTGGAAAATGCTTTTGAAAGTTGCATCCATCATTAAAAAAAGATTGATGTAAGAGATTAAGCTAAATGCACAAACCACTTTCATTTTCTTTATTTTCAATCGATACTGTATGAATACAAAGTTTCTAGAAAGCTACAAAAATTCTACCACTTTATCAAGAAGGCATCAAAATGTGTCACTTTGCAAAGACATGAAAACACCTGCAGTAACCGACACAAAAATAGCATTTTTAGAGTGATGAAATAATTGCACTTAACTGTCATGGATATTAAAGTTATCACACATATGTACCGCGAAAGCTAGAATACATTTTTTTTTTTTACAAAGCACTTTATAAAAAAATTCTCTGCACACAAAACCTATAATTTTCATATTACTATCATACTAAAGATAAATTCACTTTAAAGCCAACACTTAAAACATTTTAAACAAAAAAAGGTACCAGTACCTACACACAGACAATAACAAATACAAGAATACTGTACTGCCAAGAGGTTTGACTGAAACTCCTTTTGAAAGCTTCTGCAAATATGTTAAGAAAACATTGGAGAACATTCACTTTTTTCAAAGAGCCTTCCCTCCCTGTCTAACCTAGAGGTACTTTATCATCAAAAGGCAAGTTCTACATCAAAAGTTACCAGCAGCAGTACAATATTAAAGTAACCACTGACCATATATGAATATGCTTAAGTCACAAACCCATTTTATACACATTACACAAATAAACATAAAGTGAGAATTCCATTAAGTCATTTACAAATGTGAACAAATGCACATGGCAAAAAAACCCCAAAACAAAACAAAAACCCAACCTGTTTTACATAAAATGTACTGAAGAATTAAAGGCTATTCAGGTTTTCAATGTTATAAAATTCTTCTGTCTTTTTTTTTTTTTTTTTTCAGGCACATATTGTATTTTTTGTCTGCAGTCATGAGCCTGAATCAGAGGCCCATAAAACAAAACAAAACAAAAACAAAAACACATATTCTGTAAGGAGGTAACAGGGATCCATCTCCTTTTAGTCAACTGAGTGCACTTAAGATTTAATTTACACACTAAAACTAATTACATGATCTCAGCAAGAATGACCTGAAAAGTTAAAAGATGAAGATGTCCAAAGTGTTGTACTTCGACTTACCCAGCCTCAATCTTTTTTTAGGGGGCTAAACATCTCGTTATGAAAGATAAGAGGGGGAAAAGAGATCATCCTGAGAAAAGTACAAAAGTGGGCTCTGTTACACACACCTGCTGTGTGACCGGGTGTGTGTATCAGTATGGGTCAAGTAAAGGGTAGGCTGAAGGTTTCTCAGTATGACTGGTTGAGTGATCCAGGAAAACTGTGAGGGGAACTGCTTCAGAAGGCAAGTATGCCCTAGGACTTGCAGTGGAAAAATAAATAGATACGGATTAGTACGTCAAATGTTGTATCTGCCTTGAACTGGCCAGTTACTTACATTCAACATTAATGTACACCCTTCATTATTTCAAATAGCCTATACCGTGGAGGATTTAACGGAAGAAGCTACTGCCAAACTTAATGAGCTGTAGCTGCTGTAGAAAGGGAAAGCGAGAAAGAGGCATTATATCTGCAATTCCTTCAAAATAGTGGTGCAGTACCTAAATAAAATCGTTTTGGAATTCAAGTAAGTAAACCTACATTTGTTAGTAGTAATTTTTAACAGCCCCAAATGGTACCGTTATGCTTATTTTAATATTTTAATGAGACAGAAGTATAGTTTATCACAAATATTGACTAGTACAGCTGAAACGTTTGGTAATAACTGAAAATATATGCTCTACTTGTGGGGCGAAAGTGTCTTTGCCCTACCTCAGTCTCATCGAGTTCAACAGGATTACTTGTCTTATAGAGGTAAGTGAGATTTAGACCTTGAAGGAATAACAAAAATAATATTTTAGAGACAGGGAACTTGAATTATCACAATATTTACCACACAGTGTCACGATATTTCTATATATAAAAAGTTAATCTTAGTTTTCATCAAATACTTTAAAAATCAAGTTAAAATTGTATTCACAACTATATAATCCCTCTGACAGCTTTTGGTTTTGCTGATATTTGTTCTTCCTAACATCATTTTCTTAAAATCTTGCTCCTCTTCCCATCAATTTTAGTTGTAGTGTACAGTATGGCCCCCGTTCACAGAAGGTATCAAATACAGACACATTACTAAGAGGAGCTAATATTTTTTTTTTTTTTCCAAGACATCATCTGGGAGAAAACCAAACCAAAACAACCCTGTGTTTTGAATCGTGCTGGCCAGAGTTTCTCTAACAGCACCTTCATCCACAACGCTCACACTCAACATTTCAGTGCTTAAAAACACACACTTGCATTTACGCTAGCTATTTGTTGTTCTCCGTTTTCATCTGGTTTTATGCATCTGACTTTCAGCATGCACAACTTTGTAAACAAAATCTTCTGTCTAAATAAAAAAATCTTCACAGATACCAAAATATTATTAGAGGAGAACAATAAAGTCACATTTGTCCACTGTCTGAAATTCTGTAGTATGTGGATCTCTCATTATGCAGATGCACGACAGGGTGAAGAGAATAAAAACGTGAATAATTTTCATTTTTGTTTCACAGACGAATCAGTTGCTGGTTTGCAATGCTGTCAGAAATGGCAAACAGTAGATTATTCTTCAGCAGGTTGATCATTAGCAAAATTACTTTGCTATAAATGGTGCTCTTTTGTGAATGGAGGCCTGTAGATTCAACTTATTCCAATAAACCAAAGGCATTACGGTGATAACTAAATATTTTTGGTCTCTCTACAAATTGTCATTATTATGGCAGCACTTTTCTAAGCTGGAATTTCAAACCAAAGGCACTTTCATGCTAGAGTGCAGAAGAGTCACAATTAATTATTTGGTCATGAAATTTAAAAAGGCAGCATTTATTAATACAATTCACTCTTCACGGAGAACTAAGAATCTGTAACCTTTCCTTTTGGTATAGACATTTAACTGCGTAGTAATGGGACTGACTTGTACAGAAGGTCGGTTTAGACCAAGCAGTCAAAAAGCATTTCTGTGGGAGAAAATACAGATTTTTTTTTAAAATGGAACCAATTACTAAAACAATATATAAAATTTATGTTAAGAGGCTAAAGGTACTTCTAATATAATGCTAAGGCACTGCATATTGTAATGCTTTGGCAGCTCTCAATTAAAAGGTTCCTACAAAAAAGTAACAGTAACAAGATAAGTACTTCCAGCTTACAAAAGAGCTCACAGTTTACAGGCAGCCTGTTGGACTACACACCCCACACTGAACAGTTGAAGGATTAAGGCTTTTCAGAATTAACATATACAGGGTATGGATCATTTACAGAAGTGTAAAGAAAAGACGATGGAAGTAGTTTCCCTAATATTACATATGTGAACACCAATAAACATCGTGACTTTTTATACCCTATAGTTACGTCATATGTAGTGTGCCAGATTCTATTAAAAAACCTGTACCTGGTTTTGCAAATTGACTTACATACTTTATATGCCTCAAAGAGTTTGCTTGTTATTAAAAAAAAAAAAAAAAAAATCACCAAACCCACAATTCAAACCCTAAATAAAAGACAACTTTAAAACAAAATAAAACAAAAAAGTAGTTTTTGACTTGTAACACCAAGTGCTTAGAATAAAGGGCTACCGTTAGGCTGTTACAATGCAGTGCTTTTCCTGATGGACTGTTAGTGTTAAACATGAGTGTTAAAAGAGACCTTACCATGGACATGTTTCTCTGTTCAGTTCACGGAGTATAAACTGAAAGATCATCAGCCCTAATATCCACGAGCAGGTAACAGCTAGACATCACAGCAATTGTCCACCTACTAGAGTTAGATCAGAGGCAGGCTAAGGAATTTAAGCAGTCGCCCTTCCCCTCGGTGATGTTTGTGTCGTCCTCTAGCCTGAGTCCTCACCGGTGTTAAGTATGAACGTGGTCTGACGCAGACATACACCAACCCGCTACCTCGTCGAAGCTGTATTCTAGTCTAGATAACTCAACAATGGGCAAGTCTAACAGAGGGTACTATGCAGAAAGATAATATGTATATATTAAAAAAAAAAAGACCGGCTTTTTTTGAAGACTACAGCACTGTCCTGGGGAGTAAATGCTAGACTTAAATTGTGCAGGGGCGCATATTGGTAAAGGGCAGGGAGGAGGGGCCTGCTAAATGTTAACGTCTTTGATTCAGGACTGCAAAAGACCTTCCCAAGAACACTCTCTGCTGATACCTCATGACTGATCTTTAAGGTGGCTTGTGCTTGGCTGGGCAGCCCTCAGCCTTTCAGACAAATGTTTTGTGTGAGAACCCGCTGCTGGCCCAGCACCTGCTGAAACAACTGCTGCTTGGGCAGCCGAGGGGCAGCGCCGGCTGTGCAGCAGCAGCAAAGAAACTGAGCAACACTCTCTGGTGTAGCCAGGAGGCACGAGACTACCTCTCTCCCATGTGCGTACCTCAGACACTCACTCACGCCCACATCCATGGTTTAAATCCTTACAGTATTAAAATATCTCCAGCTGTACTTCACTTCCTGGAGTCTTCCCTGAATGTATCAGAAGGATGAATGCTACCACATCCGGATGCAAAAGGACATCAGACCCCACGTGGTACGAACGTGTTTGTTTCAGATAAGGTCTTCCCCAGTCGGGACTGGAGAGACAACTGCGAGAGGTGTAAAAGCACCATAAGGAGGAAAAGGAGAAAAAAAAATCTCCGCTTTCCGATCTTCTTTGCCTGATGTTGGTTGTGATTTTCTAGCATCTCACAGATATTAAAGCTGTTGATCCTTTCAGAGGCGTACGTATTCTTCTTCCAAACACATTAGTATTTTGCTTTCAGTTTACAAATTACTCAATGCTGTTGCAAGGTCAGTTGTTTCCGTTCATCTGTTAATTTCAGAGTTGCAAGTTTTTCACTCGACTTATTAGAAAACATAGTTGTCCATATAAAATATAACTGCACACACAAGACTACATATAATGTGAGTCTAAATCTTCAGTATTTACCTACTTATTGCAAAATGAGCCATCTTTTTCATTAAATAATCAAATTTTCATATTAGTACAATACAACTTTATACTCTTTTAAAATACACTAGATATGTTAGGGATAAGGGATGATGTTTTCTTTCTCTGCAATACCTGTTTGAAAGTTTAATGGATTAGAAGATTAGTTTTAGCGTTGCAAAAAAAATACAAAATTTGCCTAATTTTAGGACCTGTCTGTTTCTATCAGGTATTTCTTAAGGCTACATTTTTCATTTGGTTTCAAACAGAAAAACGTTTCATTTTAAAAAATAATTTAGTGAATTACATTCGTCCGTATCTTCCACCCTAATTAGTTACAAAGATAATTCTATAAAGATTATTAACTTTGTGTACTCATTTACAGTTATAGCTAAAGATTCATTTCAATTTCACTTGCATTGTAAAACAAGTATTTCATGTTGGAAAAAAACCCAAAATAAATTCTTATAAATGCTGTCAGTTTTTCCCCATGGCAAATGCTCTGTCATACATTTTTCTATCAGAATTAAAAATAGGCCTCCACAGACAGAGGCATTAGGTTCTTAAATACAGTATTCCCAAAGAACTGTGGTTTACAAATTTGAAGAACACTTAGTTTTAGAAATAATTTTTACAACTGTACCAGAATTTCACAGCTACAATTATATATGAACACATTAAAAATGACTTCACTAAAACAGGATTTAGAAAAATGTGGGTGAAAGTTGGGCCAGAGGCACTGCCACTTAGTGTTGAGGTTTACAGTCTGTGTTTTGATAAAGAAGTGAAATGAAGTGTATATATAAATAACTGCTCAGTCCTTTACAAGCCTGTAGATATGATGCTGTGCTCCATGTTCGCTGTTCGACACTTCAAATACACAAGCCATGCAGAGCAGGGTTTCTTGTGTATCCCTGTTTGTTACAACCTGTTTGAGGGGAAGGAAGAGGTAGACAGTTTATTACAAACTTGGAAACACCAGGGCTAAAACAAGAAGTGGCTGACTGAAAGACAACCTTTAGATGTGACCGGTTGAAATGCGTGTCCTCGTGCTCTCTCTTCGGCACTTTAAACTGACCTCTGGCTGCGCTCCCGGGATGTGCTCTGGGGCTGAGCTGCAGGGCTGTGGCTTGCAGTGGAGGGCACTGAGATTCATCCCACCCTGGCTGCTCGACCATGAGGGGCCCCCATGTCGTCTTGGCTGAGCCTTCCTCATCCCAAGCCCCACTTCAGCACAGGGAAACCAGCGCACCCTTGTCACCTTGTGTTTGCTTGCCAAAAGGCAGCCGAGCGGGGTGCACGTGACTCTGTGCTCATGGCCCTACCTCTTCCCCATGCTGCCAGCCCTGGGTCCTGCCCAAATCCTACAGCAGCAGCAGCAGCAGCAGCACATGGCTCTAAGTGCTTGGCTGAGGTGCCACCGCAAAGCCACAGTGAAAGCAAGCTGGGAAACTGGCTGAAACTGGCTTAAAGGCCACTGTGTGGACCAGTCTGGATGCTTTAGCTCACCTGTTGGGTGTACCCATTACTGCATGCTTTCCTGGCCCAAGAACTAACTAACGCCACTGACGTTTGCAGTATTATAACTGGCATCTCAGTAAGAACACATTAGATGAATGGGATGGTTCAAAGTTACTGCCTCAGGCTCACTACAAACACCAAACGGAGACTTGCATGAAAAAAAAGAGAGAAGTAAGCTGAACTTCTGGAAAGTAACACAGATGTTTGTTCATGTTCTCAGCCAGCATAGCCTTTTCATCCTTAGCGTCTATAGTGCACAATTCCAAGAGTATTACTCTGAAGTCAATGGGATGATGTGTTTAGTAAGCAACATGACTAAGGGATTCGGAAACTGGTTCTAAATATTACAAGTTAAGCAAGCCATGCAAAGCCTGAGAGTATTTTAGAAATGGAAGAATAAAAAGTGAGTCCGTACCAATAAAATTGTAAAATTTTCCAACACGCTGTTCATCATGTATTTCTCTGGTAAATGCTTCAGCTTGTGTATGAAGTTGATCATATATTCACACATTGGAGAGCGATTTATTCTGTACACAAATCGGCCATTCTCAAACCTTGCATATTCAGTCTAAAAAAAAAACCCCAGAGAGAGCGCTTAGAATAAGATAATTCAGAAATAGCAAAAAAGTGAATACTAAATCTGGTTTTTCCTTTCTTTGTGTAGACAGAGAAAAGACAAAGTGGCCAGAGACACACACACCTACTTGCTAACTCCCTGCCTGAGCTATGCAGTGCTTTGCTAAAAATTCAAGGGCCCTTAATCATTAAAAGTTATAATATCACTACTTGTTCTCTAGCCTGTGAATTAAAAAACTGAACAGATGATTACACAAAGGTAAGTCCATGTCAAGTCAAAATTAATTAAGCAGAAAACTTTGTGGTAAGATGATTTTACAGTAGTTTCAAGGCGACTGTCTGCAAAGGGAACAGCAAAAATAAACTTATAGATTTATGCATAAAATCTACACATATAAACATAGCTATATTATTGCATGATTTAATAGGCAATTTATGAATTACAGAAAGATGCAGGACTACAGTCGGAAGATGACCAGACTGATTTAGAGCTCGGGGGCTGACATGGGGCTGAAGGACAGTAAGGCTGTGACACTTGCACTCCTGCTGCCCAGCTGCCAATTGCTCAGATGAGCTACTCAGTGGCTTGTGGGGTTTTTTGGCTTTCTCTGAGCTTGGAATAATGGAAATGATGGAAAACTTTTTTATGGTTGCCATGCACAGAAAACATATTACTATAAGAAGGACATGAACAGTGACCAGGAGATCTATAAAGGCTCAACCTGTAGCTCTAGGCTAAAATCCCCATACAAAAACAGATGTGGGTGTGGGGCTGAGTACGCAGAAGACAAGTTAAATAGCTGCAGTACCATTGTACAATAAACCAACTAGCTACCCGATCACTCAAGATGGTTCTGTGCCCAGAAAAGAAAAGGTTAAAAAAAAATAAAGGCCCTTGCATCTTAAGAAAATACGCAACTTTGTATTCAAAAAGCTGCTGGTGACTAGAAAAGCATGCCTTTCTGTGCATAAAATAAGATAAAATAAGCATGGGTATAGATGAAACATAGCACACCATCCATGGCTTTAAAATGTTTACAGAAATCTAGATGACAGAGGGTAGCTCATCACTGTAGTATGGTTCCAACCAGGCTACATGGCTGGCCAAGTGTTTGGAAATGGGAGGAAAAGTGGGTTTGCTTCAGCTGTTTCCTGCCAGGCAATGGAGGAGGTGGCACTGATGTCAGCTGCAGGTTCGCCACTGAAGGGTGCCACAGGCAGGACGGAGGAGGGTCTCTAAAGCAACAAGTAACCAGGATTTTACTTAACTGTAGTGTCACCACTTACACGGTGCTTTAAAATGAACCCGAGCACTGCTGGAAAGGAAAATACTCTTTCAGGAACGATTAGAGGAAGGAAGGAAAAGACAGATAACAGCAAAGTAAAGATAAGAGAGAGAAAAGCCTAATTACTAAATTAAGTTAAATGAAAGGGAACCAGAGAATCATCCCACACTTCCCATCACAACACCCACCTCTACTTTTTCTACTACTTGCTTTCCAAATGAGCAGACTTTGGTGGAACAGGTGATTGTCATGTTTTCTGAGCTCTCGTACTGACTAGTGACTCCGTAAAATGCTCCTGTATCATCTTGAATATTGCAATTTAAGTCAGCCTGTTGGGAAAAAGGAATAGATGTTGAAAATTTCATTTTTCATTTGACAATGTCAGTAGCATAAGCTGTAATTAGCTCACCGTTCTTTTCAGAAATAAGGGAGAGAGGGGGGAGTTTTACAGTGACAACAGTGACAGTGGAAAAAGTCTGTCAGGAAAGTACCTGCCTAACTGTTGCAGTAAAAACCTTAGGGAAACGGCAATTTCTTCAAACTTTAAACAACAAAAGACAAACCAGGATTTCCCTGGGCTACAGGTGACATTCTCGTCTGGCAGATAGCTGATGAAGTCCCTGGAGCAAAAGGAACGATCACCCGTGAGGAGCCTGGCTCCAGAGCTGACTCCTCTGGAGGGAGCCTGCCCTGCGGCCTCAAATTCAACCGAGCCATCCCACTCCCGAGAGGCCATAGTTCACTTTCTCCTTTTCCTTTTTTAAAGCAACGAAATCCTCACGGCAAAGGGAGACAGCTGCGTAACATGGGAATCGATCTCTGATAAGACTCTGTCAAGCCATATGGTCCTGATTCAGCAAAATACTTGACTTCACAGAGCTGTATGACGCAACTCACAGGCTTCACATGAGCTGTGTGTGCACTGAGCCGTGCCTACTGCACCACTAAAATACTACTGAAAGTATTTGATTCCTTTCAGTACTTCTCTGCAGCCTGAGTAACGATCTAGCTGCCTTTGATATGTAGCAACAGAGATTGAGACTTGCAGGTTCAAGTGAGGAACAGTGCTACGTTTAATTATTTATATCCAAATCCAAGTCCTGTGCACAGCGTGATTAATTTGGCTACAAAGCAACAGCACAGGTCACATGCTGAATCCAGCCTCCCCAGGCCTGCAGCAGCACTGAAGCTGTTCTGCCACTGTGCTCTTTGTCATCACAAATCCATTTTCAAAAGCCCTCAACTTAAAAAGGCACTAATATGGGTATAGGCAGAGTCTGGGGGATCAACAGCTGGATTTGTTGGTTCAGGCATTAGCTCTGCTGACATCTTTGGTGCCCAAGGAGAGAGTGGGCAGGGTGTTCTTTTTATGTGGAAATAGCTGATCAGCTACTGCAGCGTAACATCTAGGAATGGTCTGAATTTTTAACTTACTCTGAGACAAGCATTTTAGCAAGGAAATGCACTGTTGCAGCTCTTCCACTTGCAAGTCTAGTGCTGCTTGTTTTTATTGCTAATATAGAAACGTAATAGAAAAATTTCAACAGATACTTTCATGTCTACCTTGAGATGTTTTAAAAACCTAGTTTACAGGTATGTTTATTTACTAGTTAGTGTGGAACATTTATAATCCTGCCTTCACTATAGTTCAGGTCATTCGTAACTGCTATTTAATTTTTAACTAGGCAACAACTCATTAATTCTACTTAGTGTCTACAGTCCTTATTCGTGGTACAACATTCTGAGGCAATATGCTGATAATAGCACATACTGAGCTAGTTTGCGGTACGGAGAAGACATAGGTCTAAGATTACTTCAGGCTGGCTTTGGTAAATTAATCAGTGGCGAAGTCTCTTGAGGTTTACACACAGTAACACAAACAGCCCTATAGTCACGTATTTTGCATAACAGAAAGAAATCCTATCGCTGTTACACCTTGTTTCTTGCACATGTTTTGCATGAGGTCAGCAGTTAATGTTTAATGTACATCTAAACCTGTGTGTTCACAGTGAGCTGTAAGAAATTGTTCTAAGCTACTAGTAAATAAGCAATTTGCCCTCACAGCTGGCTTGCAATCGAAACATGACAAAACATCTAAACATGACAAACTGTAGCGGCCATCAGCCACGCCACAGCTGCTCCACCAGAATTTCTGAAGAATAGGGATTTCTGTTAAAACAATTGCATTGTTGTTGTTGTTGCTAATAATAATAACAGCAGCAACAACAACAATAATAGTAGTAATCTCTTAAAAAGTGGTTATTCCTGCTGCTACCACAATTACAATTTTACTATCAAAATATTTTCTTTATTTTTTCCTTTCATATATGGACAAAATATCTGAGAAATCATAACTAAAATGCTCCTCACAATTTCATGTTGTCAAAAGGGTCAACCACATAGACCTTACATTTCAAGCTGCAATAACAACTGTTTATAGAGTTAAAAAATAAGAATAACTTTTTATCTGCTGCCTTCTGATTTTGAAGCCCGCTGAAAGAAAACTCTAATTGTTGTATTTACATGCTGACATTTAACCTGGAAAAGTAACACATGTGGCCATCTGGCACCCTGTTGATCATTCCCACAGCTCTTCCACCTCTTGCGGAAATCACCAGGAGCCCTGTGTACACAAAAAATACAGGCTGGGGCCCTGATGTTTGAATGAGGAATGCTTGAAATTGTCACTCAAATGTCATGATTTACTCTTACGTGATCACGACATTGTTGCAAAAGTCCCATGATGGTAATATAGATGTGCATTATCTTTATTTGCTATTCAATTCTTTTTGAGTCTAGCACACAATAAAGGCATTTTTAAGGAAAGACAGAATTTTCCTTTTAAACAACTGTTTTCTTGTTCAACTAATTACAAACTGCTGAGAGCTGAAGCTTTAAGATTCTTCCAAAAAGTTTAAAACCAACATAAAAATCGTAAGAGTTGGCAATGGCAAATACTCTGAAATGAAGGCTTCACCAAAGCCTCTTTTAATACTGAAAGAATTTTGTCTGTTCTCACATACTGTAACAAATCTTGCCCCTCAGTCTGGGTTCAAATTTTTTCACTAGAGGCTGAGTACATGAACACTAGGAAGGCGTGCGTGTCATTGCAAAGAGCCAATTGTCACATCAAGGAAGTATTCTGAACCAGGTGTTGAAAGCTTTGTTCCATGCTGAATACTTTTAGAAAAGAAGGAAAGACTATCATGGTGGTGTCGGGTTGATCATAGAATCATAGAATCATAGAATTGTTTAAGTTGGAAAAGACCTCTAAGATCATCAGTCCAACCATTAACCCAACACCACCATGCCCGCTAAACCATGTCCCAAAGTGCCACGTCTACCCGTTTTTTGAACACTTCCAGGGATGGTGACTCCACCACCTCTCTGGGCAGCCTGTTCCAATGCCTGACTACCCTTTCCATGAAGAAATTTTTCCTAATATCCAATCTAAACCTCCCCTGACACAGCTTGAGCCCATTTCCTCTCGTCCTATCACTTGTTCCTTGATGGTTGGACTGATGATCTTACAGGTCCTTTCCAACCTTAATGATTCCTAGTTTTTACTTTCATTAAAAAAATAATCCAGCCACCAAGCCAGGAAACATGAAGTTATTTCTCTACCCTTAACTGGTTTAGTGGTGGACTTGGTAATGTTAGGTTAATGGTTGGACTGGATGATCTTAAAGGTCTTTTCCAACCTAAACAATTCTATGATTCTATTCTATGATCATTTCTGGTAAAATACAAAACTTTGGTTAAAAATGATGGTCAAAGTCTTGCTAATTACATTGTCATGGCTTACATAGTAAGGGGTCCATCTAAACACATACACTTGAAAGAAAAATTGTATTTCTTGAACTGATGAAAGCGGGTCACAACTCAAATTCAGGGGATTTCCCCCACCCCCACCCCCGCCAAAAGTTTATGAGACTACCAAAAAAAAAAAAAACCAAAAAACCCCACAAACCCCCAACCCAGGCTGTGCTAAAAATGGGCACTGCTGTGGCTATGAGAGTTGTAGATGTAGCTTTGAGCAGGAATAAGGTGATGTGTTACCCTGGTATTCAGTTTTAGAAGGCTCCTTACTACAATATTGATTCCAGTTTTTGTGTCTACATTTTAGAAAGGATGTTGGAAAATTGGAAAGTGTTCAGAAAAGAGTTACAAGAATGATTTCAGGTCTGGAAAACATCCTTTGTAGTGAATGACTAATGAAACTCCATCTACTTACTTTTTCCAAGGGAAGTTTTTCCACGACTTTGTCATAGCCTACAAGTTGCTACATGGGGAATAGTCTTCTGATAGATTAAATCTTGCAGAAAAGGACATTAAAAGACAGAAAGCTAAAGCAAAGCAAAAGCTATATGAGAAACAAGGCAGAAGTTAGTAACCCTGATGGCAATGAAATGCTGGTGTAATTTTCAAATGTGATGGAATCACCTTTACTTGGGGGCTTTTTTAACCATGCTAAATATCTAACTAACAGGGATGCTCTAGTTCAAGTAGGCTTATTGTCCAGAGGCAGACATTACTTAGTGAGGTTCACGGCCTATATTACAGAAGAGGCAAGACTATATAAATATAATAATAGCAAAATTGAAATATTGGAATTTATCTTATTAACCTCAATTAACCCTCTCCTTATAATTTCCTTTTTCAATGATCCCTGTGAAAAATGTCACAACAGTCAAGCTTCTGGAGTGCTGTGCTCGCAGCCTCTCATGCTGCAACCAGCTTTGTCTCATTATTTCCTTGGTACTGTGTCTCTAGCTGTTCTCTTGCACTTCAGACTCAGATCGCAAGTCTTCCTGGGCTGTAAACCAGCTTTCCCTTCTGTACAGCTTCTCATGCAACTATGCTCTGACCCATGGCTCCAGGAATTAGGGTTGGTGAGCACTATTGTAGGATATACAGATAAATAACCTTTTGAATGGTTATTTCAAATATATTGGCATGATTTCAAATATTATGGTATGATCACATGTGATGAACAGGAGTCCATTTACTCACTGAATTTTAAAATACAAGATCAATACAATTTAGGAAAAAAAGACCCCAACAACTTAAAAACACAAATGAATTTTTTTTTTTTTTTACTCTCAAGAGTAGAACTCTAATTTTGACTTATTTCTAAGAGCTGAGATTTATATTAGCTGACTGCATTTGGAGGCGGGAGAGGCACTCAGTTTTCTGGCACCCTGTCTACAGTGGTTGTGTAAGAGCATGATTAATTCATTAATAAAGCATAGCTTGACAATGGGTAGCACTGAAAATGTTACATATTAAGAGCACCAAGTGTTTGACGTGCTGCGTGGAGAAGCCTCTGCCAGTGTGCCAGAGCAAGCATCAAAACAGAGCTGGCTGCAACCAAAACGAAGAGTGAAAATAAATTTTAAAAAAATCTTCACATTCACTTCAGAAGAGCTCTCAGGCTCTGTGTTAAAGGCGGGGGGCAGAGGGTAGAGCGCTTGTGTAATAATAACAGCTTTGGCTGACAAAAAAGCAACTCCAGCAAAAATTGCTGAGAAGAGTCTGAATCCTTCCTGCTGAGTAGAAGGAAAACAGCACCTACTGGAAACAGTGGGATCTGGGGAGGGCCAGAACAATTTACACTGGCATTCAGTAGTTAACGTTAAGCACATAAGGTCACTTATTAACAACATATAGGTTTTAACAACTGCTGACTGCAGGGAGGTGTGTTACTCATATGACCGCATCATGCCTCCCCTCCTCCACTCCAAAGAGTGATCAAAGAGCAGAGATTACAAATTGTGAAGCAATTTTTTCCAACGGGAGCATCTGGGTCGTTGGCACGTTTCACTGCGCGTTACACTGCAGCTCAGGAATTGCGTCCAGGTCTGCCACATGGTTGGGCTTGTGATGGACAGGCCAAGCTGCTCCAGCTTCCCAGCTGCTCGGCCCCTTCCGCTCATTATCCAGCCTCAAGCGCTAATGCCCTTGCATCAATTTGCGAAGGGGTCCTCCACAAGCACCACGTGAGCTCCCTGCGCCGAGAGGGTTGTGATGGGGAGAAGAAAATGGATGTCTGCTTTCTTCTATATCTAATTTGTTTTGCATACATTTGCATGCTGGCCATAGACCCATTCACATTACGGATCCCATTTGTGAGTTGCAGATCATTTGCCAGTCAAAGCTGGCGAGTGTGCATGTGTGTCTGTGTGTGTGGAGGGAAATCCAAGATTCTAGATTGTGCAATATAAATTACATGTAAAAATAGAAAGGAAAAAAAAAGGCAGTAGCCACGATTGTGTGTCTATGAATGACAGGCACAAAGAATCTCTGCACCTTTGAAGACGGCTGGAGGCACATGGGGATAAATTCAGGAGGGGGTGGGAGGAGACCACAGGCGCAAGCCATTTCTGAACACTGATTACATGGGTAAATTGTTTGTTCCAGTGTATCACAAAGAGAAGGCACATTATTTTTCATGCCACAGCTGTTTTGAATAAGAATAGGAATAAACTTAACCATCCTCCTCATGTTACTTACCACTAATTATGGCATATATTTACATCTATAAAACAGTGAAATTTTGGGGGACATAATTTCATGCCCCTTTATTGTGTAGATTCCTTTATTTCCATCCCACATTTGAATTTCAAAAATGTTTAGGACTTCAAAGCATCTTTAAAAGCTTGCCCTAATTATAATATGCATTACTTTCTAAAACTCCTAGTTTGCATTGCAGATTCCTGCAAATAGAGGCATTCATTTTAAACATCAATTAATATCATCCATGCATCTTCAGATGAGTTTGGGTCTTTATTTCAGAGTTGCACTGAGCTCTGACTAAGCTTTCCTCAGTTTGAAGAATAGTTCAAGCTACTGCAACCATTTGAAATTAAGCCAGTGGATCAGATCAGTAGAAAGCCTGACAGCCCAATATTAATTTGTATCAGTGTTTTTTTTTCCTGTGTCAATGGTTAGAAAACATCCCTCCTCCTTTCAGACATACTTGCTTCCCATATCTGTTCCTGTAGCTGCAGAAGACAGAGATCAGGTTGGCACAGAGCATTTGGCAGTGTCACAGACACAAAATCCATGGCCACATTATCGCAAGGTGGGCTTACACCAGCACTAAGGATCCCAACGGAGGCACGGACCCACTGCACGGTACTGTAGGTTACATAGAAAAGTCACACAAAAAGAGAATCCCTGCCTCAGAACTTGCAGTCAGGGGTTGAGGCAAAGCACGAGAGAGAAATAACTAGCTAAACCAGAATTTAGTCTAGGCTGCAGTGGACAGATACGCACTGCTGAATTAACATTAAAGGTGCTCTTAGTAGTGAAAAGTGCTTGCCGGATGAACTAGGCTAGATAGGGGCAAGTTACAGAGCTAGCAAAACTAGCAGGGGCATGAAGGGAGATAGAGACTTGTGCCTTGCTAGAGCAATTCCCTTGCCAGAGTCAATGGAGGTGTATGTGAGCATAACAGCAGAGTCAAAATGAAGTTATTTGTTGGAGATGTGGCTGAGAGATACTGGATTCAAAAGGGAGGTGGTGTGAGTGGAACAGACGTACCATCAACCTCCTGCAAGAGAAAGTGGAGAGCCAGGGGAGGCAGAGCACTGGGCAGTCAGCACTGCGGGCCAAGAAGGCAAGGCCAGCAATAATGTTTTAGACAGACATTTTGGGGTAAAGCTGGAAGTGCAATCTATCATTTAGTTTGAACTCTTTCAGGAGGCCTAAGTGTATTATCTAGTATTAGATAATTTAAGAAGACTAGTGAGTAATCAGTGGGGATAGCATTAGATATCACTATGAGTAGAACTTCAACCAATAAAGAAACCAATAGAGGCAACATGTGTTGACTGAGCTTTTAGATAGGCTAATCAGAACTTCAAAGGCCAGAAAACTTTGGGGCTTTTCTCAAGTCACAAAAACAGTTTAAGTACAAACTAACCAACAGCTATGTTTACATTACCCAGATTAAGATTAGATGGCATGAATCATATCTAATTGTTTTACATAGATTAGGCTTATTTTCCTAGTGACTAAGGTAACAGAAGCAGGACTGTGCACTCAACCTGCACCTGGGGAAAGGTTTCATCTGCAGATATTCTGCAGCCTTGCCTGAATTCCTTGTCATTGTTCTAGGAAATAACTTTTACATTTATTTAAGAACATTTATTTTTGTTTTCATTTTATATCCCTGTAATCTCTGGTTTCATATCATTGTCACACAAATTTCCTGTGCCATATCATTAGCACGTTGTTCCTTATTTACTCATTGTACTGAGTGCACAACATACCAGGTAAAGCTCCTTCTATCTATCGCTGTAAAAGCCTGTCTCTGGGGTGACTTCCCTGAACTCTCTGGTTCACAGTGACTACGTGGGATAAACAGAAGAAAAGAGTCACTGCATTCAAGGTGCAAGACAAGGACCAGGAAATTGCTTTGCAGGGCTATAAGGTTGGTTGTTTGAGATGGTATAAAAGGAGAAGTCTCTTCCTTTTATACCTCCTGCACTGTTAGGTAGGAAGAGGTCCAAAGGTGTGATGTCCAGAGCTGTCAGTGGGACTGAGGCCAGAAGCTCATCCACTCCCAGCGTCAGGCTGTATTTCACAGGAGATACAATCTGTCTGAACCAATAAACCTCTGCAAAGCAAAGCAACACTTTGCTTTATACTCCATACCTGTGATGCTTTGCAAAGTCAACTCCACAATTGCCAGATGTCTTCTTGCAAGATCTCAGACCTTTCCCTCCCACTTTTTTGTAATCAAACCTTATTACATTTATCACAGGGAAAACCATGCTCCTGAGAAGCCTCAAGCAGAACTAAATGGGAAAGAGCAAGAGGAGTACTCTTTCCGGCTACCAGAGCTAAGCTGCTTTCTGCCTTAGTCATCCTCAATGTGAGCGCTCGTCTCTGGTCTTCCTGTTTCCTACCTTTCCGTTCTACGCTAGATTTAATGTCTAAACAAAATACTCTTTGTGCTGCCTCTGGTGACATGCTGACTTCTCTTTAAATCTGTTTACAGGCTCACCATCCCTTCTGGCATCAAATCCTCACCTTCGCTTTCAAGCTTCCACACGCCACGACACCCTCCTGCTTTCCTTCTCTCATTTCCCTTGACTTCTTTCACTCATTGTCCCTGGTTTTCTTTTGTTGATTCTCCTTACAGTGCTTTCTCGCCTTGTACTTATTTGCCCAACACAAACTCATGTTCCTCTTTTACTCACGTTACAATCAAATTCCACCAAAACATGGACTGTCACTGGACACTGATGCACTAGCTTACAGCACTGAGCAAACTATCGATGGTTAAATGACAATGAGGGGAGAGGACAATAGAAAGGATGGGAAGGGGGAAATGGTTAAATAAAGGGTGAGAGAGAGTATTGTCAGTAAGCAATAACCATGCAACATGAACAGAACCTGGGAGAAGTTGAACTTTCAGAGTAGGAGGAGGTAGCGGATGTTAAGGAGAGTGTAGATACTGATTCAGAAGTGGATACTTAATTTAAAAGAAAAGGACAAGAATACAAAAATTAATCTGTTTTCATATTAATAAACTTGAAGTTACTAATAGGGTCAAAAAGATTGTCAGCAACCTTTGCCAGCTTTACGCTGGTAATATATGACTATTTAGAACAGTTTCTTAACACTCCCCATAAAAATGGGAACAGCGTCCTTTTTTCTGACAAAATGTCCCATTGGGGTGAAAGAAATTAAGGACAGTGAGCTGCCAGTTTAGGATCTAATTCTCATGACTAATTACACAGCTATCTTCTGTTTTTCCTATATGTACTTCTAGATGGGGGACACTGGTGTGAAGTTTATTCCTAGAAGGGCATTCATTGTGACTCTCGCTACACCCAGACACTGCACCTGGCACCTTCCCTCTGCCTCACTCACCCCATGAGAGAGAAAATCCACTGGCCTATTTTAAGGTCATGGCTCAGGAAGGCATTCTTGCCACATTTTTAATGTATAACTCAGAAGGATGTTAGCACTGTACGTTTTTTAATCTCTAAGTTAATACAGCACAAAATTATATTAAAAGACCATTATGTTGGAAGGCACAGCGAGGTTCGGAAATGTTGGATTGAAGTTGCCTGCACATCCTGACTGCTGAACTGCATCATGATACAGTCTTTAGCTACACGACTGCACACTCGCCCTCTGAGCATCTAGACAATATTTCTTTGTCTTCATTATTCAGTGTGGCCCAGTCCCTATTTCCTGCACACTACTCAAAACCTGTGTTGAACACAGAATTATTAATTTTATAAAGGTTTTCTTCATGGCATTATCTTGATTCTTTATAAACAGCCATGAGTTTGATTTCTCAGTGACCATCTGAGGTGAAGGGATGGTGTCACCCCCATATTACAGATGGGGAACTGAGGCAAGAGTGTTAAAGGTGTGCACTGCATGTAGGAGATGCAGCAGAGAAGGCTGGCACTTGAATTTTCGAAGTCTTGAGTACAACACAGACCTTAATGATCCAAAGAAGATCTCTACTGGCTTTAGACACATCTTTGAGCATTGCCTGAAAATCAGTTTCCTCATTAAGAAAAAGCAGAACATGCAACACATCAATGACCATATCGCAAACCTCTGCTGCTTCCATGTCTAATCTAAAGTCTGCGGCTTGTCATTCTCTGTGGGAACTGAGAACAGGCAAGTGAGGTGACATTCATTCTGCCAGCAGGTTTTGCAAGCATTTATTATGCAAAGCGGATTGGTGAGATGACAGTCCTCAGTTGAAGCCCGAGTTTTGCAAGGAAATGTATTTAGTGGTCACAGACCCTTAACCTCCAAGCTCTACTCTTCTGCAGCCAGATTTTTTCTGCCCTTACGCTTGCCCTGTTCCTACCTCTCACATACCTGTTTCTGCTGTGTGCCTTCATCCCTATGTTTCCCCATGGGCTCCTTATCCCGAATGCTCCCTTTTCTCACTGCCTCCCCCTTTTTGACTCTACATTCTCACCTGCCTTTTCCAGGCTCCTAGTGCCTGCTGTGTTTCAGCTCCCAGTTCTCTGCTGCCTCCTATTCCTGGCCTCTTTGCTCAGCCAGCCCTCAAATGCTTGGTTTACAGCTCCCATGCCCAGTTTTAAGCCCCATGAATTTCTCAACAGATTTCTTCTGCAGTCCGGCACAGCTCCTGCTCAGTGGTTTATCCCTTCTACACCCAGATTTGAGAAAAGAGAGTCCAGTTTCCATTCCCAGTTTCCACTTCCAAATGTGGTGCCACAGAAACTCTTGGCAAGATATGAAGTTTGGGGTATGTACAAGGTGTACAGGTCATATAGATAAACACTGGATCAATATACAACATCTCAGCTTTCCCTTCAAATTCTTTTCTCACTCTTGCTGACAACTGATATGAACAGATATACCTGTTGGAGCAGAGTCCCATGGCTGACTAACAAAAAGGCAAGGGGAAAGCAGATGTGCTCTCACAACCAAAAAATATTTAAGAAAACCCTGGAACCCTCCCAGGCTTACAGTCGTCCTGCTGCACACTTGGTTCAAATCCTCCTTGGTCCTATCTGCATAAGTGTGGACTGATTGCAGGACTGATATGTGTACTATTTGCATTTGGCAAGAGTTCAACATTTGAAACACTACAAAGCAGTCTCCATTTCTGCGCTTCCCTGGTGTTCCTCAGACCGCTAGATGGCAGTTCCCCATTTACAAAAGAGGGCTCTCGTTACCTGTTTGCTCCTGCCCAGCAGCTGTGTCAAGCACAGTTGAGGCACGCATCTGCCTTTGCATGTTGACTGCAACACAGACTTCTTGTGGAGCTGTCAACAAGAGTGGCTCTGGGCCAGCGTCCTACGTGAGGGATACACAGCTTTGCACTTTTAAATGATGACAGAAGAAATTTCCATAAGCACCCTGAAGGGTGCTAAATACTAAGCACAGGCCTTATCGACAAGAGAGGTTCTCCACGTCATGTCTTACTCACCCAGAATTTTACGAGGAAGAAAGCATTTTGGGGCCCCTTCCCAAACAGTTCCTTTAGACCGCCCTTCTTTTCAGGAAATTTGTCATAAATCTGACGAATGTCCACCGATTCAAGCAACGGGTCACTGTAAGAATGGTTAGCGTGTCCAATGTGTACGAAGAGGTGTTTATTGTACTGCAAGAAAGAAACAGGAAAATCAGTGCTGTACAAAAAGAACAGAGGTTTATTAAGGCATGGGTCTGCATGTGCCCCTGTGGAGGGTAGTGCGCTTTGATGGATTAAATGACTCGCACATTACTCCTGGGACTATGATTTTCTGCAGTATGATTTCCATGAACAACTTAGTGCTTGTGTAGTAGCCCCCTGTGAACAAGGGTCAACATCAAAAAACCCGTGTCCCTACTGCAAACCACAAAACATGGTCATCTTCAAGGGAGTAATTTACACTGAAAGACCCAGTGGCAGCACGGTGATAAAGAGCCTTTCGCAGAGCATAATGAGATGAATATGCTCACAAGGAAAGCCTATTTCTGCCTCTTTAAACCATGCCTTTTAATGTCCCGTGTCCTCAGAGCCTGAATTTCTGCTAGTGCCACAAAGCCCACACATAACACACATCCTGTTTGTCTATTAAAAAACCCCAAACCTCAAACTATAGCATATGCTAATGCCCCTTAACTAAAAGAGATGGAGGGGATTTTCTTTTAACTCCAGAATGACAATAACGAGAAAGCCAGTTACTCTGTGTTGCCGTTACTATAGAAGTGGTCCTCATTGCATGTCCTCCAGTATTTTGACCCATGTAATATTGAAGAGCCAAACTTTTATCACTTCCCTTGGGAGCTAGCTCTGTAGATGATGGCCATCTCTGCCAAAACACATCCAGCTTCAATTTCCTATTTCTTAACTTCATCCCATTGCACCTCATTATAATCAAAGGTATCACCTCAGCAACCCCTTTCCTGCCTTGGGGAAACCCTTGGCCCAGTGAAGTCCACAGCAGCCCCCGACTGAGTCCAATATGGCCTTTGAGGGGCTGCCGTTTCTCCAAGACAAGAGCACCTTCCAGCACCTGAAATGAAAGCGGAAGGACAAACCCCGAATACCCTCCGCTAGTCAATCAGCAGCTCACAGTGTCTTGTGAGCAGACTGAAGGAGCTCAAGAGTGGCAGGATTAAGCACTGGGGGTTTTAACCATGCAGATCACAAAACATTTTGCTAACTCAATTAAAGGAAAGCTGATATGCAGTCAATGAACACTAGAAAACCCTGTCATATTGAACAGATGCTGTATATAAGGGGCAATTCCCAAAAGCTAAGCACAAATAAAATATTTAAAACCCCAAAGCAGACCTCATTTAAGCTATTTTGTTTACAATCTACCTGCCGAATGAACAAATTGAAATGACAAATCTAAATTAATTGGACATCCACTCAGAGCCTTCCTTTGGTGTAAGCAGAGTCTTCCCTAGCAGATGTCCAAAACTCTGGGGAAAAGGAAATGGACTGGCTAGATTTCTGCACTTAGGAAATTAAATTGAAATCTATTTAAAAATCATCTAGCATAGTGAAATCTGAATTTAGAATCAGAGAACATTCATCTGTGTATGGGGCCAAAAATGAGATACGTTCCATGCTTTTTACAGGGTTGTATTTCTTTTTTAATTCTGTGGAAGGAAAAAGGAAAGCATAACACTTTGTCAAGGTGTTTGCATGAGCAAGTCCAAGTCTGAGAGTACCAATTGCACAGCTTTTCCTTGCAGCCCTCTTTCAAAAGAATGCCATCCCAGCTTCTTCTGTGCACAAGTGGAAAACTTGCCTAGCCTTTACTTAGTACATGTGGAGCCCAAAAAGGGCAGAGCTGATCCAAAGAAGCTGTTTCTGCCTTGAAGAGGAAGACAGGCATGGCAGAGAAATAAATGGGCGGTGAGGAGCTGAATGCATGCATGCAGGAGTGAGTGTGCCCATGAACGTGTACCAGCTAGCCCTCACCCAGCACTGGTCTAGCTTGCACGCTGATCATTTACACGTGGTACGGGAAATCATTGTACTGGTTGGCACCCATGAGTGACTACCATAATAGTGTCCACGGTCAGATTTAGCATGTTACTTTACGCAGTAGTGGCAAAAGTGGACTAAGGAGACATTTTAACATGACAAAACAAACAAAACAAAAAATGCAAAATAATATGAGAAAGCACCATGGCTCCAACTTTCAGTTTTCTAA
The DNA here is from genome assembly GCF_030463565.1 of Pelecanus crispus. Taxonomy (NCBI): domain Eukaryota; kingdom Metazoa; phylum Chordata; class Aves; order Pelecaniformes; family Pelecanidae; genus Pelecanus; species Pelecanus crispus. The sequence continues at coordinate 11,600,184 of NC_134648.1, forward strand.
CACTGTTGTCACGTATTTGGCTTGCAGTACTGTGAGTAAATAACTAAAAGTCATGCTGAACATTTCTTACATATCTTGCTGCCTACTGAAAAACTTAGATCCCAGTAAAATGCATCAGTGCCCCATATACCTGGGAACTGCCAGGAACACAAGAAAGGGAGTCCAGAAACCTGCTGCTGTTGCTTTCCTAAGCTACTGGGGTGAAGTGCGGGAGGACGGGGCATGGACTGGGTCACCGAAGCCTATCTGTGATCAGGCAAACATCTCAATTTTTCAAGTAGAAAGATGAGAATTCTCCAGTAGAGGTAAGCACTTCAGCATTCTCTGAAAAATTAAGCCAAAACATTTCCCTTCCCCCAGTACCCCTGTAGCCTGCCTAGGAGTGCCCAGCAGTTGTGCTCTCCCTGGGGATCTGAGATGCCCCAAAGCATCTCTCTGCTCTCCCTCATTCAGTGTAAGGGCTTGAAAAACCATCCCCACCATTAGTGACCAGGTTATTATTTATTTTGGGATTGTTTCCTCTCAGTCTTCTCTGCTGGACTTGTTCCAGGTTGTACAAATAACCACATTTTTATAGGAACAGAGCTGAGGGCTCAGGTTCTCCTGTGCCCAGGAAAGTGTCCTCCCCAAAAGGGGGGTCTCTCTCCCAGGCCCAAAGGTGGCTATGGGGTGAAGGAGGAAGGAAGAGCTGTATTTTACAGTTTGGCAACTGCAAATTCCCAGACAATTCATATAGTGTACCTTATTCTGCAAATCAGGAAAATATACAATTGCTCAGATTCCAAACTTTAGTAAAAGCAAATACATTTATAGGAACATGGACCATGAAGTCTTAATTCCTTTTAAACATAAAAGCAAATTTAAAGGCAGCTGTAAAGCTACCACTGTTGTCTGCGGAGCTCACCAAAGTACCAGATGCTGCTGCAGCAAAATTTCCAAGCGGGTACAGTAGGACAGATGGCATGACATCACCTGACAACATTCTTAGGACAGAAATGTTTATTTTGATATTGTAATGTGTGATTATTTTCTCCTTATGTTGCTGCAATTCCTATGCTAAGTACAATCATTACTAACCTAATTAGATATGGCATACTTCTACGAAGTAACAAATGATAATATAATATTAGAAGCAGGGTAAATGGATACTGAAATGATCCCTATCATTTTTATACAAACATAATCCATGACAGGAATTTATGCATAGATAAAAGCAAAGAAGCTAAGTTTTATGCCTATATTTTTGAGCCCATTAGTGTCTGAACAGCATAAAAACATCCTCATTATATTGAGAATTCACTGTTCTTTTGGACTGAGTATTCCAGAGTCACTGAAGTACATTAAATGCTGAGGAATTTACTCATGCAACAGCATTTAAAGGATTTGCATCCAGCATTGGGGTAATAACGTGCTTTAGACACTGTAAACCATCCCAGGTCAAATCCTGTATTTTCTGAGGATAAAAACTACATAAAAATACAAAGAACATTTTCAGCTATGTCTTCAGCATCCGCATTACACGACATGCCCTGGAGATGGCCGCCTCTTACTGAGCTCCTTTCCTTAAAAAAATTCTAACTATCCAAAGAATGCAGTAAAGCCATGAAATATGACTGTTGTCAAATAATACCACGAGAAAAATTATAATCCACTTAGGAATTTAAAAGAACCAAGACAAATTGCCAATGGCAGGGGATGCAAGCATTTAAGCTGGTGCAGAACAAAGACAAATCACCTACATTTGTTTTATCAGCCAGGATATATATTTGTAACGGCTCTTCACCAATTTGGCGCTTGTATTCTAAGGCAACAGCCTTTCTGGTCCATGAAACAGAGGTTTGCAAATTGCTACAGCTCTCTGCTGCATCTCTGTGCTTCCCTACACCTGCGGAGCTAACGCCAAGCCTTGACAAGCCTGTAGAGGACCAAGTTTTTTATTAAACAGTGGTGGCCAAGATGCAGATGGCAGTGAAGCCAACCCTCTCACACTCTCGGTGTGGGCGAGCTGGGCATGCAGAGCTGCTGGGGTACCCGCTCCCTCAATGCTCCTGTCTGTCGGGGTTGCACAGCTCTACAAAGCCATAATGAGCATCATGCGGTGGGGCAAGTGGCTCCCTGGGCCCTGCTGAGGCTGGGTGACATGGATGCGGAGCAAGGTGGAGGGCAGGTGGCCCGAGAGAGGGCCCTCAGCAGCTGCTTCTGCAGGGATGACCTTGCTCATGGGCATAGCACCCTGACTGCAAGGGTGCTGTACCCTCCCGCTGCACCCAGGGGCGCGGCCATCATTTCACCCCCTTGAATTGCACTCACACGCCTGGGAGTCAACCCACAGGGGCGTGAGCGGTGTAAGCTCTTCTGCAAACACCCCTGGCCCTGCAGCAGGACAGCGAGCTGGTGGCTTGCTGGACCTTGCACACCCATGGCCTGGTTGAGCAGGAGAGGGAGGTGGCAGCATCCCGCTGCCTTGTCTGCCCTGCACGACTCAATAATAGCACCTTGCTAGCTGGGCTGCTTCATGAGATCTGTAGGTTCCTGCAAATTTCAAGCATAAAAACCACGAGGGTGAGGCCGCCTATATCATTACTTGCAGCAACAAATCCCTATGAGAAAATACCATGGGAAGAGGCTGGCAACTTGAATGGATCGTAGTCTTCTGTGTCCAAGGAAACTCCACCACACAAAGGAGAAGTACATTAAAAAGGCTCTGCTGCAGGTCTTCTCTCTCCCTGACACAGAGGCACAGCCTCTCAGCTCTCTTTGGACCGAATATATTCTGCACTGGAGGTCACAAGGACTACTGCTGCAGCTCAGAGGGACAGGTGAGCAGAAGGCAGGTGGGACAGCCTGACCTTTCGCTGAAATGAGAGAAAGCACTGCTCAACTGCTTGGCACCGTGCAGTGATTCCCTCAGCACCTCCACAGACTGGTCCAACCCATCTTTTAAAAATGTGCTGCTGCCTGTGCAGCAACTGCACTTTCGGAGGAAAAAGGAGCCAGGTGGGGTGGACTGATTAAAAACCAATCACTAGTATATCAGCAGTCTGCATGCAGCTCTAACCTGTACCCTACCCAGCCTCAGCTCTGCTGTCTTGCTGTATCTTGTAAATCTGACACTCTTTAATTTCCTGCTGATGTAAGAAAATCACTTGGTCTGCCAACAATTTTTCTTATTTCTACCAAAACACTAGTAACTGACTATTTCATTCCAGTTGCTGTTGTCCGCTACTGAAGCAGATTGGGAGTTATATTTACAACATTTTAATGCTAATAACTGGAGTCTGTACCAACTCCTCTTATTAAGGTTTTTAACACTTTCATATGAAATGTTAATCGAACTTTCTGTGCTTGTATGCTACGATACAACTGCCTGTTCAACCTAGTCTTTCAAGGACCTCCACCCATTCAGACTCCTGCCTGGATCTGCTCAGGGAGTGAATTGGGCATGTGAAGTAAAAGGAGCTCTTTGGTTATTTTATGGTTGCAGAAATGGGGAGGTAGGTGACGAGCAAGGGCAGTTTCCAGCCCTGACACATTAATGTTGCCCAGCACTTCCCAGCTACTGCCACAGGAGCCCCAGTGTGAAACTGGACTTGCTGGTTGGGCAAGGTGCTCACACAACATTTTCATCAGCTTTCCTGCAACAGTGAAGATGCATCCTTCAGTTCTGGCCTGTCTGATTTGAGACCCTGCGGTCCCAATTCCAGAAGTGCTGAGTGCTCAGATGGGAACATTATGCCTGAATATAGGAAGCTCTCAATAACGCTAAGTATTCTGCAAAATCAGGCTCATGACAAATCAAAGTGGACCCTCAAAATCAGTGGCCCATTCATTCTTTTGCACCTGAACTTCTCGGTTTGTCAAATGTGAGTAATAATTCTCCTTCATCTAAAAAATGACTGCACTAATACATCTGTGAAATGCAAATGGGGGAAATTATTAATTCCGTTTCGAGGAGAGGTTAGACAGTGCACAGCGAGCAAGGCACGGGGCCACGCATTTTAACAAAAGAAGAAAACAACTGAATAGTTGCTTATCAAAGAAGGGCCATCTACATCTACACTGAATGAAGCAGGAACAAATAAACACGTGAGCATGTAATTAACTGCTGCACTGCAGAGCAGACACATGAGGACATTTCCCAACTTCTGAGAGCTTGACTTTGCAGTCCAGCTAAGCAATTTTTGGGCGGGTGTAGTGGTGGGGGAAGCTGCAGCGGAACAGGAGGGGAAAACGTGGTGCAGAGGCACAGCCAAGCACGAAGGTCCTTGGGGCAAGCGCAAGGGCGGCTGCTTGGGGTTCAGCACGCAGGCAGCGTGGGGGAGATGCACAGCCATAGCCCACCGCACTGCCAATGCCAGCCCAACCCACGCGTCCCCCCACTCCTCCTCCCCGCGGGAACAGCACGGCGCTGCGCAAGGCTGTGGGAGGCAGAGGGCCCCCCACTGCGATGACCCCCCTGATTTTACAGCTCTCCTGGGCTCATCGCAGGGGCTGCGCTCCCGGGCTCTGCTCCAGCTACCCCACAACCTCACTCACGCGCTCCCTCCCTCCTCCCTGATTTCACGTTTCCCTGGCCAGAGCCGGTGCCCTGTGTAACGTCAGGTTACTACTACCCAACTACCCCTACCCTGGCTATTTTCAGCGCGGGGGCTTTGCGCGAGTGCGGGCTGGGACACGGGCAGGGCTGGGGCAGCGGCCGCGGTGCAGGGCCCGGCAGAGGGAGCTACCATCGCTGCTGGCGCCGGCGCTCCTCTTCAGTTACGCAAAAGCAGCACTTTTAATTTTGCTGGGAAATTTCCGGCAGCAGCGGTGGGGTTTGAGAAAAGGGAGAGAGTGTGTGAAGGCAGCGGTGAGTGAGCACAGTCAGGCCTTGGCGGTCTTTCCACCCGCCCTGGGCGCTTAACGTGGGCTGACTTCAGTTGCGCTCCGTCTCTCTGCACGCTCCACCGCGTTTTCGCCCCCGGACACTCCCTTGAAGAGCCCACGCCCTGACCCTACAACCGGGCTGGGGGAGCTGGCCCAGGCTGCCCACCACATCTCCATGTGGTCCCCCGGGAATGTCACCAGCCGGGAGGTCTGCTGCAACACCGCTGTTTCCAGATTGGAGCCTGTGTCAATACTGGACACTCTTAAAGTGGTTTTTTGGCACTTCTAACTACAGACACCTGAATATGAACATTTTACAGAGTATGACATTCGCTTCCCAGGGCCACCACATAGCTCTCCTGCACTGCACAATAAATGACCCTTGCATTTAGTCAAACTTTGTCTGAATTTAAATTAAAATGACCTCAAATCCCGAGTCTGCCACTCCAAGACGTTAATCCAAATGTGGGTTTGCTTCCTCGTCCTTTCACATCACAAAGACGCTAAAACAAGGACTTCCTTACGACTGAAATGCTGAACTGCTTTTTATACTGTTTACAGGGAATACAGAAAGGATAAACAATGCCTGTAACAATGGATATTGTTCAAAGATGGAGGGCTTCTTTTGAAAGATCTCATTTATTTTTCATCACTTAGGTGGTTTGATTAACTTTGGTGAATTTTACTGCATTTGGCTAATGACGGCAGGCTGTTTTTATGGCCCTTGAGCAATTGCTTTCACTTTCTGGTTCTCAGGCACAATTCTCCCTGGGCTCACAAAGCCCTTTTACAACAACAATAAAACCTGAATTAAAACATAAAGAATATTTTATTTCTTTGCCACTTTTTAAAATACATTTTGAAATTTGGACCTAACACAATCTGACAGTTTGGATAGGTGGATTAATACTGAAAATGCCCATCAACCATGTTCTTTATAGCCCTATATAGATATTTTAGATGTAAAGCTGTCTGAAGTGCTCACAGTTGAAATGAATGTGGCAGCAAGAGTGAGAAACCTCTAAGAGGAAGAGAAGAAAGGGCTTTATTTGTTGGGTGGTGGCAGGATTTTTTTCCTGACTGGAAAGCAAGATTTAAAATAAATAAAATAATTGGAATTATTATCATTTCAGTGTTATAGTCTTTGAATTTTATAGCTACTTGTGTAACAGTCAATTGCTTAGATCCCTTCTAATCTGCTTGCATACTCAGTTTACATTTGTTAGGGAACGTGGGATTACTTGGTTTAAGCATTTGTCCTGAACTTTCACAGAACCACTACAGTAAAAATGTAAAGCCCCCATTAAGGAAAACCTGCTTGGGAAGCAAGAGATGGGTACAAAAACTTGTTAATCTGTTGAGAATATAGTTATATAGGGTAGGCAATAATTAAAGGTAACTAAAACGCTGATGCTTGGACCTACAAGGGCAGCTTCTGTGCACCATTTAGGAGTTGTACTTGAGCACAAAATGCCACAAAAGGAAAATACAGCTTGACATTTGTAAACTGGATTGATTTTCATCTAAAAGGAGGAGTGATTTTACCTATCCTTAACTGCAGAGTCAGTATTCCAACATTTTGCAACTGTGCCATCTTATGTCTCCCAGACTATCTTCCGCCATGCAGAGTTACAGTGAGGGTTGCTTATTGTTTCTTTTCTGTATTTTTTTCTTTTGTAAATGGAACAATTTTGTGGCTAGGCAAGGGAAAAAAGTCAACGGCCCTCCGCAAGTGACAGGACTCTACAGAGCACATTTCCGACCCACCAGAATGCCCACTCTAAATTAACATAACTGCCTGACATTGAGGGGCTTTTGTACTTTTAAACACCAATTGCCATTGGAAGAACCCCAGAAATGTTTAAGGCTCCACTCCTACAATGAATTCCCTGTAGGTGGACCTTTGTGTCCATGCACAGCCCCATTGAAGTTGCTGGGAGTCACCATGGGCAGACAGACCTGAATTTCTAATTGCTGTACAGGAATACAGACTGCAAGGGGCCTCCCAGGATCATCAAGTCCTGGCCCCAGGTGCCATGTCAAATAAGCCTTTTTCAATAAACTTCCAGGTTACATTTTAAGGTGGAATTGGTCTATTTGCCCCCACTACTATGAGGTTTTCTGGCCTGGTTTTGGGCTGGGTGGGAGGAAGGGTGATCTTTTTTTTATATAGAATGCTGGAAACCCATTTGATCAAAAAAATACTTTATGTCATTTTCTGTAAAAAGTCAGAAGTGTAATGAACATATACCTATATTTTTTTTGGAAGATACGTGAGAGCTCTTACATGGCTCTCACGTAGCAGTGTATACATGTATTAGTTTCTGAGGTCAGCAAAGGCACAAAGGTGTACAGGAGATGCTGCAACCACAGCACATGCCTACATGACCTCACATGCACACTGCGCGAAACACACATCTTGCCTGGCTTGCTGATTTTGTTATTTAAAAAGTAATAAAACCCCATCCTTTCTATGCTGCGCAAAATGTTATCTGCAAAAAAAAAAAAAAAGTTGCACCAACACGAAGACAGACGTACAAAACAACAGGCAGAATTGATATTTTCTTCAACAGCACTAAATGAGGCTGGGGGTTGGCTCTCATCTCCAAGGAGGACTTTTGGTGCTTGCTGGAAAAGTCTGTGCATCGGGGATGGGGAAGGCTGGCAGGAGGCAGGGCCTCTCAGAGCTGCCCCTGCAGACAGGCGTGTGCCAGTGCCTCTGCCCAGTGCCTCTCCAGCAAGTGCCCTTCTGAGCTTGCCCTGGGAACTGGTCACACTGCCTTGGGGTTTTTTTCTATGCCCTTGTTTAAGATCCAAATAATCAAATTTACTCTAATTTGATCTAAACAATGCTTCTCCTTCTCCTCACTCCCCTTTCCTGGGCAGTGGCAGTGAGACACTGCCCACAGGGGCTCATCCCTCGGCTCCCCACAGCGCCCACCTGGCGGGTCCAGGCTGTCCCCGCACAGCCCTCCACAACTGCACTCGCAGCGTGGGCGTAAGGACTGATCTAAATTGGGATTAATGCGTGACTGGCAATTGACTTTTCTTCATGTCTCATTTTTGCAATGTTACAGCACGCGAGTAACTGGTTTTTTAGAAACAAGTCTGGGTAGTTTGATGCTCTTTCTTCTCTAGTAAGCCTCCTGCATAAATGCTCTGCATTTAGAAGGTAGGTTTCTCAACAGTATGCTCACAAGCTGGGACAAGCTCCGGTGGGTCTTGCTGCACCCTCAGGAATTCCAAATAATATTAGTTTACTCCAAAAAAGGCTTTACAGTATTTATGGGACCGTCCTGGGTAACTGTGTTTCTATTCAGGCCTCCACTCTCTCTGCAATGCAAGTGGATGTGTTGCATTCCCCAGAGCCTGCACCTGCCCGAAAAACGAGGGCCCCAACACGTCCCCAAGCCACCGGCCCACACACTGTGTGTGAGCACAACCGGCTCTGAGCCGCGCCACCACAGCGGAGCGGGACCCGCGGCTGCTTCCCCTGCCAAAGCAGCATCTTCTCCTCATTTTTGGTCTGTCAGTCATGTTGCAAATATATTCATGTCACTCAGCTGGTTTCATGTCGCAGACACCATCAGTGTGACGGGCAACCACATGTTATCTGTTAAGAGCGTACTTGGTTTGAGGGAGGTTTTTTTCAGAGGGAAACACATAAAAGTTACTTAGTTGCTGAACTCTCCTTCGCTGTCTATAAAGCCACGCAGATACACAGAGTCTCTACATTTTGCAGATAGTTTTGCATTATAAAAACCTATGGAAAAAGGATTATTAGGTGGTATACTGGCAAAACAGTAAATCAAAACACCCTGAAATGCCATTTCATTCACATACAGTACAGTAACGCTGAGCATTACATGGCCACATCCTGTTTTCCCGATAACCTCGAGGCACGCACATAACATCCTGGTGTGCAGCAATCTGGATATGGCAGAGCCCATAAATCAGCAGGACACATTACATGGGGTCAGCAAGCCAAGGACTCGGAAAGCTGCGTATCGATAAGGCTGCCTGATAAGAAAACCTGGTTTCTGCATCAGAAATACAAACCACTGTCTGGATGTACTCAGGGCTGGAGAAGGTGTCCCAGCTGCGGATTAGTCTGGGGGACACAAAAATGAAGCTTTAGCCCACCAGAGCGAGGATTGCCGGGAGAGTGTGGGAATCAGGGCCATGGGAAGGCAGAGGGATCCCAGGGAAACCAGCGAGTACCTAACAGTCAGGTAAATGCTGAGACCAAATATTTCCTCCCTCAAAGTTAATTCAACCTGGCAAAACGTGACATTTAGCAAACCAACACACTGCCACATATTTAGTATATGAATAGCTGAGATATGGTATATTTTCATTGGGATGTTTCTCTGCCAGGAGCATTCCTCTGTTGTAAGGTTTCTGGGCTATGTCTCCAATCTCCATTATGCAGGGTAAACACTCACTGGATAACACCCCTGGCCAGAGCCCATAAATGCTATGGTTTCCAGTGCTAATTATAAAGAGCAAGTGATAGCTTCTCTCTGCTCCAAGCTACTGTATTTTACTGGGAATCTGAACAAGAATGGCCTGTCTGTATCACCCATTCATGGCAGTATTTGTTTTTCAGAGATTATCGCAGTAAAAATTCTCAGGTTCAAGCTGAAAGAAGCTGTTTTGATTTATTTGTGATGCAGTAGAAACAGTGCTAGGCTACTAACAAATGTTCATGGTAAATATATGATGATTAATATCAAGGTTCAGGGCTAACTGGAGTAAATTAAACTTTACAGCCAACTTCATAAACTACCCTTGCAGGTATAGTATGCAGACTAAAAATCAAAACAAAAACAAAACCTTCCTAAAAAAAAAATCCCCCAAAAATCCAAACCTTGGACTGGACCTTGAGACACAATTAAAGATCAAGGAAGACTGAATGATTGGATATTTAAATAGGCATCCTCAATTAAAAAAAAAAAAAAGTGATACAGTTAAATGGCACGTGCTTGGGAGGCTGGAAGTAAAAGGGACAATCCTGATACTTGAAGGCTATCCCAAATGTCAGATATTTAAAATAATATGCATAGTTAAGTCCTTAGTTTTGTTTCTGGTAGGAAATAGATTAGGCTTTAACTTAAAGTCTAAGTACTGAATTATTCCCAAAAACACGATGCAATTTGGTACAACTGCTAAACTAGGTCAACAGTGAGACAGGCACCATAGTGAACCACACCTGCTTTCAGAGAGGCCTCGCACTTCTGCAAATGGGGAAAAAGAGCAAGAAAGGAAAATACAGTACTACAGTGAAAGGAATATTGCACTGGGCAGTAGCGAATGCAGAAACACAGGGTGTATTCCATCAGGCTTAACCCCGGAGAGCATCCTCAGAGGGTGGGGAGCAACAGAGAAAAGCTAAAGATTAGTGGACACAAGGGCAACACTTACTGATTCGGGATCCCTCTGCTGTTCAAGGAAAGCTGAAAACTCCACCAGCCTGAGCTTGGTCGTACCAATCGATCGGCCCTGCCATGCAGGGACTGAGGGAGCTGGAGCTGACGTAGGCTCAAATCCTAAAATAAAGGAACCATTTTTGTGAAGAAGTTGATAATTCCTCAGTTTATATTTTTTGAACTAAATATAATTGGGACTTATGCATGTCCCGATGTATGTTTATATTAATTTTAGCAAATAATTAATTCAGAATGAGTTAAATTGGAAAAACACAGAAAAATACGTAGAAAAAGAGGTCCCAACCCAGCAAGCTAATAATGGTGCAAATAAAAGATCTACCTCTTTGTTTCCTTGGGGCTGTAACTCACTGTTGATTTTTTGTTTAAATTATATACTAGATTTTAGAGATTTATAGAGACTTCACATAGACTCACAGCTGACCCTTCCTCAGAAACTGGCAGCAAGACTCACAGGAGATATTATTGCCTTGGGAGTCAAGAGGGCTGGCCTCCATTTCTGGCTCCTAATGTGCCACATGTTACAAGCAAATCACCTCTCTTTCTGCCTATTTCTTCTGCCACTCTCAATTCCCCTCTCCTATTTAGAGTATAAGGTTTCCAAGGCAGGGACCGTCTCTTACTATGCATTTGCACATTGGGTCTTTGACTTCTTTTGGAGCTTTTAGGCAGCATTATATTACAGATAATAATAAATAATTACTGTAGAGAGCTGAATCATACCCTAAAAAGAAAAAGAAGGTTTTAAATTGATAATAAAGAGGGAATGACATGATCTAGAGAGAGAAGGGATGTTAACCACCATCTCTAATTCACCTCAAGAGAAAGAATAAATGCTATCTCTTGCTCCTCATCGTGGAAAATTAGATGAGAAGGAAACAAAACAGTAGAGGAAGAAGGGAAAGGCAGCAGCTCAAAGGCAAAACTGGTCTTGGGAGAGACACAGGCACAAGGAAGGCAGGGGAGAGGCACCAAAGGTTAGAAAACAAAGATAATCCTGAACTAGATTGAGAACCAGGGAGAGGTCACAGGTAGCGTGTGTCCACATCCCATAATGGGAGGGTGGTACCTGACTCCAACCCTCATATTTAGGCAATGAAGGTGTGAGGCTTGTATTAAATAGAGAATTACAAATGTGACTGGTTAGACATGAACAGGAATTCTAATGAAGCAAAAACTCATGCATGAGTTTTGACTGATTTAGAAATACTAATAATCCTATTCTGAGAGAAAACATGGAAGAATAAAAGAAGACAATTCAAAATGCCTGCCTTAGAAAATAATGTTATAAATTAGGAATATCAAGAAAAAGGAAATAATCAGGGATGCAGAAAGATAACCTTAGTCTTAAATATTAAATAGCAGCAAGTTAGAAAATCATAAAAAACTGGGTAAGAGTGAGAAAACTGCAGTTCAAACGGTGTCAGAAGCATGGTGTCATTTGGCAAGGGAGACATAAAGTTAGTATTCATCCACAAAGAAATAATGATCTTTCCTGAAATTAGCCATGAAACCAACCTGGGAAAAGGAGTAGGGAAATAGCCATGGGAAAGGCTTGATCAATTTGAGCAATGGAACTCAGAATAAACATTAGATACTTATCAAAGTGATACCAGGCAGAGCAGGACCTTCAGGAAGTGAAGAGTTATCAGCAACCAGATACACAGAGATGTTTTCTACTTAAGGCTAAACATATATGGTTTTGGAAGAGTTTTTAGCCTCAGTTTAAAATAAATAAAGGCATATTCTCGTTACAGACAGAAGCGAGATTTAGCTCTTAAAAAAGAAACATGCATCCTATTATTTTTTACAAAGCATTTTCCTACAATATGTAATGCTGACTGGAAATCACATATCACAACTGCTTGCATATGTATTAATGCTTCCTACCTAAATATAAAAAAACCCCAAAACCCTCAAACCCAATGATTTTCCCTCATATAGAATCAGGTGATAGGACATTGGGACTAGTGTTTGGTTTGGCCACAGGGAATGTTAGATATGGAGTAGTGGTTCTGTCCATCTCAGGAATTAATATATCACATTCAGTACACCATTCAAGTCTTTCTAAAGGAGAGTATAAATGGAAGAATTACCTGAAATGGGAGCTGTGACTGATGGCTGTATAGGATAGGCCTGCTGAACGAATGGCTTTACACTGGAATAAAGAGTTACATAAAAATCATACACCGTGCCATCCACAGTAAATTCCGTTAGAGTCACATAGTATAAGAAAATACATGGTTAATGACCTTTACGCACAAACGTACCTCTTCCTTGCATAGCATATTTAACAGACAGACAGTAAAGAGGTAATAGAGAGAGAGGAGGAGGAGAATTACACCCAACATCTTAAAGCAAGGAGCTCAGCTGCACTCAGTCACCCAGCAGGAAACCTGACCCGCTCGTCGCAAGTGTCGCAGCAGACATGGATGGTGATTGCTTTGACTCCAAATAAATCCAGAGGACACTGAACTGCCAGGGCACAAAGATTCCCATGGACCTCAAGGGAATAAGGTGGGGAGAAGCTGAAAAGTAAGGCTGGGAAACATTGCTCCAGAGACCACCGCAGGGCTGAAAATGTAACACCTGACAGAGGGGCAAAGGCTTCCTTCTCCTTGCGGCGGTTGCTACCATGGTGCCAAAGGGCCATAACCCCACTGACCACTAATGGGCCTCATGCAGTCATCTCCTGCCCTGCAGGAAAATACATCCCCCTTGGCTCTAGTATTGCTCATATATTTAAAACAGGATGGAAGTATTTGTGCTGGAAACTTATTCACAAGCAAAGCCTTACCAGCTGCTTCCCTGGCATTATCATTGCATCTCACCTTGCAATGGGAGAGAAAAGGAGTGTGCCCATTAGGTACTCAGCTTCAGCTTTGAGGTCTGGGATCCCTTGTAACTTTTTGATTGTGAGTTCTCATTACTTTAAGGACTCTTACTTTCCCTACAACTATCTTTTCCTCCTTTTTAGAAAAATTTGCAAGTTCTTGCCTCATTGATATCCTCTGGCAGCAAAGTATACAAGCCAGCACCATGCTGCATATAGAAGCATATTTTAATTTGTTTCTATATGCAATTTAATTTTAATTTCAGACTTACTCTTGCGAAGATCCAGGCTGCCCCGTTTGAATCATGCCCGGCCAAAACTGAAAGAGGAAAAACAAACACACAGACCCACAATTGTTTTCTTTGTTGAAAGATTTTGGATATTTCTGAACAAGCATGATTCCTTTTGCAAACACAAGTGAAAGCATTAATCCATTCATTCAGCCTTAGTTTTCTACTGAACATTGTTAGAGAATACAGGGATTTTTTTGGGACTCGGCTAACAACTTACCCCAGGTGCCCCAGGAAATGTAGGACGGGGAATTCCTGGCAGGCCCAGCTTGTTGTGAATAGCAGTAGCTGAGACTATCTGAGCTGATGACATTGCTGCCATATGCTGGAGTGCTTTGTCCTTCGCTGTCTGATCCTTTAATATGACAATTACATGGAGTCTTAAAACATTGGGCACAACAAATGATGTTAAATAACTGCAGCTACAAGCACATAACTAAAAACTTAAAAAGCCACACAGAAAATGCAAAAATAGCAAACCATGCAGGAAAAAAAAAATACAGCACGGAGGCTAACACTCAGACTACCTCAAGGCAAAACCTCCTCTCAAACATGCATGGTAGACCTGAATTCTCACAGTCTGCTCTGCCAACACGCAGGAAGCTCTGGGAGAGCAAACTACTGCCCACTTGTTTATCTGGGCAAATTCTGCTGATTTTAAATCAGGCTGAGCTAAACAAGGTCTGCTGCTAAGGCTCTGCCTGCAGGACAGGAAGCACTGAGATTTGAGCTCTATCATTTAGATCTAAGAGAAGTTTGCCTTTCGTATTACACCGTAAAATGAGAACACAGAACTGTGACTGACTCGCAAACAATGACAGATTTTTCTTCATGCTTACAGGTTTAGAAACATTTTGGGTTCTGTTTTATGCCAAGTATTTTAAAAGATAACAAAAATGTTAATAACATTTTAAACTTCCAATTGTGGTATTTTACTGATTTACAGTGTTCCCAAAGAAAACAATCAGCCATAAAGTTTCTGCTCTTTTCAAGCATACAGGAACAAGTTTAGGAAAAGATGTGTTGTTATCGATTACTTATATTACAGCAGTGCTTGGAGTCCTAGTCACTGCCAATCACTTATGATCACAGAATAGAAAAGGAAAGCCTCTTAATGCAACAGAGTTAACTAAGTGGGTATCTTAGGTCAGGTAAAATAAGTAAACAACAGACTGCTACTATCTGGTAAAGTGGGGTTCCTCATCCAGAAGTACTGTATTAATAAGTGCTAATATTTAGGTACGTGACTTAGAATGAAGGAACACAAGCAGTATTAAGCAAGGATTTTGGTTTTTTTTTTCTGTTTTTATTTTACAAGCAAAGTAGCAAGCATGCTGGCAAGAAATGCATGCTCTTATATACGATATATGACTTTGCACATATGCTCCTTCTAAAGCTTGTATGTAGTAGTACTATAGGTGAGCAGTTTCTTCCTTTGAATAGCTCCTTTAGAAACAGCACAGGCTGAAAGTACAGGAAAAGCTAGCCAAAAATTCTGCCAAGCACAGCTAAGGTACATAATACTTGGTTTAGTTAAAATACTTACCATGCTTGTTACCTGGATACAACAACAAACAGTTTATTAAAATGCTTGTGTAGAATAGCAGATTCTTAGCAAAATATGAACAAAATAGTAAGAGACAAAGGAAGAGCAGTTTGCTCAACATTAAATATCAGGTTTAAACAAATGCATTATTTTCACCTAGGGACTGATTCATTAAAATGGAAAAAAAAAGGATAAAAAACCCTAACAACAGAACACATAACCCCTGCCATCCCTGCGTGAAAGCTGCAGATACTGAAGAAGGGGATTGTTGCTGAGCTTGTTTCCCTGAGCTGTGCAAGGAGCCCCTGCGGGTGCCTCTGTGGGATGCAGCCCGGGAGAGCGGCAGGTGGAGCAGGGGAGTAGCTGCTCCAGCAGCGTCCCCCCTCTGCACCTTGCAGGATGTGAGCCTGAAGTGCAATCCGCTGCGGTGCTGCCTGCAGCAGCACCAACACCTGCGGACTCACCTGCACTGCCTTCCGCACAGCGGCGCCGGACGCTGCTTTGTGACCTGTCCAAGCCTCAGGACTGCCTTGCTGCAGCTGACAGTGCAGCTTCTGGAGGCAGGGGGACACGCTATCCACCAGCGTGTGAAGAAAACGTGGTCATTTCTCCAACTTGTAGCTTTCCCACATAACCACGATCAATTCACTGGGTAAGAGCTGGAAGTCAGCTCTGGCTGTGCCAGCTACTGGCACTTACCTCTCCCTGCCCCAGGGCAGGAGGATGTGCACAGGAGGTGTGCGCACGGCATGTTTTACTGGCTGCCTTTGGATGTCTGCAGACCACTGGGCTAAAAAATGCTTTGGTGGGTGTTAAGAGGTGGCAATATCCTGAGACTCATGCAGCTCTCCAGAAAGCCGACCCCTCTACCCCCCTGCACAGTAAGAAGGACCCTCCATCATGAAAACATGAAAATGAGGAGATGTCCTTAAGCAATATAGAGATGCTAGCCCCACCAGACTTTTCTGTTCCTTTTCCCCCTTTTTTTGTTAGGTGAGCTGGCTTGGAAATGCCAAACCATGCAAGTCTCACCTGCAGTCAGCTGAATCATAACAAAATTAAACATACAGGGGATTGATATCCTGTGTGTGAAATGCATGATTCAAGAGACATATGTGCACAAAAAGCTGCTTTTGTGACTACCTTGTTACTCTCCAGAACTGCTGCAGCTCTACCTCCTCTCCTGGCCAGTGCCACCACACGAAGGTGCAGCCAGTGCCTGTGCTCCGGCCAAGTTCCCAAACCCATACTGTTCTGCTGCTGTAATGGCCTTACTATTAGGTGGATCTAAACTAAAGGAGAATTTAAAAGTACAAGCTTTGTTAGGGATATGAAAGTCCATATCTGGGAGTTGCATGAGCCCAGCGTAAATTGTATATCTATGACATAGTTCATCTTGCCTTGCTTTAGCTATCTGAAGTCTCCAGTCTAAGGCAGGCAGCTAATCTCCTGCTACTGTTAGCACAGTAAGCACCTACAATGTATTTCTTCCTTTACTGGGCATCAAAACCAACTGGAGTGCATTACTTTCTGTAATGTTATCACTGTCCAAGGACTAAAATACGAGCCAGGACACCCAGCTTCTACACAGCAACAGTTATGGCAGGTAAATCCCACCATAAGAGAAAATAAGAAAAAATAAGAAAAAATTTTGAAAATTTACACTTCCTTCAAGACCTTCTGTTCACAGAAGTAGGAACACTTAGACTGTCCTGTGGAGCTCTTAGCAACCATTAGCAGTGAGTCTGATGATCCTTAATTTTAGGAACAGTGACAGGGATTTTTGGAGAGAGAAAACATCTCTTGTTTCATGACATGAGAAGGTATGTGCCTCTTTCTTGCCAATTGCTGCTTTTCAGCCCAGAATACTCTACATTTTGTGGTGGCCATTCATCTCATCCTCTTTGACTTACTACATTTTCAGGAGGATGGAGAGAAAGCAAAAGTATATTGGATGACAGCTCAGAAATACAGCCCTTACAATAGGGCTAGTCTTGAGGAGTTTCAATGACTCCTACAAAGTTTCCCAGTGGTGACAAATCTGCCAGCTCCACTGGACATCAACTGATTCAGGCCAATACACATCGGGGGATTTTCCACCTTTTGCAGGCTTAGGAACCTCTGCATAGTTGGAAGATCAGTTTTTCTCAAAGTAACTGTAACTTCACATTCAAACATTAAAGAAATCAAATTCAAAGTCAAATACAAATACATAAGAGGTCCTGACTTCCATTGGCAAACAAGCAGCTTCAGCTCCAGGAACGTTTTGGAGAGCTGCAAGGGGGTGGCCTATGCTTGTATAATCAGGCAGACTTCATAGTCTTTGACAACAAATGGGAAAAACACATTTCAAAGCTGTTTGTTTAAATTGAAATATTAGCTTGTCTGCCACTTAGAAAAATGAGTATATGTTGGGGATTTGTTACACGGTAATGGAGAGCGCTGGTAACCAGGAGGGAATGAGTCTCCCTACCTATCACTGCAATGTGGCCGCTTCTGGGATGAAACTTGGTAACTGATTAATAACACACAATGGTATTACATCACAGTTTAGGCAGCAAGAGAAGTAATATATCCAATTAAAACGGCAGGGGTAATTTAAACAGGCAGATTACAGTAATTACCCAGGTTGGAATTTGGCCAGGACAAATGGGTTAACACCCCTACTCTAAACAGGAACGTTGTGGGATTTTTAATGACTGCAAATGGTTAAGACTTTGATTTCCTATCTTGTCCAAGACAGAAAGGGTTTGGTTTTGCTCTCACTTGTGCTGCTGTGTATAGCTGGAATAAATCCTCTCAGGTCAATGAGGTTTACGCTGACGTACGTAAAATAAAAGTTTGGCCTAGCATGCTGCAGAGTCCAATGCCGAGGTTCAGCAGAGGCCTGGGGGGACAGTATCTCCTCCTGAATCATTAAATCCTCCTGGAGCTTAAGGTGGTCCTCGGATAGGTCCCATCTGGCTCTGACCTGGCTTGACCCTACTTAATTTATGAGCTCTGATGGGATTGCTGCTGCCCAGGAATGGCACTGTAGTAAGTAATGGACTGCACTCTTAGACTGCTGTCTTCTGTGCTGTGGTACGTAATTAGTAATGAATGTTACCAAGGTGGATTTAGAGTACAATCAGTGGAAATCTGGTCTAGTTCCACTAAACCCCTAAAATGTCATCACTGTAATGGAGATCAGGATCTGCCTCATGTTTTAGCTGACTGCTTCTGGCTGCAGTTGCAAACACTTTGTTTTTGGAAGATGTAAGAGCTAAGAATCTAATGCAAGGAGACTATATAACTTTTAATGAATCAGGCCCTTGAGGTTTACTTGTCACCCATTAGTTTTGGAATGCAAAATACATAGTTAAATTAGATAATAATAATTCCCCAGTATCATCCAATTATAAAGCTCAATATCTATAAAAGCCCCACATGAAACAAGAGTTCTACATAACAAGCACAAAAGGATTTGTGCTTGACTTTCTTTTAATCCAACATAAACAGAAGAATAATTCAATCAATCAGTTCAAATGAGTTCTACAGCAAAAAATAAAAACTGTTATCCTAGAATGATAAATGGGGCTTTGAATACCATGTTATCTATGACTTTGGGAAAAAAATCTAAGACAGTACGAGGAAAAGTAAGCACAACAGAACACAGCATTAATTCAAGAAGCCCTAAAACCTGTACCAATATTTAAAATACAAAACTTTTTTTGTAAGGGAAAAAAAATGACATAAGAGAAGAAACAACAATTTGCTCACAAAATGGATATTACAGTAACACTAACGTAAAATAGACTCCTAATAAGCAATTTTGCAGATGTTATTTCTGCTCAGGTCTCGTATTGATTCAAATAACCTTTGCAATAATTAGCTGTAGCTCAAAAAAGATAAACAAATCATGAAAATATACAATTGTTCCGGACAAAAGATAGAGAGCACTTCAGTATTTCTAGCCCTGATCTCCAATTTGCTTATTATTAGAGAAGACAGGAGTAAATACAAAAGCTGGCTATTTCAGCCAGGCAATAGCTAATGCCAAGAAGAGAATGCGCATTCAAAGCTGTCCCAACTTGCTGCCTAATGAGTAGCAATTAATCCATCTTATTGTATTTCAAAATGCTGAAGACTCCATTCACATCAAAGGGAATTTTTCAAGGCTTTTATCATTGTTCATTTAAAAAGTATAGAGCTATCTTTAGCATTTTATAATTGACAACAATATTTTCTTTTTATCCCTCAACGCGGAATGTAGAATAATGGATTTTAAAACATGTAATACGTGTGAACTGTAGGCATTTTAATGTTTCTTTTTGTCTCTGTCTAATTAATCTTGCACTATGAAAAAACATCTGAAATGAAAGTCTAAGATAGATGTATATCCTGCTGTGAAGACCTTTACTCTCTATGCACAACTTCCAATCCATCGTTTCTCTCGAATGGACAGAGGTGACTTGGGCTCCCTGTCAGTGCAAAGGTGAGAAATGCTGCAACCTAGCACTACGGACTGGTGTATTTGACATGGAAATACAACATTGGAGCGTAAAAATTCTGCTTTGCCTCCTCCAATCTCTGCATGAGAGGAAAGGTCATGAAGAGGAACCACCTTTCAGATCTGTCTCCAAGGACGGCTTTATCTCAGCCTATCCTTCCATTTTCATGAGATGAAATTTCTCTAATTCTGGGAAGATTTTAATAACCTCAGAAAATTAAGATTAAAATCTCCAAAATAGGAGTATTTTCCTGCTATAAAAAGAATTAAAATGTACAACATCCTTGGAAGGGCTGATGGGACATTCTGTACCGGTGGTCTTGAAATGCAGCAGTAGTATTTACATGTGAAACGTCTCTTTTTTGCAGGATCAGGATCCATCTGTCCAGAGCAACTGTAGGCACTTATCATCAAGGAAAAGGGACTTTGCTGGACCAAACAGAATTTATGGCACACAGGTGAGTTTTCAATCTATTAGGTAAGCTTCAGCAATACTTGGATAGCCAATGCCATGGGTGCAGATAGCTCTGAAATCCTTCCATCCATTTGGATTTTTGCAGAAGATAAACACAGGAAAATTCACCCAAGTCCTCTCCTCGCCATGAGCACGGTTCAGACCAAGGTGAGACAGAAAGATCTCTTGGTATAAACTAAAATCAGCAGGTACTTGGGGAACAAGAGTTACTTGTTATACCCTTCGTCAAAGTAAGAGACCAGAAACTGAGGTCAACGGGACAGATCAGCCACATCCTGAAAGATCGATAAGAAATGGCATTATGAAGAAAACCACTAGCAACGGATGTCAGCTGGGGGACAAAAGCCTCCGCACCGTGCCCCTGCAATCCTTAAGTGCCTACCTGTGATTATTTCAGCTAAAGCAGCACTGGCACACAAGGCATGACCAGCTTCCCTGCAATACCCTGCCCCACATACATGTGGGAGGTGCGCAGAGGGGACGTCTGGTGGCTAAAAGAAGAAACATGGGAGATGGAGATGGCCTCGTGTCAGAGCTGACTGAACTCGTAGCTATGGACTGGCATGAAGGATCTTTGCATTGATCCACAGAGCGCTTGCCCCTCATGCTGTAGGGTAGGAAAGTTGACATCAGATGCATGCGGGTTTTTTAAGTAGCAACTGCTCCCCTGGATGCCGCTAATAACAGGTTTTACAGAGTAATTACAAGTGCCAGCTCATTGCTAAAAGGGCGAGACTGGCCTGGGTCAGAAGCAGTGCTTCCCTTGGCTATCTTCTTCTTGGTGGTCACCCCTTCACCGGTAAACGCGGGCAGCACCCACACCAGGAGAATGACAGCCCATCATCTTCCTGAGGAGGTTGATGGGGAAGTCCAGGCACAGCAAAGCGAGCAGCATTGAAACAGTGGGCACTCGTAGATGCCAAAATGTATTCACTTTCTCTTCCTTTCACACCAGTGATATCCTCAGGCAGTTTTCAAAGGACACAGGACCGTAAATATGGTTCAATACAGGAATAATAAGAAAAACGGGCAGTAGTGCTAACAAAATGTCTGGAGCAGCAAGGTTCCTTCTCAGGTCCAAATCCAGCAGCTTCTCCCTCTTCTAGGGAGTAATTGCAGCTCCCCAGCAGAAAAAGTGAGGGCTCTCTTTTTCATAAAGGCAGCTCCCTTAGAGCACCTTCTTGCATCAAAGTTTCATCTCTTCTATGGGAGGAGAAAAAGGTCTGTGGGAGGCTTCAACTTCTCTGGAAGAGGCCTGTGCAAGAGGGCTGATGTCATGCCATGGCACCTTGTTCTCTGAGACCAAGAGTGGCAAGAAAAAGAGGAGGGAGACGGGGAGAGCCTGGCTCCTCCACCCTTTCTGGGCAGCCCTCCGGCTGGGGGCTCCGGAGGAGTCACCAGGGCTGTGTCAGGACTCCCAGGGGAGCTAAATGCTGGGGGAAGCTTGAGCACCTGGGAGCAGGGGCAGGAGGAGCAGCCTGGGGCTGGCCCACTGGCCAGCAAGACCTGCTGGGGAAGGGCTGGGGCAGCTTTTACTGCCAGTGATGCCCGGAGGGCAGCAAGGCCAGGGGCCCACAACCCTCTGTCACTCTGTCCTCACTGTGTAGTCGTAGAGAGTCAAAGCAAATGTCCCTGCAGAGCGTCAGGGCGTGGAGGTGGAAGACGCTTCCTGAAGCGATCAATTCCTTGCACAGAAATGGCGGCTCCCCCACTTTCTACTCAGCTCTGGGGGAGCTGCAACCCACTGATGGGTGGGAAGGGGCAGTAGGGTCTGAAGCCCTTACAAAATATTTTTGTTGCCCTGACAGTTCTTTCCTTCTTCAGATGACTCCTTAAAATGAAAAATCCCTCTGGATCTCTATTCACTGCAAATGGCATCTAGGCTAGAGGTCTCAAATATTACTAGGGTTTAACTAGTTTCTTTCTTCTTTGGAAAGCTTCAATAAAAATCAGACAGCAGGTGCAGCACTCAAAAATATTTATTGCTTTATAAGTGTCTTCATATTTTATGCTATTTTGGGCATTCAGAAAGGGAAGTATTTTAGCACAGTAAATCCAATATTTTTGTTAGGCTCCTAGGCCTGTATTTTGGTATCTAAGCGGGCTTCCTGATTTTTGTAGCCCTGAGTGCTCACCAGTCCTATAAAACTCCCTGAGAGCTATTGGTGCTGAGCACCTCTGAAAGTAAGGGCACCTACTCACATGCTTAATTTTAGGCATCAAGGATTGACAATTTAAGCTTAAAATGCTACATATCTCTGTATTATTGCACCCTCGGTTAAAAAGCAGTATGTTTAAGCTGTCTTAGTTGTTCTTTACGAACCCCAACTGCTCAGCCAGTGCAGCTAAAAAGCCAGCCACCAACAGCCATACAAGCTTGCCAGCATGCTGCCCACTGCGGACGAAAAACCCAGTGCTTCTGTCAGGGAGGCCTGTTACAAAGCCAGGCTGTTATTTATACGCTGCAGTTCCAGGATCGTGGTAAGCATCCGCAGTGCTCACCGCTTAGTATTGTGAAATTACTTTCTGAAACATTTTGCTTCTCAGCTAGAACAAAAACGTGATTTGTTCTCATCCAGGGGAAAAAAAAACAATCAACAAAAAGAAAAAAGGAGGGAAGTAAAAGATTTACAAGTTCCTTCGCTCTTTATTAAAAAGAAAAAAATCAACAGCAAAAACTGCAAAACCTCCTCTTCCACTTTTAAGTAATGTGAAAACAGAACAAAAAGAGTCCCAAGATCTCCGCTGGAAAACTTGATAATACAAGCAATCCAAGAAACCCCTACTAAGCATTTCCAAGAGTTTCTTTTTAGCCTTAGAATATATTTTATGGAAACCAGGGAAAACGGGGACATGTACAATTCATCACGTCAGATTAAGCAAACATACTTAATATTCCCTGAACAGGACTCTGAATGAAGCTCTCCAAAGATTAAATGTAAATACTTTACTTTAAAAAATAAAATTTCAGGGAATCTTGTAAATAGTACATAACTTGAGGTGATACTAGATTATACTCTAGAAACACCTTATAGTTAGAGCAATCTTGATAAGCTGTGCTCTCTGGCACTTGGAACAAACTATTTATTTTAAGTATTCTTGATAGCATTTCAAAAGCACAGACAAAAAACATTTGGGAATGGAAAACAATTACCCCAATTACCCCTCTGGAAAAAGCAAAAAAGAAAAAGCGTCTACACAACTGCATAAAAACCCTGTGTATTTAAATACACGCCTAGCACTCAACTGTTTAAAAAAAAAATAAAAATAGACTAACGGGTTAAAAATCAGGTTTAGGTGCTGAGCTGTTACAAAGAGTAGTTCACTTTGCATTTGGACAGTGTTAAAACAACATTTTTAATGTGGATGCTAGTGCAGAAACCGAAGATTAAACACAAAGAGACGCAGACAGCTACCACATGCAGGAAAACCAGGTTACAGGCACGGCAGCACCAGGCGCTCGCCCATCACCGCGGGGAGGAGAAAGGGACAGGCATAGCAACCACAAGCCCAAAAGCAGAAAAGCGCATACCTTCAGCTTGGAATGAAAATCACGAGATTTCCTTCTGGCAAGAACCTGAATGTGACTAGACACCTGCAGGGTAGGGGAAGGGAGGAAACAAAGGAAAAGCCTGTAACCATGGAGATGAAAAGCCCCCTACAACTGGGCAAGCCAAACGTACCTTAATGGCGGCTTGAATTTCTCGAACTTTCTTTCTTGCTAAGACCTGTATGTGACTAGACACCTACATTGTTCAGGTTTATAGGGAAAAAAAAAACAACAAACAAAAGAAAAACAAAAAGCAAATCAAATTTAAAATCTCTATTTTTTTCTTTTAAAAAAAATAACTTTTCTGAGGGGAGGAAGTTATTTGCATCTTCAGTAAGCTCTGCTGTTAAAGATACCACATTCCCAGCCAGATATCAAGCTCTTAGCACTGAGACTTAACAATACAGGTCATCACTGCAGTGACTTGATTAAGGAAAAAAAAGAAAAAAAAAGAAGTGTAACCCACCAGGTTGTGCATTCAGCTACAAGATAGAAGACGCAGTTGGACGCAGCCCACGTGCTTTGGTACTGATCCCATCCGTGGCCAGGCCCTGGGCTCTTGCGCTGCGAGCCGACAGGATTTCTACCCCATCTGCCAGGGATGCAGATGCCCACTCTGACCATTTGCCACTAGGCTCGAGACATAACTTGGCACCGAGAAGTTTTATCCATTATTTCTTGTGTTCTGCAGCTCCAATGAGGAGCCTCAGGCTGCGTATTGACCCCACTGAAATGCTCTAAATTCTGGAACAAATGATAAAATACTGGCACAACATAGGTCCCTGAACCTGTGCTGGCTTCCTTGATAATCTCAGCATCAAGTCTGCCCACAAAACACTCGTGTAAGTGGGGACCAGTAACTTGACATCAGCTTGAGTGATGTCCAGGTTTGGCCCATTGTCATTACATTTTGGTAAGAAATTTGTGTAAACCCAGTCCTGCACTAGACCAGTTACTGGTCAGGAGTTGTTGCTTGTGCAGTGAAGAGTCTGGGCCCAGATTCACACTCCTGTTTACTCAGGCAAGTACTGAAATCCATGCTATCGATGATGAGGGTTTAATGATGCTGTCCAGCATTGCAAGGTAGTGCTCAGCATCCTACAGCCCTCCGTGTGAAGGTTTAAAACCTGTAGTGATGGCAAAAACCGCTAAAGAGAAATCTCTTATTCTTATTTGACCCAGGGCATACTATATCAACTGTTGTACATTTTTCCTAAGTTAGTTACAATTCCCATCTGGGAAAGAACAAAGCAAAAGAAAAGGAGAAACAAAGTTTGATTTCCTCCCTCTACAAGAGTATTTCATGACAATAGTACCAAAAAGCCTGTATTTTTAGTAGGGACGCAAACAGTAATGCATAAATGAGAACAGCCCCTGAAGGCCACCTTCAGAGACTTCTTCAGGAAGCAGCTCAGGAACCGGTTTGCAGTAATTCAGAGTTATGCTATTGCTTACTAAGCAATTTTGTAGTCAAACACGTAGACCAAGTTTTCACACATGTTCGTTTGTTTTGCTGTCAGTGGGATATTAGTGGTGTTAAAGGTTATACAAGAAGCACAATCGTAACGTTTAATTGCTCAGCTGAAACTCAAAAGTAGCAACAATCAAACTTTTCTAAACACTCAGTCTAAAGTGATTTATGAATCACTATAGAGGGATGTAAAAGTATGGAGGCAGAACATCACCATATGTAGGCCATCACAGCCCTCTTGGTTTCACCACAGCTCTACCAGCCCACACTGGCCAAGGATCTAGCCCCAAGGCCTGCATTTTGGCTCCTGATGCGATTTTAAGATCCCAGCATAACGCCCAACTACTGGAGCTAGCATGGGCATAGCAGGGAATAACTTGGGAGTTTGTTTCAGATTTCTTTGCCAATCTTTTGTTTGTTCCTTCTCCACGTGCTGCGGTTTCTCTCCTTTCTCATGTCTTTTTTCATCCCTTGTACATACATTTCCTTCCTAACTGGCAAAGGACACGACCCAGGGCAAAATATCACCCAGTCCAAAGTGCTTTAAATCCAAGCGCTGGCAGCAGGCCATCTTTGTGTGCGCTGACTCAGCGTCACCTTTCCCTGCATTAAAAAACACACGTAGCATGCAAGTGTACGAGCCTCTGCCTTCCCCTTTGTCACGCGCGTGGGTGGGGAGAAGAACAATCTCATACTTAATGTTAGAGAAAGTGAGGGGACTCTGCAATTTGCGAAGCATTTTGAAATAGCGCAAGGGTTTAGTAACCACTGCATAAACTATGCAGAGCGTGTGCCTTCTGTGAGGCTGCTGATCACCGTGGATATTACAAATTAAAAGATTTAGTCATATGAGATAAGTTAATGGTTATGTGATAATCATCTGAAAAAGTCTTGAGACTGGTTAGAGGTTTATTCTGACTCTTTGATGAATGAAATCTTACTGTGGTCACAGACCAGGAGCCTGAAGGCTCTTAGGCGATTTTTTTTAATTATTTTTTCATGCTGTAGCAAGTACTGCCCATGAGCCGAGAGCATTAGGATCAGTCCTGTTAGATAGTTTTTATTTATTTACCTCTCATATGCAAGGATCATAACCTCTATTACATAGGCGAATTTGCTGGACTTTTAGAAGTTCCATTATTCACCATCGCAAAATAATTGCTGTATTCTGTAATTGTCCTTATAGAGAAATAAGGCACAATGCTTTATGCTTCTGCTTCAACTTTTTGAAATTTTTTTTCCCAAATACAGGGATAATAGCTTCATGTACACATAGGTTAATAAAAAATGCATCCTCAAGCCGCTACTGAAATGATGCACAACATAAAAAAAATGGAGTTTTAAGTATTTTCTAAACAGCACGTATTTAATCTGAACAGTGAAGTCAATACGTCATCTCATCAGAGCTGAAGCACAGACAGCCAC
The DNA here is from genome assembly GCF_030463565.1 of Pelecanus crispus. Classification (NCBI taxonomy): domain Eukaryota; kingdom Metazoa; phylum Chordata; class Aves; order Pelecaniformes; family Pelecanidae; genus Pelecanus; species Pelecanus crispus. The sequence goes on from NC_134648.1 coordinate 11,626,576, forward strand.
TGCAGCCAAAAATGCCATGTTTTGTCATTCACTGACATGCATACTTCCCCACTGGGTTATTTTACCTGCTTCCTGGTCCGTGTCTTCCCTGTTCTAAGTTTGATGTATCTGGCTATCAATTCATTCCTACCTGAAACAAAGAAAAATTCATTATAAGGGACAAGCAGCATAACATCCATAAACACTACCAAAATACCACATTTAAACATGAGTTCCATGCATATGAGTCTTATGTTTTCTAACACCTACTCCACTTTTCCTTTGCAAACTATTTATCAGTATTTCTCACTGTTCATCAGTATTTCTCTTCCTTCTCCTTAACAGACATTTCATGTTCCACATGAACATGTCCTGCGCAGAGGGCTATGGGTTCAGTGTTTTCCCACGGAAGCCCTGCAGCTGTTTGCAGGCAGAGAGGTACCTCCTTGGTCAGCAGTGGTGCCCAGGACAATCTCTCGCTGGAGAACCACCCATCCCGGGGGCTGACACAAGGTCTGGGCTCCTCTGGATTTGCTTCTGACTGTGCTGGGTGGCATTTGACACACAGACACACACACACACCCCAGCCCACCTGGATCCCCGCTGAGAGGAGCAGCTGCTCTTGAGAAGGTCATGTGCCATCTGAGCTGAAGTGCCAATCACCCAGATGTCACGGTTTTGCATCAGCTTTTCTCCAAGTTTTAATTCTACAAGGAGGACAGTAAAATCTATCCTTCCTGCCAGCAAGCACTCTGCCTCCTCCACTGACAGAAATCACTGTCCCAGTTCAGCAGGTTATCAATCACACCCTTAACTCTACGCACAAGAGTGGTCACCCTGCAGTGCCTAAGTTCCTGCTGCCGTGGGGCCAATCAACATGGTGGTTCGTTATTTAGAGCTCTGTTTCTCTTGGAAATGTATAGTATTTCCAAGTTTTTAAAATGGCTATTTGACCCTTCTTTAGTCACCCGTTATGCTACCTAATACATACTAACATTTTCTTTCCAAATAATTTCCTTCTTAAATATTGCTGACATGGAAGATAACACAGTTTTATGTGGTGCCCTGTTTATTTTCACTGCATATTATGTTACTTCTCCATGAGTTGTACTAACTTAAATATACTTGTTCAACAAGTCCTAAGTTATGGAGTTACTTGCATTCAGCACAGGGGATAAGCAGCCCATGTGTAGAAAATGAAAAAACTGATTTAGCAGCAAGCTGAAAATGGGGAGGTTAAGAAAATAACTTGTCACCCACCAAGTTATTTTAAAGTGGATAAGTACATAGCTGGGGAGTGCAGAAAGTTATTATATCAGCCAGGGACTCAAACTCTTTCAGTCTGATGTTGTGGGTGAGAGACGGGGAAGTTCTGAAGTAGCATGCCTATGCCTGAAGGGTATTTTGTTGACTGGAAGATTGAACACAATTAGTCAAACTAGACCTTCATTCTCCCTTTTCCTTCTGTCTTCCCCTCTGAGCCTTATTTTACACTCTTTGTATCAAATGTCTCACAGCTTCTGTCTCTTCCATGGTTTGTTTGCTAAATGGGTACTAGAATATGAAATATCAACATGTTTCAGAGTAGAGCTGTGTTTCCTCTGATTCCCTTTTTGTTTTGGTCTGGACTGTGTGCCAGGTTTCCCGCAACGTGCCACTGTAATGGCGATGTGAGGTTTCTAACTCTTCAGCAGGTCTCTTCAGGACAAACTTCAAGAGGTAAATTTTGCATGAGCAAACAGTTACACAAGCAAGCAACATTTCTGCACACAAATGAGGGATTTCTGCATGCAAAAGGAGCAGCCAGGCACTAATTTCACGCAAAGACCTTGTCTTTTGGCTGGACAGCAGTTCTGCAGCCTGTCGTGCCCGCAAGATACTTGCCATTTGCAGTGAATGAGAGCCTTTGTGTTCAGGGGGTGAAACCAGGGAATGCTCAATCTCTGCATCTCTCTATATTCTCATGTTCTTTCTCATCATCCAAACAGTTCACTTCAAATATGGAGAATTAGTTTTCATAGTGGTGGCTGTCCCCCTATGTCCTTATGCTGTAACAGCAGCTACCTCACAGTGACAGGACTGCAAATTCATTTGCAGGTGCTGGGCATGGACAGAAATAAAGCTGCCCTACTCTTCATTAATATTAGATGGAAAAGTTATACAGTGGAAAAATATCATACAGTTTGGGAAAAGGAACCGACAGAGAGGTCAAGAGCCTGAGGCCACAGCAACGAGAAGGGAGAGGAAAAGGTATACAACGACAGCACATCTTACCAAATGTGCTTCGGACAAGAGTTTTCCAAAACCTTCTTGCTTGGTACTTTTTATGCCTCTGCAGTGTCCCTTTAATGAGTACTAAGCTAGCAGACAGTAAAGAGGTGCACAAAAATGTAAAGAAAAACAGGAAGATGCATGTCACCACCTGCCAAAGGGGAGCCCAAAGGTGTGGTGGCCTGCAAGAGCAGCCCTCTGCAATCCGGTGAGCTTCAGAGATCACCATATTCCTGCAATCACTGGTATGATAGGTGGTATGAATGTTTCCATATTTCTAAATGCACGTTTTGATTTAATTGGGGAATGTCCCCCCCTCCAGAAAGTACCTTCTTTGCATATCTTTCAGCACATGCATACATTAAGCACCCAGAATAATTTTTTGGTGCAAAAAGCATTGTCAGGTTGTCTTTATCAGCAGCTGGTGACTCTGCGAGGTCAATGACTCTACAAGGTGACGTAAAGGACGTGTTGCCATCTCCTGTCCCTCTGTCTGTACTGAAGATGTTTCAGACACATGGTCACAGCACAGGTCGCTCCAGCCATCCCTTGCCCATTAAGGCAGTCTTACGAAGCCCTCAGCCACAGCTGAGGAAGGAAGAGTTAAACCTTCTCATGGTTTCACAGTTTTCTTCCCAGTCAAGAGAGCTAAAAAACTATTTTTAAAGGAAAGCTCAGATTCCTAGGCAGCCACTTGACAGGAAAAGCAGATTTATAAAAAACACCAAGCACTGAAAGTCTAGACTGTATTATTCAAAATACCAGTCAAGTGCTGTCTCCAGTTGAGACCCAGTCCATCCATGAAGTGCTTTGGCTTGAATCAAGGTGGGGTTTCTCTAGCCGCTATCTAGCCCAGCAGGGGTATGACTAACAAGATTGTGGTTTCGCAAAGTGATCGCTTCCCCTTAAGGTGAAGTCTAGCCGGAGCTTAGCTCAAGAAGAGTCAACAAGGTGGAATAATTTGACTTAACTTACAGGGAGGAGGAACTCTACAAGGAACCATACAAAGTGGCCAAGGCAACAGCCTTACGTTTTCGTTACAGCCATGTTTTCAACGCAGCAAAGAAACATGCACCAGGTTTAGCCAGAGCAGAAGATACCGGTAGCCTCATGAGGCTGACTAAATACGTTCTGCCTAGCCACAACGATCTGAAAAGACGTTACTTCTTTTTTGGACTACCAAAAAGCCATAAACAGAAACACAAACACTGCCTGACATATACAAGATAGATGTCCCCCAACTAAAATTTTACAGCTTTTATGTTATCTACCAAACACTGGTGCTCTTTACCAACTCTGACAGACACTAACAGAAAAGATCTTATCTCCTGGCGACCAGGGCCCAGAGAGGATTTTAATGAAAGGAAGGCTGAATAATCCTAAAGACACTCTTTCCTGTTCTTGGGAATGAGAAGAGTCTGAAACAAAAGGAGGCTCAAGGAACTTCTTTAATTGGCCATTAGAAACCCTAGGGTGAAAAATGCTCATTAATAAATAGATCTGTTTTTCTCTAAGAAGAGCTCAGCTGTGGAAATACTTTCCATACACGCCCTCCCTCACACTCCCTGTCATATATATCTGGGAAATTGCCTGGCAGAAGAGAAGAGGTCAGGTTTATGAACTGTAAATGTTCATCTCTTTCTTCTTGTCACTGCTATGACAGTCTCCTACTTTGAATGTTTTGGTTCAGGTATCAAAGAGAGGCGTGGGGAGGTGCCCAGTCAGATAAAACATCTTCACAGCACAGCGCTCTTTTTCCAAGGATCTTGAAAGGATCAGGAGAGGACCACAACAAATATTTTATATAGGCTTCTTCTTGTGTTGGTTTTTTTTTTTTTTTCCTTTTAAACTCAGGCTTTATCTGTCATGCCCTTCTGTACTGTCAGTGCAATTGCAAACTATAATTCTCCCTGGACTGATGCTGAGGAAGAGGCATTTTACACAACAGAACATCATTTTTAATCATGGCAGGAAGTAAAAAGGGGGTTCAGCTAGAAAAGGGTGCAGGTGCTAGAAAACCTGCGAGGCTTCGCAGGGTGCCAAAGCCTCACTGTGGCCCCTCAGGGGGAACGGCCAGGCCCCCGGGGCAGCTCTGCTCCTGCCAACCAGGGGGACACAGACTCCCTCCGCCTTCCCAAACTACTGCCCCATCCCTGAGGAGCACCACCCTAGACGAGGGAGTGTGCGGTGATCCCAGACACCTCACAGGCATGGAGGACTGACATTTCTGCTCTTCTTATTCAAACTAAGTAGAAGCAGCTGCAAAGTGGGGAGGCTCCCACCCGCCTCTCCCTGGGAAGGCAGTTGTTGCTCTAACAGAGGGCCCTTGTGCAGGGAAGCCTCCCCCACTAATGTTATTTCCAAAACCAGCCTAACGCAGGCAAGCATCAGCCCCTACACAAAGGCCTCCATGAGGCTCCCGGGTGCCACCCTTGGTGCTGAGGGTGGGTTTGGCCCCACTCGCCCAGCGTGGGCAAGGCCCCCGAAAGTGAAAATCACCCCCTGGGTGAGTAGGACATAACCGGTAACCCCTTCATGGGCCAAAACCGGCACTACCACCTCTGCGCAGGAACCACCAGACCACCACAGGCAGCTCTATGGGGACCTACGTGAGCTGTGGACATGCCCCCAGCCACGCCGGGTCCCTTTGCCCAGGTCCTGGCCGCAGCCATCACTGCTCAAACCCAGTCCCCGCCGGCAGCGGGGCAGCGACCGGGTGCATCACGTCCCTGCAGAGCTGCCGGCTGCGTGGCGGGCGGGCGTCTTTATTTAGAACATTAATGACACAAATTAAACCTCCGCCCTCCCAGCTCCCAGTAATAGGCACCATCCAAACGTGATAAAAATAGACAAGTGTGGGAAATCAAGTCGGTTAGCAATTTGAAAATGAACAGCTAATTTTAAAAAGTTTTCATACTCAGCAAAATAATCCAAGTAATGAACAAGTAGAAAAGCCTATTCTTTTCAGATAACGGCGTACTACGAATTTCTCCAAATTCTATGAGACTGTGGCTTGAAATAGGCATTTCACATCCTTAGCGCAAAGTCTGGGGACAGACCTGCACAAACATTTCATCTCCCAAGTCATGCTCGTGGCTGTATTTTCACCATGGAAAAGCTTTTCAGCAGGTTTTGGTAAACCCCATTTCTGGTTGCCTCTGCCCAAAGCTGCTATGACAGCCTGGTGATCGCAAAGTGCCACACATGCGCCCACGAGCCGGATTTGGAGAGCTAGCGGGAATTTTGCTTGATGAGGAGCCTGCTGACGAGCTTACTGCACCTCAGGTGAGCGCCGTCCTGGGACAGCCCCTGTGAGTGGCACTGAGCCCTTTGTCTTGCTGCGGAGCGTGGGCCGGATCCAGATCCCACCCAATGTCGCAGGGGTCCGTGCGCGGACATCCTCCGTGAGGACAGGCTGGTTTGAACGTTTTCTTCCGTCAGAAGGCAGCCATGGGCCCTTCGGGCGGCTGGGCTTGCAGCCCGTGGAGGAAGAGCTGCTCTGCCGCGGCGCTCGGCCCCGGCGCTTTTCTGCTCCGTTTTGCCGGCAGAATATCCGGCTTTGGGAGAGCTCGCCTAAAATTTGCCAGTGCCGCCTTCTGAAGACGCTTTAAAGCTAAATTGGCTAACAAAAAGCCTCTTGTAGATAAAAGAGCTCTGCAAGTCAACAACTGGCTAAGCAGTTTAAACCCCTAAGTAAGGCATCCTCTATTTAAACGTTATAGGCAAATCTAATTTAAGCTTTTAAAAATATTATGGGCAGGTGTTTAAGTCGTCCGCACACTGGGTTTTGCGAGGGCTTCGGAGGGGGCTGGGCGGCGCTTCCCAGGCGGGCAGCATTTTGTTCAGACAAGCTTTCTGCAGAAGGCCACGTGACATAGGCCAAATAAACAGCATCTGGGGATTTTCAATTACAGACCTTCACCCAGCATGCCTGCACTGTAATCTCTACCAGATGAGGCTCAGGCCTCACTATTTTCAATAATTCACACACTGTGTACACATAACATGACAATAAGGGCATTCATGCAACCGCCTGATTCGCACATCAAAGCTCCCAAATGGCCAGCTGTAAGCATGCTTACTGCTGAATAATTCATTCTTTTCACAGGCTTGAAAAAACGCTCAGCGGGAGTTGGCAAGCTTGTGTTCTTTCCTGTGTGGTATGCTAAACTCAAATTTTGAAAGAGGTACAGCCCCACTAAAAAGAGTCAGAGATCCAACTATTTAAATGTGCATTTGCAAGCTTTTGGATGGCTGCTCCCCCCCCCCCCGAAAAAAAAAAAAAAAGAAAAAAAAAAGAAGCGTTACGTTTCCAAGTGGGTAGTGGAGATAAGATGAAATAGCCTGGATGTTTTCTGGGGCAGGTGTTTAATAGAAATAAAATGATAAAACTGTTTTCTTGGTGGTAAAATATTTTTTACACATATTATTCCTTGCTAAATATCTTAGATATACCAGAGGCATAATAGTTAACAAGTTCAGCAAACTTGAAATTTCCACATACTTAGCATAAATTTTCTACTATACGGCAAAGAGGGTTTTAGTTAAGACTAACACATATGAAAAAGGGAAACAGAGAAACACCAGAGCTAATTCTGTAACTCCTATTTACTGTTCTCACAGATACGGGTTGAATACTAATTTCTAGATGATATTTTAACAACTCTGAATTTGCAGCTGTGTCTCTGAACATTTAGCTTGCAACCGGTGAGTGTTCCAGATTTTGAAAATACTTTGGCTTTACACATCAGAAGCATAATTTCTTTAGGAAAAAAAAAAGGGGGGGGGAGGGGGAGAATAAAGAAGGGTCTGCTTCATAATATCAAGTTTTCTTGACTGTCAATCAATGCCAGAACCAGCAGGATCAACTAGTCATGACCTCTCCTTATAGCAAACACATGCTGCTTACCAGCTGTGGACTGTGTTTTTTACACCCTTTTCTCTATCATTCAGAATGGCTTCCTCCTAATCACAATAATCCCAAAAGTGCTAAAACATATCAATCGTCCCTTAAGCCCTGCCTACAAAAGGCCAGCCGTCCAGCCTTTATGGGCTTGTCCAACAGCAGCTGATACTTCATTCAACTACAAATCCAATTTAGCAGTTACAAGAGGTTTAGCATCACTGGAAAAATATTGGTGTTGATCCTGCACTCTTAAGTCAGCAAATATTCCTTTGCCATATTGTTTAGCTTTTTCTGCCATATTTACACTTCTGCTGGATTTCCCTGAATGACTTCAACAACAGCATTTAACCTCTGAACGGGTAATATTTACAGTTGATCAAACAGCGATTTTTAAAATATGTTTACCACAATTACAGAAACATAAGCCTATTTGTATTCTAACTGTTACAAATCTGAAAAAAACCCCAACCAACAACACTAAAAGCAAACACAGTCATTTCATTCAAAACCATAGAGCACACTTTATGTACTAGTTATGCAGGATGTTATTTATTATAGCCCTTTGGGCAAGTTCATGGCAATTCTTTCACTTACGTATTTTTAATTGCCAAGTGAGCCAATGCAAACACTCCCTTGATCCCCCTCTACTTTTTTTTTCTTTTTTCCCTCTAAGCAGCAGTATATGGGAGTCCCTATCTAGGGAGTTTACTATTCCCTAGCCCAAACCTGCAAATCCGTAGGACCCCTCAGTTTAGGCAGCCTTTAGTAATGGGAATATAAGGCAGGAGACAGATCCTCCAGCCCTCTGGAGGAGAATGGGAGCTGCTTTTCACTAGCTTTATAGCGAAAATAATCAGCCTCAGACCTGCACCAAGCGCAGGATTTCCACCTCTCTGCACGGACACTTGCCAGTGGCTGGGCCTGCCCAGCTCACCTGCAGCCAAGGACGCAGGCAGGTCCCCACAGTCCCCCAGGGAACGGGGTAGGGGCAAAAAAAACCCCCCGAGGGTCTCAGACCTGCTGGAGCTTGTTGCTTAACTCTGCACGGAGGCCTTGAAGGGCCAAGGCTCTGGCTCTGAGTTTAGGCAGCGACCACGCACAAAGGTGGCCGCCCCAGGACAGGATCAGGAAGAGACAAAGGCCACAGGGTTCCTAAAATGGGTTATAAGGGCTGTCCAAGTGGTGTGTGTGTATGCAGACACACACACACACACACACAAGATTACAATAAGCCACTTAAGTAGTATTATACACAAATTAACTGCTTGCAAAGTATACTGTAACTGGGTTGCCCAAAAGGACGGGGAAAAGAAAAGGTCCAAGAAACAAAATAACCGAAATAATCCCTTTGGATGCTAATGAGCAAACAATTACAATGACTCATTGAAGTTATATCATAACGATACTTCCAAAGAAAAGAACTTTTGTGCATTGTATTAAAAAAACAACAATAAAATGATCCCAGATTGAAGCAATACCACAATTTAATTTATACAGCAAAAGGGAAATGACCTAATAGTAGCATGGAAAGACATTCTCCTCATGTCAAGTCTTAACTTTTTGGGTTTTATCCCAGCTTCAGCTATAAAGAAAACAACGAAAAAGACCCATAGACACATCTGGTTCAAAAGTCTTCATTGACACTAATGCAATGCATTGGATTCTGTTTGGCAGCTCTTCATACTGGGAAATATTCCACATAAGCAATGTTTATTAATTTTCTTCTTCTGAGTTTTTAAAAACACAGACAGAGCATATTTCAAAGAGCGAGAAGACTGATCCAGAGATCTCTCTGAATATTCATTAATTAATATTTTGTCAGTGTCAGTTGTCTCAACAAAAGAAGGTTTTATAATTTACTCTAAGCCATTTAATTAAAATTTAAATGTTACAAAAATACATGGAAATTTTTTGCTCCATTGTAATTATATTATTTTCTACTTACTCTAAACTGTATTTTACTGCAACCAAAAATGCATTTCAAAACAAACAGCAATTTTTAGGCTTCAGGATATACAAAGAAATCCCCACAGGAAAAAAAATCCCCAAACTTGACCTTTGCTATGTCTCTGGATCAGCTACAGATGTTTAGTAGATTATACAAAACCCTAGATGTCCTTAATCTGACATTCCTTTTTTTTTCCCCCCTGCTATGATAGGAACTCTTAGTAACTTATCTGCAAAGACCCCATGCGACTTCCATGTGCATATGTAATTGCTGTGTTGTTTTCCAAGGTAGTTGCAATTTTTCAGTGACATGAGCATTTCAGAAAGGAGAAGACTCTTACCCAACGCTACTGACAGAAAGTCTGATTTGGACAGGAATCCTTCAAATACACAGACAATGGGCTGGCTGACCTGTCATGCATGATGGATGAGTTAAGGGGATTAAAACCACTATTTGCATTAGAATAGATAAAAATTAGCAAAATAGAATTTCTCAGTAGGTGGCTTCAGTTCTGTTTGTTCTCTTAGGCAAAATGAAGTTCATTTTTAAAGGAATTATGGTTGTTTAAGTAACGCTCATTTGCAGAGGAGAAATTTTGGATGCCAGTTTGCTTTCTATTGTTTATTCTTTAAGAAATCCACTTTAACTATCACTACAACAGTATCCTTTTTCCCCCCCGTTTAATATTAAAACATTACACAACTACAATGTTCTAACCACTTTAAACTGTATGTATATCTTAATGCTTACATGTTTCTAAGCTGTATATAACCAAAAAAAGTGTTTTGAGTTCAGAGGGAGATGATCAAAAAGACCAAAAAATTACTTTAAATTGTGTATTGATGCTTCACTGAGGTTCTGAGTACGAGCCTGGGACTCAAGAACTGTAAGAGGCAGATGCTTGAAATGCTGCACGTTTCTTCTTGATTTATATTGCACACAGTGATGGTACTTAAAAGACTCAGAAATGGCTGCACAAAGTAACATAACGGAAGACTCGCCTTACAGAACAGCATTGTATTGTTTATACAATATAAGTTTGAAAGAAATCTGTATGAACAAGTCAGTGCACACAAGTAGGCAAACAGATGTAGAAACTCCAGAAACATCCACGGACCATCTCCCCTCAGTCCTGCAGAGAGCAACCAAGATTTGTCTGTCAAACTAAGAGTTGTAAAAGTAATGGAAGTCCCACTCTTTGTGAGGCTCACACATCCAATTTGCAGACAGCAAGCAGCCTCCAGAAAATCCAGCACATTTTTAAAAAGATGTCCGTGTAGTGCCAAATATGTTTTTGAACTCCTCGCCCATTTTAACGGTGGACTGCAGTCAGGCTGGTGATATATTCCACTATGCCCCACAGCAGCATTAATAAAGAGCAAAGCTGAGGCATTAAGGAGGTAAATTTCTTCCACTGACGACATTACAAACGGGAAAAGCTGTGACATGATTTCTCAACTCAGCATTTACTATAATGAGATTTTAAGGGAGCAGGTCACTTCTCTCGCTCAGTGATGAGGGTTCTGGCCAGATCCAGAGGCTGCCTAGAACAGGTCAATGCCAGAGCCCGCAGCCGGGTACAGGATCCCAACATACGGCTCCTGGGGAGGGGGCGTTCACCTGCAGGCGAGGGAGGACCCTGTGAGCTGCCTTCATTTGCAGCTCCACAGACCCTGCGCTGGCATTTTGTGCAGCTCTTTGCACAAACTGTTTATTTAGCTTATGAATTATTTGGTGTCTGTGTCCCATGCAGTTAAGATGCTTTATTTTCACAGCAGGTGCAAAGAGGTATTTAAATTTGCATTATGTCCAGGGTATTTGGACTCAGTTTGTGTTAGATGACAGCTTCTGACAGCAGATGGGCCAAGTGGAGAAACGTTTGACCGGCATATGAAAGAGCTTGGGATACATCCAACACTAACCTTGGTTTCCAAGTTATTTCACAAGCACGAAGTAACATTTTGTGGAGATTTTATAGCTAACAATGTCGTTCTAGCTTACAGTACAATAAATAGTTTGCTCCAATTATGAACCCACAAGAGAGACCCACAACATACTTGAGCTACAGGGTAAGTAATTTCTTGCAAACCTGGACCCAAAACATGCTTAAAATTGGGACTCCTTTAACTCTTTTTTAGCCTAAAGAAAGACCTGTCCGTACTTCCAGGTGTGATACGAACCTGTCCAGATCAGTTGCCCATTCCTGCCTCCCTGCTGATCCCATCTGGGTCACTGACGTTCGAGCTAAAGTGGAGAAGAACGATATTCCCTGCACTTCTGAAGGATCCCCAGGACACCAGCCAAGGGGAGAAAAAGAAAATTTAATGCCATCCTGAATTCAGGTACAACAACGCAACAGGCTGTTAAAGAACAGAAGATACCACTGCTTATTTTGATGCTCAGCTACGAGAGACAGCAATGAAGAGCTGAGTAATCAAATAATACCACACCATAATGCATTTTCTTTTAAATTTGGATGTGTTCCTTGTAACCTACTCATTCATCAGAGTGAAAAATGCCTGCCTGACTCTTCCTGCCCCTCTGCCCGAGGCTCTGCAGCCTGCAGCAACTCCAGCAGTCCACAGTATGTCCCAAGCAGTGTAAATACCGTGTTGCTGATTTCGTTATCATTGAAAACACCCATTTGTGCCTTTCAAAATCTGCAGGATTATTCTGGAGAACTGTAAGGAAATTTTGCTTTGTGTATCCGCCAAATGCGTTAGAGTCCTAACATTTGTAATTTTCTTTATAAATTATTTTACTTAAAGTTGTTGCTTTGGATGATGAGAGGGCTCTTTTAAAAATAATTTTTAAGGGGTAGGACATGCCAGAGAACCAACAGAAAATTACAGTTATTGATAATCTTTTTACCACTTCTTTGTTTCTACAGTAAATCACTACTTTCTTTTGCTTACCAGCTCATGCCTTTACTTTACATAACATTTAGCAAAAAAGGGTACATTTGGAAACCTTTTCTCTGTTTGTTTTGGATAAACGAGTAATGGAGTGCAGACACAGTTTCATGCGTAATTCTTAATGCCACTTTCTTTAGGCCTGATGAGGTAGGAGAGAAACTTTACAGTCAGGTTGTTTTGTGGCTAAGTATGGTTGATGTGGGACTGGGAGAGGAGACTGGGCTTCCAGCAGCAGCTCTGCTGGGTTTCCTTGTTGAATCCCTATACTCTCTTCACAGTTATAGAGGTTAGTTCTCTAAAAAGCATGGCGAAAAAGGTATGTGAAAGATCAGTCTCACTGTCTACCTGGTGCACCTCCCCTCCACCTGCATCCATGCCAGCACGGTTATCATACTGAACAGCCTCAGCCACCAGCAGCTTCTAGTCCTGACAGCAACAACAGACATTTCGCAAGGAGCAGGAAGCCTTTGCTTCTCAGCTCCAACATGCCTCGCTGGGGGCTGCGGGCCCAGGGCTGGCATTAGGACAAGGACAGGGGGGACATGTCCCAGTGCAGTGCCCACAGCTAACATTACTAGACCCACAACAGGTGCACTGGCAGGAGCTGTGAGCACGGCAGCCTCATGCAACAAAGAAGGAAAGCTTAAATACACACAGATCTGGAATTACATTCAACTTTTATTAATGCCAGTTAGAGATTTCTACCCCTCAGTTTGCTCATGTGACTTTATCATCTGTTTAGTCTAACCTACTGATATGGTAACCTGTAGTCTCCGGCGCATAAAATTATTTCATTTTTCTTTTGAACGATGGCTCTTTATGCACTTTTCTCTCCCCTCTTTCAATGTTCTCTCTGTCTCTTTCTCTCTTTCTTTCCCCCCCATCCCTCCAACAGTAAGGACAAGTAACACCAATCCTTCTCCTTCCTCAGTTGTTTCCAGGATAACCCTCCATCCCATATTGGTTCAGCTTTAAAGATCACCGCCCTTCTGCCAAGCCCATACCGTACAGACTCTACCTTAATGAACACACAAGCTGTCACACACCACGGGAAGGTTATTTTGCAGGTGCTACTTCCTAATGAGCAAGGCCCTGAACAAGACCTGAGTTGGCCGAGGCCAACTGTATGAGATTCAACAAGGCCAAAGCCAAGGTCCTGCACTTCGGTCACAACAACCCCATGCAACGCTACAGGCTTGGGGAAGAGTGGCTGGAAAGCTGCCTGGCTGAAAAGGACCTGGGGGTGCTGGTTGACAGTCGGCTGAACATGAGCCAGCAGTGTGCCCAGGTGGCCAAGGCCAACAGCATCCTGGCTTGTATCAGGAATAGTGTGGCCAGCAGGAGCAGGGAGGTGATTGTCCCCCTGTACTTGGCGCTGGTGAGGCCGCACCTGGAATACTGTGTCCAGTTTTGGGCCCCTCAATACAAGAAAGACATTGAGGTGCTGGAGCGTGTCCAGAGAAGGACAATGAAGCTGGTGAAGGGTCTGGAGCACAGGTCTTAGGAGGAGCAGCTGAGGGAAGTGGAGTTATTTAGTCTGGAGAAGAGGAGGCTGAGGGAGACCTTATTGCTCTCTACAGCTACCTGAAAGGAGGTTGTAGTGAGGTGGGTGTTGGTCTCTTCTCCCAAGTAGTTAGCATTAGGACAAGAGGAAATGGGCTCAAGCTGCCTCAGGGGAGGTTTAGATTGGAAATTAGGAAACATTTCTTCACAGAAAGGGTAGTCAAGCATTGGAAGAAGCTGCCCAGAGAGGTGGTGGAGTCACCATCCCTGGAAGTGTTCAAAAAATGGGTAGACATGGCACTTTGGGATATGGTTTAGTCTAGTCTACCCTTAATTGGTTTAGTGTGGACTTGGTAATGTTAGGTTAATGGTTGGACTGGATGATCTTAAAGGTCTTTTCCAACCTAAACGATTCTATGATTCTAAGACTCCTGCATCTTATGTCTAACTTGGCCAGTGGCCAGATGGATGAATCTTGACACATGGAAAACTGCAGTATCGAGTGAGGGAGTGGTCCTGAGCTTCGCCAGTACGCAGCTGAGACCGACAAATGAAAAAGGGTTTTAAAGTGTAACTACTATATAGTTGGTTTCAACCTTCTGACGCTGGCATGAATTCAGATGAGTCCCTTGGCAAAAGGGTACTTCAGATCAGTGCAATGCGATCAGCATTCCCCTTCCTAATTCAAAAGTTTCTGCCTATGCAAGCACAGAAATAGTCATCTGGTGCTTTGCTAAAACACAAGCAGTGTACAGAGTACTATACCGTACCTAAACTTCTGTCAAGCCCACCTGGCACCAAAATTCTTAGTTTTACAAACCTCCAAGCACTCTACTGTATTTCGATCTTTTTATAGTATACATATTGGTCATGAAGGCATTTTCACTGAGGCAACTGGCAAATCCATCTTGAACCCAGCAATCACACCAGTATCAACATTTTGGTGCACACGTGCACACTAGGTTTTTGATATTAAAAGACATAAAGAAATGGTCATTGGATTGGCCAAAGAAATTCCACCTGACACCAAGCAGAGCTATAACATATGCATGAAGAGATTAAATCAGTGCTGCAGAGACTTATCAAGAGTGCTTGCAAGAGTGACATCCCTTTCATCTTTTGTGAGATGCATATGAATATATCAGTACTCACCCCTCCAGATGTTGAATTGAGCCATAGGCTGATTTTCCATGAGGACTGGTGGACTTGGTAGTGTCAGGTTAACAGTTGGACTCGATGATCTTAAGGATCTTTTCCAACCTAAATGATTCTATGATTCTATGATGTAAGAACAAGAAGTAAAAATATACTTACTTGCCTCAGAGGCTCACAAATGTTTATATGAAGCTATTAAAAAGCTGAGATTTAAACCAACACATTCATTTAAAAGAAAATGAAAGGTTGTTTCTGGTATGGCTGATGCAGTTATATGTTTTCTGTTGGGGGAAATTTACAGCCACATTATTGCTGTCAAGGAGGGTAGTGAGCCACTAGGATTTCCAGATGCCATGTGTGAAGTTTCTCATTTCCCCTACTATACTAAAGTACATTATCACCCAAACGCAAACAAGCTTTAAAAAGTATCTGTCATTAAAACATGTGTGGCCCCCTTGCCTGGACTTAAGAGATTTGTTTTTTTCTTTTCCTTTCCTTCCTTTTTAAGCCAGATGGGAGACTGTACTGCAGCACTCCCCAGGGGCCTAATACTGATCATACTGATGTCGACAGTAATACTTCGGGCTGCATCCCTACTGCACGCTGCACCCTGTCAATGAGAAAACCTGGCTCTGACAAACAGTAACATTTCACTTGTAGAAAGTCAGTCAAAGGAGTGGAAGAACTGCTGCCATGGCATTTCTCAGAACAGCTGTGAATGTGAAAACAGAGATTTAAAAGGAACACAGAAGATAAAAGGAAAAACATGTTCAGGTTTCTCCTGTACCTGTAAATACAACTTGCCGCACCAGCAGACAGCTGAGTGACCTGTCCCACTATATGGATGCCAGTGAGGAGCAGGGACAGCTTCCTGCACAGGAGATCACCCTCATACCTAGCAGTGTGTTCACAGAGATGGCAAGCCTATGCCAAAAGGACATTCAAAGGCAAAGACCGCCTCCAAGACAGCTTCAGCAAGCCTAGAGCAGAATGATCTCTCCTACGGCTGTCTGGGATTGCTGTACGCTCAGGTGTGAGGCTTTCAAGTTGGAATGGGTGTAAAAGAATGCCCTGCAATTAATGACCTTTCCAACTCTTACTGGGAGAATGGCAGGACAATTAAAGCTAGAAAATCTTATGCAAGGGAATGAATGTTTGTTCCCAACTGGATTTGTTTTAAAAAAAGGAAACACAGAATTTATGCAAAGGTACAGCACAATGGTGCTGAAAAGAAGATAGAAGTAGAACCATCAGAAGGCTGATGCTGTATAGTCCCCAATGATTTTTTATTTACAGTGAAAGCCAGTGTCTCAAAGCAGGTGTTTTGTTAAATGATGTTAACCTGAATCTTTTGCTGAAGATGAAGACTAAATGGGAGACCCTGAGTCCAAAGCAGAGCTGTCCCTTCTGTCTCACATCTGGAAGCACACCATCAACAAGATCTTGAGGGGGAGCAAGAAAAACAGTTTTGCTCAAAACCCATAATGAAACAGAAAGTCTATTAAGGAAACAGGGATGTGCCAGCATCCCTCACTCCAGCTGGAGAACTTCCCCACTTCTATATGGCCAGGGGCACAAAGTGGCACCCATTTCTGAGGTACACTTGGCAGAATGAAGGCTGAGGAGAGCACTGCGCCAACGGTAACTGAAATGATTGTATGCCAGTTTTATCATGTAAGCTTTTGTCCATTATCTCAAGAAACAGCTTCCATGTCTTCAAATCTTTCTTATTGTCCTCCCAAAGAGGGTATATACAACATAAGCCTCATATATCAAAAGAACACTCTTAGAAGCATTAAAGCAAATCCCTGAAATTATGTTTTCTTAATCACATCAGACACTTGGCTTGCAGTTATGCTATAGCATTTTCTGAGAGAAACATATATCTGAGTAACAAAAATGGTCCCTCAGAAACTCTCGTGCTCCACATTAATACTTCAGAAGAGAAGAACTGAACCTCTGCTACAGCAACTGCTGCAAATAGCTGAAGACTCAAGGTGCAGTGTGCATGTTTGACGAAACAGAAAACAGCCAATGCAATTCTTTCGATAAAGTTAAGTAATATGGACAAACACCTTTTCAAATCTATCCAGGGCAAATCATTGCCTTGCTGTAGTATCATGATCGAAGCTGAACTGCCTGAGTCTTCATGGCACTCACTTCTAGCTAAAGAAACTCCTCCAGAGTGCCTACCACACCTGTCAGTGCTTGATACTCCAGTCTTGTTAAAAACCCAAGTTAATACATTGAAAACAAAAGTGTCATTACAGTGCTTTTAAAACGATCACTCTGGCTTCTCCTTCATCTTTTCATTTCCACTAGATGAATTAAAGACTTCAATTAAAACGTAAGCCAATTTATAAAAGTTGTTAAAGTTCAGTAACTCAGATCTTTTCATCCTAGTATTTATTTTCTATTATAATGTCTGCCATTATGGCAGGCTTTCTTTGCATCTTTTCCCATTCTTACCTGGACAAAGGGCTCTTTTTTATTCTCCAGACAAAAAAAAAGTGAAGATGTCAGACATTTCTATGTGCATCAGTAAGGTCTTTCAAGGGTGAATATGAGCTAAACAGCCTCAGCAGCTCTAAAAATTACTTCACAAACTTTTATGCCTGAATTATTTGCTGATTCTCTGAGCACTGGAAATACTTTCACTTGTGCATCTGAGAAAGTGAATCTCCACAGAAATCAGATTTCAGTCTGTGTTCTTTCTGTACCTTCCCAAGCAAGACCCCCAAAGGCTCCTGCCTCCCTGTTGAGAGAGAAGTGTCAATATGCGGGTGTTTGCACAAGAGAGAATGCAGTTGGACTCATCGACGTCCACTGGGCAGGCTGTTGGTGGTGTACACACACACGTTGCACAGGGGAGGCACGGGACCATGCTGCGGCAGCATCAAGGTCTCTCACTTGAAAATGCCTTTTCTTAGCCTCTGCCTTTGCTGAAGAGCTGCCAATTGTTATCCTCTGCCCACAGTCCATCCTGCCAGCATTATCTCTTAAATTAAGAGTTGTCCTTGTGTTGCTGCCAACAGTAGGTTTGAACGAGTACTTCTACAAGCAGCAGAACCAAGGAGGCCTGTTTTCCTATGGCTCTAGGTCCCAACAACAAGCTTTTGCATGGATTCTGGTGCCTCGCCTCCCAAGGGCTACGCTCAGCCTTTCCCCAGCAAGATGTTTACAGGGTCTGTCTCCCATCTATCCACTTTCCTATTTTCAAGGAGCTTCAAAAGACATTTCCTAAAGAGCATCACCTCTCTCTGCAGTTCAGTTAACATTGAGCAAAGGATTTGCAGAAGTGACTGGCAGACATTTGGACTGCTTTGGAGCTGTGGAAAAAAGTTCAAGAGAGAGACAGTCCTGTTTCACTGTGGTATTCAAATTAGAATTTAAAGCTCAGCTGCTTATGACATTTGAACATGACTGCAAACTTGGTGAAGAAAACTCATCTCAGCCATCTAGATCCTCTATCCTTGTAGTAAGCAGTAAAGATCACAGGAAAAGAACAACACAGACCAAAGTGGATCAAGAAGTTTTCCTCTTCGAAAAGATTTTCTCTTCTAAACTTGTAGTTTCATGGCTGTGCTTAAGCAGAGAAGATAACAGAAACCTGGGATAAAGCTCTTTACGCTGGAGACATTAGTGGACAAAAATAACAAATTCAATCCCAGCTCCTACATCTGGTCTTTTATATAGCTGATGTTCAACACTCAATACATACCTCTTACTAAATTTGGGTTTAAAATAGTTTAGGATTAAGTAGAAATTATTAGTATTTTACAATGACAAAATATTTACTGGTGAAGAGATTGAGATATTAAATAAATGTCTATCTGGCTTTAGGAATGAGTAAACTGCACTAAGTTGTATTAACTATTATAATTTATTCTAATTTCAGAAGCTTAAAGCCAGTGAAAATTATATAAATCAGGCATACTTAATCCCTGTGCTTAAGTCCCCTTAAAGTCAATCTTGTTCCTTGGAATTTGAAAGGTTTCATTGAAGTTGTGTTCAAAAAACGGGCAGACATGGCACTTTGGGACATGGTTTAGTGGACATGGTGGTGTTGGGTTGACAGTTGGACTGATGATCTTAGAGATCCTTTCCAACCTTAATGATTCCTAGTTTTTATTTTCATTAAAAAATACTCCAGCCACCAAGCCAGGAAACATGAAATTGCTACTCTACCCTTAACTGGTTTAGTGATGGACTTGGTAGTTAGGTTAACGATTCTATGATTCTATTCTATGATTCTAACTTTTTGTCAGTGGCATCTTAAGGTATGTATATAATGAAGAGCTTGATTTTAAATACAGGGTTTTTTTTAATTGCTGTCATAAAATAAAATACACTTCAAAAAATCCTGTTTTCTTTCATATAAATGTCTTTTCATTTGTGTAAAATGTGGGAAGTAAAACCATCTAGCATTCAATACTGAGCTCAGTAGAAATCATTGGCCCAAAAGTTCAGCATTGCTTTCTACAACATAAAATCCAATATATCCAATAACAGATTACATGAAATTTGACCTAACCAGTGGGCAGGGTTCTTTATCAAGAAATAATAACCTTTTGCACAAAATCAGTATTTTGAAGGATCATAATCTTAAAGTGACCTATGGCAACATAATGCCCCTTGTATTCCCAAGAAGATTACACTAAACCAAAGGATGGTATATGCTTACATCCAATAAGGCAGAAATACCTACTGAGCCATGTAGGAACAGGCCTCAAGTATAAACACCCAACACTTTTTTCAGGAACAAAGAAACTATACCACTTCATCTAGGAACAGTCTCATCCGAATGTACTTCAGTCTGTAAGAACAGGGAAGTAGACCCATTTCACAAGAAATAGACACATTTCCAGAAGACTTTCTTCGGTCAAGATTTTCCCCTTTTTCCTTTATCAACCTACTCAACCTGCAACACAAATGCAGGGTTCAGTTCCAAAAAAAATACCAGCATGCTGAAGGCATCTGGAAGAGCAGTAAATTACTACTAGATTGGAAAGATTGATTTGTGAAGAAGTTACAACAAAGTGGAGACATTGCAATCAGCATGTACCTTGTGTAAAGACCAAGTCTCCCAGCAATCTCTGAATGCCCTCAATTCCCACTAGCAGACTGAAATCAGTGGGAGCTCAGGACATTCAACAATTCATAAAAATTAAAGCAGGGCAACGACTGTTTTTATTGTTTGTTCTTGGCAGTACCCTCTAAGAGTCAGACGCTGAAGGAATGCATGATCTATGTTGTGACAACTTTGCAGTTTAGAAAGATTTAAGCAAAAGGGATAGGGTAGTGAAAAGGGGTGTAACAAGTGAATAAAGTGATCAAAGCTGATGATGGCTGGCACTCTCTATTAATACAGCAATCTCTGTATTACGGGTAGAGACTATTCCCAAAGCAGCTCAACCTACCTGTTATTGACATACTCATTTCCTACAAATCACAGTAAAAGTGCTTCTCGCATGCTTCAGAAGGCTGTAATCTAGAGGACTGTGGGTATTGTATGTGGATAGGTTTGTGGGCCAGCTCTGGCACTACACTGGACTCACCGGGGGAGTGTGCAGCAGGACGTACCCACTGCGGGTGGGAGTGAAAGGGGCTGATAAACAGAGGTGGGAAGAGCAGTGCAGGGGGCCAGGGGCTGCTTCGTGGGCACAGGCAAGACTGCTGCAGTATGCAGTGTGAAGGAAGACAGCTGAGTTGCAAAAGACAGAAGAGAAGCAGGAAGAGGGTTTTTTTTTCACGTGACACGTGGGAATATACACAGAGGGATAATCTTAACAAAGCAAAGTTTGAATATTAAGCAAGAAAATACCTTCCAGATTTAAAACAAGCTCCAAAGAATGCCCCAAGTCGAGGCAATAAAAACTGAATTGGGCAATGCACTAGAAAATATACTCAGAGGAGAAACCTTCCACCAATTCTTTTTTTTTCCAGTGGATGTGTATTTAATATTTTCTTCCTGTATAACCTAAAAATCTACACCTGTAACAGAGCCCCAGGTGACAGGCACACCATAAACCAAGTGATAGGCCTGCAACACAAATATCCCTGAACCAGCCCAAACTCAAAAACCCTACAGTACCAGTACTGTTATGTACTTCGACTCATATGGTTTAGTTTTAAGAAGCCCTGCGAGGAGCAGGGGGTTGGACTCGATGATCCTTATGGGTCCCTTCCAACTCGAGATGTTCTATGATTCTGTGACTCTTTTCAGTCACATTCTTGTAAACCTGAGAGTCTAATAGCCACACCCAGAAGGCACTCCTTGCTTATCTTTCTGGTTTTCCTACACAAAACAGTAAGAAAAGTAGGAGGTGATAAATCACTGGATGATTCCTCTTCAAGAATGGCTGTGGCAAAGTAGTACTGTATTAATGTCACTTTTCTTGTTTATCTCACTTTATCTAACAAATTACACTTTTTATTTAAGCATAGACTCTGCGTTTCTTATACACTTGGAATATGCCAAAATACTTGCACAAGTCATCTCCTTTTCTTTGAGGGAAAAATAAAACAAAATAAGGACCTACTGTAAAAGCAAGGGGCTCTCCCACCTTTAACTTCCTTCTAACGCTTAACACCAGGCTTAAAATCGTACCATATAAACACAGAGAAGCTGAAAATACCACAAGCAGCCTTTCCATCTACTTTGCTTTACACATTAAACCACGATTCAAACAGAGTCCATTAAGGCATCTAAATGTGACTTACCACATGTGTTAATTGGGTGGGGGAAAAAAAAAAGAAAACACAACCCTTGAATGTGGACATTTATGTATTCCCATTATTCAGACCTTCTTGATGCCACAATCTCCCACTTCTATAGTTTATAAATGTTTGATTTAAAATATAGCCATTTTATCATTTGTACCACATTTACCTCATCTTACCACTGTTCTGACTGGATGAGAAGCTAATGTAGCCTACACTGTCTGGTCAATTATTGCATGGACACCAGGGACCAATTAATGCCATCCGTAAAAGCCTGAATCATTCTGTCAATTAACTAGAACTAACTATGTCATCAGATATATTACTGGTGAGCAAGTCTATTTGGTTGCAATATGTCTTGAAGGAGAGCAGTATCAAATGAATCACAATTGACTTGGACAACTGCTAGCATAATTTCAGAAGATGAAAAGACAAATGTGGTAGTTATTAGTGGTCCCCTGAGGAATTACGGCCAAGCAATTGTAATGTGCTAAGACTGTACTAGCAGGTGCCCACAGCACAAATCAGGCAGAGGGTTAAATCAATATTTTCAATTTCTTAGGATCAATCCAGTGTTTGAACAAGATGGAAACTTGTTAGCAATTGGCAGAATGTGTAAATGAAAAGTCAAACTTCTTATTATTTGTTAAAAAGGAATCAGTGCTCTGCATCATGCCCTTGGCACAAGGTAATGCTTTCATGATCCAGTTGCTTGGGCATTCACTAAAAATCTAGCAGTTCTTAAATTTTAATAGAGTGCAAAAGGTTACTTTAATACACGCTGAACATTCAAGATCTTTAAAAATGATTGAAGTGTCAATAGGAAAGTTTTTGAGCTGTGACAACAGCATAGTTATTAATGATTAGTGCAAGAAGCAGAAGAAACCTTGATCGCTTTAGGAAAGTCTCACCAGGAATGCAGCTTGACATCGTTGGTACAACTTCATATTTATTATTTGTTTCATACGGAAGAACCTTAGGATCATTAAGTGACCCTTTACCAATTCAACAAGAAGGAAAAGAGTGACCTTACAAACTGATTTCATTTATCACTGCTGGGTTTAAAGATGTCTATAGCAGGACCTAAAGATTTGGCATCATATTCTTTAGTTTTAACACAAAGGTACCAAATGCACCCTTACATCTTATTATTGTTTTACAAAAAGAAGTCTCCAGCTACCCTGACAATCAGGTGAAGTTTGGATAATACTCTTAAATTTGAGTTAGGGAAACATACCCTTAAAATGATACCTTAGAGAGGGCACAGCCAAATCTCTGGCATTTGGAAGCAGAAAACTGGTAAGTAACATTATTGTACCTGGGAAAAAACAGGTGATGACAGGGAAAGTTATTTCCATGATGCATACCCAACTCTTTAAGCCCATTATTTCAAACAGATCAAAAACATGAACCATTTTTCATGTTCTAAAACTAAAGCAATTTTTATAGGAAAACAAAAAGAAAGCCCTGATGGTTAATTAAAAAGAGGAGACACAACAAAACACAGTTTTGAAACACATATGCCTGAAGAAAGCCCCTGTGCTTTCAAACATGAATACATTTCTCTCTGTTTGGCTTGTATAGGAATTCTTTGTATTGTCTTCAGTGTTTGGACTTCAACTCACAGGCACAGACAAATGAATAGGTAGGTGAAGCTCCTCTTTTACAATTGACAGGGATAGAAATATTGGTTTTAATATTCTTTGTTGGCTGTTCTTTAATTGTGAAGATAACAATAATTACAATATCGGATATGGTTCATCCGACTGGAGTGCCTTTCATCCAAAGGATCTCAGAGCACTCTCGGCACCAGAGCAGGGAAATGATCTCTCGCTCAGCATATGGTCAACCTGTGAATTCACTGCCACAGAAAGTTATTAGCAACACCTCTTTTGCTGCTGTTTTTTAAATAATAGTTGCAGCTTTCACTGATAGAGGCCAAAATAATAAAGAGCACTTGACCTTCAAGAAACTGCAAACCTTTTGAAGCTTTACATTAGATGCTGCAGATGAAGTAGGAGATATTTCTTCTTTCTCAGCCTTTTCACGGGAAAACAAGGGTGCTGAGCCAAATGAAATAAAAAAAAAAATCATCAAAGCGGATTTCCCTATTTCATTGTTGGCCCAGCTAATCTATTATCAATGTCTAACTCACCACAGCTTTGTCTGACTTGCACAATACGTTTGTCACAAAGACCTTTTTCTCGATGTACCTTTAACACAATATGGGGGGCGCTCCACACCACAGAGCATCGGGTCCAGAGTAAGACAAGTACGATAAAACTATGGGAATGCAAAACATCGCAGTACTTCCTACTAAATTGGCCCCTATTAATTACAAAAAAATAAGAGAAAGAACTCATTATAGTAATGACATAGTTATTCTTTGAAGAATAATGCAGGGAAGATAAGCCCTTTAATTCAAGACACACAGCCAATAGATTTTTTTTCTTGCCTAACCCCTCTATCTATGCACTGTTGTATCAGGAACAACGTGTGTTTTTGGCTCCCTGTACACACCCTCAGGCGAAAACCATTAGCTGGCTTTATGGAGGATACAGCATACGTGTACTTCCTTGTGTTGGACTGGGGGAGCTTGAAGAACCTACACCTTTAAGAAGCACAGCAAACGAGCGCAATCATTTGAAACCAAGGTTCAGCAAATAGGAGACAATAAAATATGGAGTAACTTGAAACCAGCCCACACACTGCCCAAGAGAAATCTCCAGCTTGTCTCACTCTCAGACACACCCTTGCAGCTCTTCTGGAAAGCTGTGCCCTGTTTGCAAGACAAGGAGCTAATTGATTCGATCGTCTTCTGTATGCGCAGCTATAAAATAAAGTGCATAAAGAACAGTGCGGACATACAGCTCAGCTGACTGCATTAAAAGACTCTGCTGTCTAACAACACGCTGATCATAGAACAAGCACCGCAATTGTTCCAGCCAGACGCCACGGGACCAAGAATGCATAATTTCAGTACTTGTGTGTCCAACAGTAGGACATATTGGCAGCAGGATAGCAAACCAGCTTTAAGTTCAGCTATTGTTAGTATTTTTCTCTACCATCTACGGAGTTACCGAGACAGTATAGAAGGGGGCTGGTCCATCCTCCACCACCAGCTCACACACCTGCCAGAACGCCTCCTCTCCCTGCACACAGCAACAGATTTTCATCCTCACAATGTGGCATTTTTGTTCCGTCTAGAAATTAAACTCTTTAACTTCCTCTGTAACAACCTTTGAGCTGGGGTTTCAACAGTCAGCCACAAACCGGAGAAAACAAAGTCAATCTTTTCAGACTGAAACTGATATACCCCTCAGTACCTCTATTTGATTTCTTTTACAGCATGATTTATTTCACAGACTTTCTGGTTCTGACCCAGTAAAACTCAGCAGGCTGGAGGGAAACCCTGACACTGGATCTGTACGAAAGTTCCCAGCAGTGCAAGGGGAGGGTCGTCCGCCACAGAAACATAAGAAGAATACCTCTGCTGTACTCGGCCCAAGGTGACAGATGTAAGGGCTCTACCATTTCAATTCTTCTGAACTATATGCTTAAAAGCAAAATGGGATGAGATGCATCTCAAGCAGAGCAAGAAACGTGCTATCTTTGTATTCATGTGGCAATCTTTCTGCTAAGCAAAGGCATCAATCAATTCCACTAATGATGAAAGGGAGAAATTTTATGTCAGAGCCCATTCTGCAAACTCTGAATGCAAACACTGCTCTTGGATCTCAAACATAACAGAACTTGCTACTACTTAAGAATGAGCTATATAAAGCTGGGTATTAAATGAGTCTAAAAACACAAGGCTCATGATAGCTTTGAAATGTTATTTTTTCTCCAGAATTAATGATATGAAAAATATTTAGAATATATGCTGCTTTTCTGTATGAAAAATTGTATCTAGGATAAAACATACAGCAGGAAAATAATTCTAAGCAAGTTTCCACAGTCATTGAGCTTCTCATAACTGTTCTTCTGGTTCAAATATGGAGTATTTTCACCAAACAGGGCAACGAAGTCAAACTGATGCAAAACTGGGGTCTGTCTGAGGAGAATCAGCTCTAAAGGATTTATCAGATTCCACAGATTTTAGACACATAGCTTACAAACCCCACAAATGCAAGTTAGTGGGGAACCAGCAGTTCTCTACCAGATACACAGGAGCTATGATTCCGGTCAAGCTAGAAATTAATTTCCAGGTATTGGCTAGACAAATTGAGCAAATCGGAAAGAGGATAACAAACTAGTGAGCTCACGAACCTCATGCCCTCTGATTTCTGACAAAACCAACAAGAAGCAGTATCCTGCCAGGCGTCCCTATGGACTTCAAGAGAGGATTTCACCTCAGGGTCTCACTTGTCCCTGCCCCACAAACGAGTGACTTCTCCTGAAGTCACCAGCAATGCCACGATTCAATTCAATCAAATTCTTGCACACTATTATATTCAGACAAATTCTTTCTGGAATAAAGGCAGGGTTCAAGGATCACATCACAGGAGGAAATATTTACATATTGCATCTGATTTCACATTGATTTAAGTTCACTGAATTCAAAGGGCTTAGTGACAGTTTGCTCATAAAAAAGTCACCCTGTGTTTTTCCTTTCCTTGCCTCCTTGCACAAGCCCCAAGCCCTACACTAACAAAAGATAACAACCCATACAGTCAGCCATACACTTGATACAAGAACTTGAATCTGATCTGTTATTAATGCTCTTGTCCTTAACTCGTCTGTAGTATTCACTGATCTTTAACATACCTGAGGTCTGAGTCTCCTCCCATCCCCCATTTTATGACTCTGTAACTTTGGGTTGCCTCAGAACACCTATAACGAGCCTTCTTGCTTGTCAACCAGCCTCACAGACTGACTTCCTCTGATATCAACATGATCCATCTTGATCTTGCTACAACATCTGAGTAGGGCATTTCTAGAATAACAAGTCAAGGGGACAGAAATGGCAGGAAGCAGGATTCCTCTCCAAGGCTGGAGTGTGGCACACCTGCCCTCAACTGTGCCTTAAGAAGGCAAGAGGGGACCACCCCACAGGTGAGCTGGGAGAGCAGCTCCCCTTATCGCAATAACCAGCAAATAGGTCTCCACATTAACACCCAAAAGAACATTTATAAAGAAAATAAAGGCAAGATCCTCAAGTCTGTTGCTACACATAATCTAGTATTTCCCAAAATTATTATTCTTATTATCATCATCATCATCATTATTATTATTATTATTATTATTATTTCCATCATGTCACCAGTATATTTCTGCCATGTACAAAATATGGTCAAATAAAAAGGTTTAAATCTTTTCTTTCCAGAATTACGTGCTCTGAAAAGCAGAATCACAACTCTCTACATTCTTTCTTCAAGTAGAATTTCTCTCCCACAGTGCTGTGAAGTAGAGAACAGTATTTTACCATGCCCTGTTAATGTTTTGCTTGGATGTGGTGCTGCTGTTAGCCAAAATGGAGGGCAACAATAATCCTGACTGATCATCACTCCAGAACAGACACCAGAACCAGGAAAATCATTGCTACTAAATAACAATATGAAACTAACACAATCACTTTGTGATCAATTTTATGTCATACATTTAATTAGAATAGTCCTAAAAATGTATCTGATTTTTTACAATTCAAATCTAGCATGCAAGGTCAAAATGGAACCCAGTGCATCCTAAACTCTGCTTAAAGAAAGAAAAGGAAACCTCTGTAGTTTTGAAATCAGTTGAGAACTTACTCATGCTCCTGCATAACTGATTCTGAACCCTGCATAGTTTTGTTCAAGCAGATACACTGAACAAATGCACTCAGTATACAAATGCTGGTTAATGCTTATTTTATTCAAAGGCAGTGTCAGATTTTAAAAAATGTGTTCCAAATTATTCCATGATGTTGATGAAGATGTTGAATTGCTGCATCATGTTGATGATGTTCTGTAAGACAGATGTGTATAGCCTGCATGATTTAGGCTTAGCATAATAAACATTACATTTTTATGTTAGATCAGAATAAATGAGTGAAATCTATTTTTAAAGCTATCTAAGGCAATGAAGTCATCTCCCTAGACTTAAGTCCAATCGCTTTTGGACTCATGCAGATTTTATGTTTATACAGAAGAGGTGACTTCTTGCTTAAACTGAACTTTGCATAAGTTAAATCTCTGGGGAAGAAACTCCATAATTATAGGTGCAATATCATTCACTGAAGAACACAGCTTTTCAAATTTAATTATAAACCCTAAACGTACTTAGCTAATCGGATCAATTGCAAGTCACTAGCAAAGCACATCCTAATTTTCAAGACAGATGAAATTTTGCCACCTCTCAGCTGCTGTGAGAGCCAATGTCAGGTGAAAAGTAAGATAAACCAGACAAGCATGTTTTCCAAGCACCACATCACAGCAAATTTTTATGACTGTGTTTGCAGGGATGTTCTCTGCAGATCTTTGATTTGCTAAGGTTGGTTTTATCTTGCTGAGCCTCTGCTGAGCAGCAACCATCCTTTTGAGGAGGCAACAATCCCTTTTTTGACATGTCCCATCGTCCTTTCTTGCCCCAGGAATGCAGCAGGCCAGTTCTCAAAAGTCTCTTTATGAATTTATGGGGGCAGAAGTGAAATTCCACATATAGAAACATAGGTGAAATCTCCAAATAGCTCCTAAGAGGTCCTGCTCCAGACCATAATTGCTGAGCTTACTCTAACTGACCTGGAGCAGAGATTGAAGTAAAGTCTTTCTTCAGGCACTTGCTCCAGCAACATGTCATTGCCACCGTTCTCCTTCCGCCACTGAGCTGGGGCGGCTGTAGTGTCAGTCCAGCTCTGCGGGATCTCTACTGAATAACCAGCCCCTCACAACAGGAAGGCAGACGATGAGTTGTGACTCTGGATCATCAAACCCTTCTGGCTTCCTTTATCTTTTCTGTAACATCAACCCCTTCTCTTTCCTGCACCAGTGAGTTCTTTCAGATGGAGACCACCTCCTCCTTGTCACTGTGCAGTGGTTAGTATAATGAAAAATAAAGCTTAGAGTAGTGCAGACAATCATATTTTCAATGCTCCGACTAAATAACAAGCCGTCAGACCGTGTGATATACGGCATCTCTCTTCACAGGCCTCTCTGGTAATTCTGTTTTGGTTGCGCATACTGTCATTCATGTATGACATGGGCTTGACGGTATTCTGGGCAAAAAAGGCAAAACTGAGCCCAAAACAAATGGTTTGCAAATGCTAAGGTCAATACTGCAGTCAGTCTATTGTAAATAGACGGCAAAAATTAGCATACACAATAATTGCCAGTTTGTGTCATGGCTGCATTTCCTTTTATTGCAAACATCATCTTAAAAGCTCCTGATGACGCAGCAGTTGCAAAATGAACTGCTCTAATCACAGCACACTCTCAGGTTGACACAAAGGCACTTTTAAAAGGAATTAGTATTGCATTATAATTACATAGCTATAATATTATTTAGTATTTGCAATATTTGCAGTTACTTTGAGGTCTCAATTTCATGGTACTGGCTGTTTAAAAACACAGTTTCTCAAAGAGCTTACTTAGCACAGAAAATCAGAGACAACAGGTAGACGTAATGGGTAGGTGAAAAGCACAGCAGAGAGGTAAAAATAGCCTGACAGCTGTGCCAGATAAAGTAACCAGTATTTTCCTCTTTTTAAATAAATTTTGGCACACGTAGGGGCAGGCAAATCAAAGCAATTCAAATGCTGCCAGAGCCCCGTTGACATCTATACAGTGTGCTGCTTCTCTATGAAAAGAAGAATTTCCTCTAAAACACTCCACAATCTCCGAGGACAGGGAATGTGCCCCAGCATCACCCTCTCTAATATCTAACAAACAAAGGAAGTCTGGGCTGGGAGAAAAGCACCGAGAAGCGCGAGGATCCCAAGGAAAGACTAACAGGTGGGCGATGAGGAGCAGGACAGCAAGGAGACTGCTGGTTGTACAAGAAAACCACTGAAGAGCAACATGGTCCCGCGTGCGTGAAATGGGGTGCCGGGCCTGGCCAAAGCCTGTCGAGGCCAGTGTCTCACCCATGAGTCAAGGAGGACGAATGTGGGGACAGCTCAAGAGAGTTCTCCCAAATTCAAATACATTGCAGCAAAACAGTGTCTTTAGCCAGAAGCAGTGCTTCTGGATATAACATGGGATTTTTCTCCTGTCCGTTTGCTTGCTGACCTTACATAAGCATTTAGCTTCCACCATATCTTCCGAAGAGTTTCATAGCTGAACCAGATCTTGCACTGAGAGTTATGGCCTTTTGTTTGTTTTGACCCTCTCACCTAAAGCTTGAATTGCTGAAGAAGAAGTAGTGAGTAGCTGCTCCTCATTCACCTTCTCTGTGCAATTCCATTTCACAGACTTCGACCCTACCCCCCTTGAGTCACCTCTTCTGGACTGAAGAGGTGCAGTCCACTGAGTCACGGCTTGTGCTGAAGCTGTTCATAGGGAAGTTCTTTGATCCTCCTTGTTACCCTCTTTGAACCTTTTCCAGGTCTGCTGCTGTCCTTTTTGAGAGAGGGAACTGAAGTGCACAGAGTATGCAAGGCTTCCTTGGCTTCCAGACACAGCAAACTTCCTCAATCCTGCAGCACCAAGGAAAAGCTAGACTTCTCAAAAAAAATTTCTGGACCGCTTTGTGCAGTGCTGCCACAAAGATTCTCACTTCTATCACCTAATAAAATTTAAGGATAAGAATCAAATAATCACTTGCCACTTTTATTTCCTCGCATTTTTTTGCTTAATTGCAAGTATGGGAACATTAGCATGGACTGGATTTTTTCAGTTTTCGAAATGTGTAGTCTTCTTTGATGTCTTATGGACCTCCAGACATCGACAGACCACATGCTGAGTAACACTGCTGTTCAGTGCTTTAACAAACAAACAGGAGTTAAGGGGACAAAACAAGTTTGACTCAAACTGCCCTCTACAGTAGGACTAATTGCTCAGGAATTTTCTGTATATATTCAAAACCACTTACACATAATCTGATGCTCATTTCCCATGCTATAATTTCACACGTGTACGCTTGAGTGTGGTTCACTTTTGGACCTGAGGCACAAGAGAGATTAACATTTCCTTGTGAGGATGCATCTTAATATGGAGGTAAACCCAAGAACCACAGGATTCATAGCTAGTTCAGCTATGAACCCCCAGATACAGAATGAAGAATATGGCCAAAACCCTGTGAGAGACATCGTGCCTGTGTTTTTAGGGCAAATAGTAACAAACATCAACTAATTTCTCACAGTAGCTGACCTATGTGCAATTTTTTATGACTCATTGAAAACTTGAAACAGCTGTAAAAAATTGTCAGTAAATTTAAGCAAGACCAAAGTGGATCAGCAATTATACTGAAACAAAACTTTATAAACCCGAGTAATAAATTGCATGAGATGTCCATAATGGAAGGTTTGAGGTTGCTGTTGCAAAGGATCACCCATGAAGACAGAATCACTGGAGAAGAGATGAAGTCAATATATTCCTATGGGTTTATCCATTTTATTGCTTCTAACTAGCCTTGCCTAACTTTGTAGATCATAAACTGGAACAATTCTGATTGAAAGAATATGCTATACCAGCTGAAAATTCCACATTTGCTTGAATTTATTACTAACTGACATTACAATTCCAGAAATTCATAAATTTCCACACTGGTCAGCAAGCTATGACCTATAGGGAAATTGTTATGCTGACCTCACTGCAACAGCAATGCTAAAACCTAGAAAACACAGAGTTATCAGTATTTTAGCAATGGCATTTAGATGGATTCAATTAGCTGAAAAACTAGTATGATACTCAAAGGTAAATGTTGGAGTTGTGAAAAAGAAAACAATTGAGTCTGTATGTTGTGGAAAAATACATGGGATAATAGCTCCTTGGGAGAAAGGCTGCAGAGACCAAATATGACACTTAAAATCTACATATCAGAAGATGATAAATATTTATTTTATATAATTTAGACTTGTCCGTAGATCTAAGGAAGCCACAAAGAAGTAGTTTATACTGACAGAAAGTCTGGTGAAAGAAAACAATCCAAACAAAATCCCCAAAACTCTACAATGGAGGAATATGGCAACATTTTTAGCATTTTATATCATGTAGTCCCTTGGAAACATAAGAACTCCTATTCTGCCTCAGTCAGTAGCTCACCTAGTTTAATACCGCATTTCTGTCAGTTACAAGCTTTAGATGATCCAAATAAGGTTCAAAAACATGACAGAATAACTTGCCCACAGCTTATTCCCAGTTTGTAAAATGAAGAATATAAGTTTATATTCCTTATAAAATGTTTATTTCCTCTAACGCAGTTGCACGTTCTACTATCCACCTAAATATCTGATCTTCCCTTGTATCTCACATGCTACAGAGTCATACTACTGAAGAAGGACCTGCATTTCCCAGGATTACCACTGGATCCTTTTCAAAGAAAATCTGCTTCCTTCCAGCTCTACACTTCAGCAGCTAAGTCCGAAACAGTCGCCCCAAAATATTTATGTGCACATGTGACTTGTTTTCATTAATGAGCCAGGTATTCCATTCTGCAGTTCCATTTTGTGCCTACAGATGCAGTTTTACTGACTTGGTGGTAATTAAAACTAATTCCTCCCCCCCCCCCCCCCCCCCCCGCCCGCCCTTTTTTTATGTTTTATTTTGCATTTACTTCATGGAAAGAGTGGTCAAGCATTGGAACAGGCTGCCCAGAGAGATGGTGGAGTCACCATCCCTGGAGGTGTTCAAAAAATGTGTAGACGTGGCACTTTGGGACATGAGTTAGTAGGCATGGTGGTGTTGGGTTGATGGTTGGACTGATGATCTTAGAGGTCCTTTCCAACCTTAATCATTCCTAGTTTTACTTTCAATTAAAAAACAATCCAGCCACCAAGCCAGGAAACATGAAATTAATTATTACTCTACCCTTAATTGGTTTAGTGGCGGACTTGGTAATGTGTGTTAGGTTAATGGTTGGACTTGATGATCTTAAAGGTCTTTTCCAACCTAAATGATTCTATGGTTCTATGATTCTACTTAACTCACACATTAAATTCAATGGGGTTACTCCTATGGAGCTATTCTGTTCTGTCTGTCCCAGAGGCAGAAGAAGAGAAAATGGGTAAAGATGGTCAGTCATGCCTGAACACCATGTAGTCCATCTCCAGAGCACTGCAGGGAGTGGGAAGGAGACTATCAAGCCTTCCCACCCTAAGGAGCCACACGGCATCGCCACTGCGGGTGCTTTATTCTGAGTGCACACCGACAACCAATAAGCCATAAATAGGGATGATATTTCAAATCAGTGAGAACACAGACACATCCAGCAACAAAGTAGCCATCCCAAATGACAATTAAGTAAATGCCACCATCAGAATTGTCTTTGGGGACTGGTGGACAGAACCATCCTCATGAGCTTCTGGATGTATGCAAAGGAGGGTGAGAAGGGAGCTGTGGCCCACTTGTTCCCAGCGAGCCAAAGCCCAGAGGTGCAGAGAGCAGGAGCACCCAGCCCATGCTCCGGCAGTGCTGTAGGTCTCCATCAGCATGCCTGACCCTGGCATTTGCTGCAGGGCTGAGCACCCCACTCCCCTTTCAGGAAAGTTTATGCATGTTTAATTATCAGGATGTGCCAGGAGACAGATCAGCATTGAGTTTTCCCCTTTCTTGCCTTGTTATATTTGCAATACTTAATGTTCCATAATTGATTACATGCAATCTGTACCAGCTGTAGCTACAAGGTACTGCAGATTCACTTTGGATGTAGAAGCAGTAAAATTAGAAACGCTCAGGCCATCGGTGCAATTCACTGAATACGTTTGGCAAGACAGAAACAAAGAATTAGTGCACTGGAGACTAACCTTTCAGGAACAAGACAAGTTTACTCTGAGCATTAATTCTGAAAGGAATGAGGTTATGGTTTCAGTTCAGTCTTTAATAGCCTTCCTCATAAAAGCACTACAGATAATATCCCATAATCAGTGATTTCTGATCAGGAGAGTCCAATAAGCAATTTTCCAGCACATACTGGAACTAAGCTACTGCTGTAATCTGAAAAAACAAACAAAACAATGCTCCAGTCTACATATATCAACAGAAAACACAGGCAAAACAGTTTAAATATTTTGGCTGTCGAGCCATTTGAGGGTCTAGCCACATCTTCCATTAAAATTAGCATCCAAAAACTCCAGTTCTGCTTTGAAGTGCTCACATTTAGGGTTTTCTTAGTGTGTACAAAACATCACCTTTTATTGTTGCTTAGCAGTGGTGACTCCCTCACTACCAGTCTTGGTCCAGAAAAGTAAAAGTATTCCCATTTAACAGAAATTACTTTTTTATCTGTTTTGTTGGAAAAACTGTTGGAAAACAGAGTTTGAATTAAAATCAGTTCAGCAGGAAAGTTCAGTTTTACATCCCCTCTTTAAAATTAGTGTATATGGTTATTATTAATTTCTGAATCACACCATGTGCTCTTTCCTACAATAATTGCTAACTGAAGTCAACAGCAGTACTGTCATCCATTTTAATGGGCTGGGATCACGCCACAAGACACAAAATAAAGACACTTCTTGTTTCAAAATGCCTAGGATCAAAACAAGAAAAACACAAGAGACACACTGGGAAACCCAGAGGGATGAACGACTAGGAATTTAATTTCTCATTTATTGCTAATATTATTGTTGACTTGCTTGTTAATGTAACATAGCACTTGCATTAAGGGATCTGTGTCAGAGTGACCCACTAATGATGATTTGTATCTGCTGCCAGGATAGGCGGACATAGAAGAGACTATTTCGGTGGTGTTCAGGGGCTATTTCCCTGTCATTTAGGGGATTTAAAGCTCTTAAGCAGTTACAGGCTTGTTTATTTTTTAATAATTAGAGCTGGCTGTATTGTAAGTCAAAGAAGACAGAGGCAGGATAAGGGGCCTCTGCTATCTATAGTGCAATCGCAGCACAAAGGAGAAAGCAGGAGCTACAGGGCTGGTTTTCTTCCCCTCCACACCAGGTGGGGAGGGTGGAAGAGCCTCCTAATTTTCTTGCGCAATGCTCCAGCCAGCACAGCTATGTCCCTCTGCAGGTAAAGGCAGCTCCTCATCACCACAGGATTTCCTAAGCCACAGCTCTCTCCGAGTGCGTGTCTGGTGTTTATTCCTCACGCAGGACTGGCCAGACCTCCCTGCCGCACTTTTTCTGTACAGCTGCGTTGGGCACCGTCACTAGCTCTATACTTGGCCTCGTGCTCACAAAGCAACCAAAACAGTCTGCTGGAACTGAGCTGCCGCAGGAGCACACCCTGGAGCAAGGAGTTCTCTGCTTATAAATATGTTTTTTGTGCCATACTGACACGTCATTTTGGCTTCCAGGTTAGCATGGCCAGCACCATGAAGCCCTGGCAGCAGATCAAGGGCAGTTGGAGAAGGGGCTGTGGGGGGAGAGGCAGGAAAAAACTCAACTTTGCATAACTAAACTGGACCCAAAATTGGATCTAGTGAAGCCATAACTCTCTAGCGAAAAAAAAGCCCTACAGCTGATACACCTTGTCTAAAGAACAAGCACCAGACAGTGGCAAATGCCCTCTTTGGCCAAAACAATCTGCATTCCCCATGGAGGGCTCATCGGCACAGCTGTACTAGCAAACCTCTCCTAGTGCACATAAGCCTAAAAATGTCACAGGGGTACACCTCCAGGCCGAGCTTTTCAAAATGCCTTCCACCAAATTTATTCTTTATTAGGGGTCACTGATCATGACTGCATAACGAAAAGCACAAGGGGAATACATACTTAGGAACGTCAATTCGTAAGACAAGGAACAACCAGCTGCTTGTAATGGCAGGCATGGACAGATGCACGGGGGAGACTGCCCTAATACCAGTTTGGTTTGGTTTTGTCTGGTTGCTTTTCGAAACAGTATACTTACTATTCCACCTAGGAAATTGGTATCACCTACTGATGAAATCTGTAACCCTTTACTACAGTGAGCATTCATGGACACAAGCACCCAAGCAGAATAGGCTGATTAAAATAGGCAGAACACAATTAAAAATATTTGAGTGGCAACTAAACAACTGCTGCTTTTAATCATGGGTGATGTTTATATCTGTGCAAGTGGGTGTAAAATTCTTCTGTTATTAAGGCAAAGCAGTGGGGAACCAAGCCTGTGGCTCACACTGCAACGGCAATCACATTATCCTGTCTCCCATCCTTGGCCTCCACTATGACTATGAGCGCCAATACCAGCAATAAATCAATAACTCTCTACTCTTCACATCTGGGTGTTTGTTTGTTTTTAAATCAGGATCATACAGAAGCCCTCACATAATCTATAGCAAACACTGGAAGGAGAACCGGGCAACTGATATTATCCAGGCCCTTGCAGAGCAGATGCAAACCAACAGCGTTTCTTGCCATTCTTTCCTTAACTGGGCTGGTGCTTTATCCACTCCATCTATGACTATTTAGACTGCAGGCTCTTCAGGCCAGGGACCACCTACTGTGTGCGTCTTTCTACAGTCTCCGGAACAAGGCTTCCATTTTTGCTGGTTCTCCCTAGGCTAGACTATAATAAATATGATTACTTTAACAATAACACACGTTAATAATTGTTAATGCATTGCTTGAATTTTCCTTTGAAATGCAATCTGTGCTCTCCTCCCTCTTAGCAGTTTAATCGCTGGCTGAACTTTTCTCAGTTAACTGAAAGCGCCATAGGTAAGAATTTTTCCATTATCAGCACTTTTAATCTTTGAGTAATTTAAAGCGAATACATCTTTCTCTGGGATTGCAAATGAGCCCAACTGTTGGGGGTTTTCTTTGTGGGTTTTTTTTTTGTTTGTTTAGGGGTTTGTTTTGGTTTTTTTTTTTTTTTTACTTTCTGAACTTTTAAGTTATTTTCTAACAGCAACCTGTCCTGGCAGCAGTAGTGCAGACTTGACATAATGCTGGCTGTTAATGGCTACCTAACCCTGACTGTCAGCTCTCCCCTCACTTTTGGTGAGTAAATCCCCATTTCAACGAGTGCTCTCAGACCCTCTTGTGCCTACCAAACTCACGGTGCTCCCGGGCTGGACCAAAGTCACAGCTCTATATAAGACAACCAGCTCCCTTCAAAGCCCCTGTCTTCCTCAGCTCAGAAATGGGGCTCTACCTCGTTTAAGCGCACCAGGCTGTCTGCTCTTTCATAGGCATCTTCAAGTTCCTGGGGCTGTGGGAGGCCACACCATTCTCAGCTTTCCAGCACGTCGCTGCCAGGAGCGGGTCCGTGCCAGCAGCACTGAAAAGCGTGCGGGGGCGTTGAGGGGGCACTGGGGAACAGCTGCCTGGCGCAGAGCGATCACCTTTCCGGGCAGGCGTCCGCCGGCCAGAAAAATCTGCGTAAATGTTATGAACTTTGCTGGCATGCTGAGGAAAGGAGAGTCAACCAACGCCACCCTGGCCCTGAAAATAACCCCGCTCCCAGGGCTGCTGGCTGGCGTCCGGCTCCTGCGTGCCTGCGAAAGAGCCCAGCGGTGTCACAGGGCTGGCTGGGTCTGCCCGGGGTCTCCTGCCGGGGCCGCGCTCGCGGCGCACGAGGCCCTGCGTGCCCGCCTCTGCCAGCGGCCAGCTGTACGCTATAAGGAGAAAAGTCCAGTCCCCTCAAGGAGAAAAAAAACCCAGCGTTTTGGCTGGCTGTTTAGGTTTTAAGGAACTATCTTCCTCACACAAAGAATTCCTCTCATCTTACTCCACATCAAACACGATTATTTATAGGAGTGGTATGTATGACAGAAGGACCGGGGGGCCCCGTCGCGGACCAAAACCCCACTGTGCTAAGCACTGTACAAATACAGAGCAAAGAGATGATCCTTTCCCCAAAGAGCTTACATCTAAGCATAAAATGGAAAAATCTCATTATTGACAGATTAATGACAATCTGTCAGAGCAACCATTCCTATTAGGAGTGTCTTGTGCATAAAAGTAGTACAGGGCCCTTATAATTAGCTAAGGATAGCTAATCTGATGCTAAAATTGAACAGTTAAAATTAAGGACTCACCTCCATAGTAATATTATATTAGAAATGGTGAGTGACACAGGAGTACACAGAAACATTTTACACAGAACATGCAGACTGGTAACTCCCAGGGAAGAGACCAATGGTCGGATTTCTTTTGCCAATTTCATAAAAACATTCAACAGTTATGTCCTTAGAACTGGTGCTTTTAAACAACGGCTGTGTATTTTCCTCTTTCAGCCCAGTTTACTGAGCTAGTTTTAATACTAATGCTACAAAAATAAATAAGTCACTGACAGGCTATGGGTTGGCTTTTTCTCCTGCACATTAGTGCTACCTTACATATATTTGTGAAAAGAAGATGTTCCTCAAATTAGTGCTTCTTTCGCTTGATCATCTATAATTCAGTTATTAAAGATCCACCAAACACAGTGCTAAACTTCCTGAGTCACATAGCTTACATAATTGCAAGAAGCTAGTACAGAAAAGGTTATAAGTATTCGTTGTGCATGTACAAACTGCATCCACACACAGAGCTTGCAACAGCCTAAGGACAATTTCACACTACTCTCATTCAGTCTCACAGTTGCCATCTGAGATGGAGAGGCCTTTTGATATTCAATACAATTATTTGACAGTGTCGGCACTTAGATGATATCTAAGTATATGTCAAGAAACCCAACTAGAAGGAGCTTGAGGAAAAAAGATCTTACGTCCTCATGTGGTGTAAACGAGCACGCACCCATGCATGCCAGTGAAAATCACGTTGATTTACACAATGTGAGCATCTGGCTCTTTTCCAAGGGTAAGGACTTACCGCCCAAGGGCAAGAAACAGCCCATGACGTTATTTCACGTGGCCGCATGATCTTCCCTGCAGTATTACTGGGTAACTCCCATGTGGCTTCTCCTACCCTCAGGAAAATCAGGAAAGATTCTGACCTCGACTTCAAATGAAAGTATTCAGGTCAAAATTACCTTGGTCATAAAATGTTCAGGCCCCCAGCCAGGGCCCAAAGTGCTACTGTTGTACCATCGATGTCTAATTTGAGTGTTAGGACTTCTGAATTTTCACACATTTATCGTGACCAGCCTTGCTATTTACTCCTGTTACACCATCACCAGGATACACACAGTGTTTAGGTCTAATCCTGCAGTCCTGACATTAAAGAACACCCCAACCACCCAAAATTCAGTTTCAATATGGCATTAAGCCCTTCGTTACAGACTTGTAAAAGGTGTCTAAAACCAAACATCACAGCAGCAAGCAAACTCCTTTGTACAGAAATGCAAAATATATGCCTTTTCAGTAGTTTAATAAAGACAAGGCAATTGTTCCAAGTGCTTGCTGATCAATAGGATGAAACGAGTGTGCTAAATATGAGAAGAGCGAGCCTGGAACTAACTGAAAGCATATGACAGAACACAAACGGGGCAATTCTAACTCTCTAAAAATGAAGACTTGTCAAATTTTGAAATGACAGCCATTGGTACTTAAAGAAATCTATTTATGGCTTAGGCACTACTTTAAGAAACTTCCAAAAATGAAGGAGGAAAAACTGTTCCAGATTTCATACAGTTAATGTATTATACCAGAAAATGCTTGGTTTTGATATTTTTCATTGACACACACTGATATACATTATGTCATTTGAAAAAATGGCAGCTTTGTCTGTACTTAACAACTACAAGGCGTGGGTAAGAAACAGCTAAAGCATAAAACCCTAAGGACAAGCCTTCATTGTGAGCATTAAATAATTATTACAATGCAAAATTAGTCAGAGTAATATCTCTGTTTTACTTCAAGTGATGTGGGGTCTGATCCGGAGCTGAATTTACTGTCAACTCGAGTTACAATGGCATTTCACACTGTATTTTTTGCTTATAACTAAAGGGGCAAAATCCATTTTATTTTTTTTAACCAACCAGTTTCATTTACTAAATCCAGTTTCTGATAAAAATTAGTTTTAGACTTTAAACTCTCCCTAGTTTTATTTGTAAGTGTATCTGAATCTGTTTTTTCTTATGTAAAAAGCTCTTTACCATAAGAAATTGACTATGCAGGGGAGAAACAGTGGGGTTTCTGTCTGTCTTCCCCCAAAAGTGACAAATAGATATTATTAGGAATTTTGAAATTAATAATTTTTGAGAGGAAGATAATGTTCTTTTAACTACCATTATAATTTTTACACAATAGTAGACGCAACGTAGGGTCTCGCAGCTGGCACTATACTTTCAAATAATGCCTATATTTAAATTCAGTTGGCTTCTACATTTGCCAAAAGAAACCTGATGCATAAATTCTCTTTGGTAGAGGAGCTGTGGAAATGATTCATAAAAAATGTTGCATTAAACTGAGTGTTAGCATTAAGAAACCTGTTACATACCTATCTGATTATTATTTATATTGAGTAGCACCCACCATTTCAAATCCAAGAGTAGAACCTCACTGTGCTAGATAAAAAAATGAATAAATAAATGAATAAATACACTGCTGCAGGTCCAATTGGCAGGGCCAACAGGGCTAATTGCCTCCTTCTTCTGCCACGGCTATAGAACAAAAAAGCCCACATCACAAAACAAGGCAAAAAAATCCTGTCAGGGTCTGTCATGTGTGGCCCGCCACCCAAAGCCTATATGAAGGGTCTTCCCCTCCCGCAGCACAAGTCTATTCCTTGAGGAGAGGAAACACTTTTTTTCCTGGAGCGTATGCAGATCCAAACCGACGACAGCTGAAATATATGTCATTCTAATGGGTTCTGTCATAACTGGGCAAAACACAGCAATGTTAGAAAGCATTTATCAAAGATATGACAGGGCTTTCAAATTATGCTGCCTTTCAACCCACTGCTTAATAAAAATGTGCGAAGTGATAGAACACTTTACCTCGTCAACATCACTAGCAGCAATAGACTTATTTTCTTTGGGAGCAGCTATTCAAAAGTAACTTGACTGAACTTCAGAGTCATAATTATAGGAACTTCAGTTGAGGGATTAAAAAAAAAGAAACACCTGCGCGACAAAGTAATTATATAAACCTATTATCTTTAAAACAAACATTTCAGCTCCACTAAAGTTGCTTGCTTTCCTTTCCCAAGATGAGCAAAAATTCCCTTGTTCACTTCAGTCCTTCCACAGCTCCCACAAAAGGGGAGTCTGGCCTGAGCAAGGGCTGCAGCACGGGCTCCCAACACCGCCGCTGCACGACTGCCATGTGAAAGGCAATGCAGCTGAGTAGGCTTGGATGGTAAACCCTCTCGAGCTTCCTACTCTGCTCGGTGTTTCTTACATGCTACCTTAATACAAATAACAGTAAAGAACATATTACTGGAAGTTTTCAAAAGCTTGCTATGAGGACCACCCCTTACGCCCTCAGAAGTCAAGAGAAGTTTCTGCATTGATTCAAGTGGGGTCAGGAGGAGTCGGAGAAGCTCACGTCCCATTGAAGACACTGTCGAGTTTCCACTAATCTCAGCTACAAAAACAAGCCCCCATCTTCTGTCAGCCTTCAAGCACACACCAAACAGTGCTCACTTTTTACACATACACAAGAAACCTCCTTCAAAGTCTGCAGATTTCAATGAAACCAGAGGCTTACCGACACTGTTTAATTTTGATAGACTGCAGTTCAGCAAAGTATGCAAGAACAGGTCTAGCATTAGTTGCTTGGAAGTTTTCTGGCTGGCTCTTGGGAGGTGAAGTGTCCTCAGCTACAGCCCTGTACGTAGCGGATATTTGTAAAGCTCTGGTTACTGCAGCGGCACAGCAATTTGCTGTGTGCATCTCTGACGGGCAGGTCCTTTTTAGTTCTTGCCTGTTTATGGATTTAGAGGTCTAGATTTAAGCAATCAGTTTTGTATTTTTTGCCTTTTGGGTCTGAATCTGGCTGTTATCACAAATATTCACTGTGACTTAAAGTGTTAAGAAATACAGTGCATAAAAAAAACTATTTACATCTTAGTTTTTATATATGGACTCACTGCTTACAAATACACTTACGTTTCCTTACCTAGTAACTTTGTGTGTTATGGATATCTTTCCCTCTGTCTGTTTAGTACCAACCTAGAGCCAAGAACCCTAACACTAAATTTCCATTACTTAAGCTCCAAATGCTTTACACTTCTCTCATGCCCATTTCACTCCCTGCCTTCTTACAGCACAGAAACAGAGCCAAAATCCAAATTCACCTCCGTTTCTGAAATTTCCTCCTCCAGTTCCCCGTTTCTTTATTTCTACAGTGGATTTTTTCCAGTTTGTTCCTATGTTCTACACCTGACAAAGCAGCCGTTCCTGTTTAACCTGCCCTGACTGCTTCTGTTAAAGCTCTGCCATCCAAACTCCACAAGCCTTTGCCCTCACTGCTCCTCGCTGGTTACAAGTGAGAGATGTGACCTGTCAGCTGCCGCAGGACTTTCTGCAGGCACCCGTGTTACCTTGCTG
Organism: Pelecanus crispus; assembly: GCF_030463565.1. Taxonomy (NCBI): domain Eukaryota; kingdom Metazoa; phylum Chordata; class Aves; order Pelecaniformes; family Pelecanidae; genus Pelecanus; species Pelecanus crispus. Next base: position 11,668,420 of record NC_134648.1, read on the forward strand.
TGGGCACTGGTGGACCCAGCTGTCCCGTCATGGAAAGAGGTGACCTCCCTGCCGCCATGGGTATGCCAGGAAGCTGAAGAGGACCGTGTTGTTCTGAAGGGGCAAAATCTTCCCCTTGAACACCCTTTCAGAAAACTGTCATGAAGCCTAAAATCCCACTGATGACCTAGAAATCTGTGAAGCTGCCCATGCCGTGGAGAACAGAACTCAGGTACTTAAACAGATGCCAGTATTACAAGTTTTAACTGGACTGGTACTAAATGATATACAGCCTTGCTCTGTTTCTACACATAGGCTTCCATTTCCCTCTAAGTGAGGCATCAGTGCAGGAGACCCAGACACAAACCCCATGGTTTTCGCTGGGCTTTCATTTCTCCCCTTGGGTGCCAGCCCCTCCTGTCCCAAGCTCACCACACTCACAGACCTGGGGATTCACATTTTGTCTCACCCACCACCGCACTCCAGCCTCCACCACAGTCTTGGTATCTTAGATTACAAATCAAGAGGACAATGCTGTAAAATAAACTCACTGGTCACATGCCTCTTCCTTGCTGATTTCTCCCAGAGCTCCTAATAAAACCCATTATGTTAAAACACACACAAAGTGGTCAGGCGCATACAGACACACACGCATGCACGCCCCTATTTATTAGGCATAGTGGCTTTATATTTACTGTAGTATATCAGAGCCCTGAACAGAATTTTTAACTGATACATTAAACAATTATTCCTTTGGCAAGAAATGCATTTGAGCCTCCATTTTCAACAAGTTACTGATTTCGTATGGGTTCTGCAGGGGTATTCAGACTAAACCACGCATGGCACAGGTGTTCAGCCCCAGCTGCCTGAAGGGACCTCTCGCCGAGCAGCAGCTACCCAGAAAACAGGACCACCGGGCAAATTGCGCAGAGCTGGGTTTCTCAGGCAAGCGGCACCCTCGTATCCACAGCCGTAATTTGGAGGGAATGCCATTAAAATAACCCATGACCTCAGTTCAGCCTTCCATGGCCACACCGTTTTGCCTGAGAGTGGTCTTTTACTTATATTCAATATGTGAAATAAAATAACCACCCTGCCAATTTTCAGTACAACATGAAATCCTGGCTTGCAACATCCCAAAATGGAACAGTAAGAATATATGCAAAAAAATCCTTGTCAGCACTCTCCCGACTGCAGTGGCTACGGGGCCAGATTTTTCATGATGCGATTTCCCAGAGGAGCTGCTTTTCAGGGCAGAATCTCACCTCATCTGTGCTGAAGAAACTCCAGTGGAGCTGCACGGGTGAATCTGGCTTTTTATGTGTAACCTGCTATCACATTTTTGTGCAGAGAATTTTGTTCTGTATCTTAGCATCATTCTTCTTAACAACCTGCAAGACAATTTTCTTCAAAGAAAGCTCTTATTAGGCTTTGTATCTATGACCTTAGGTTATCTTTTATAGTTAATCTACACAAGCTTAGAAATCAAGTTTTGCCTGTGGTAGCCAGCCCATCAATTCATTCGATTGTCCAGTACAACTTCCAATTCTCACAAGCAATTTGACAATTGCGAGTATTTTGCACTGCACGTTATGAAGTCTAGTGCTGCAAAAATAATGAGACCTGGAATTACACACAGCATTGCAAGTCTACTCATTTAACCATGAATTTTCAGGTAATTTAGATGTTTCGATAACAGGCATACTATAGGCCAACCTGTCATATTACTCTTATCACAAAAATGTCATGTGCCTGTCTCCTAGCTTGCACACATGCCAACTCTCAGACTCTCATCAAACCTTCCCTAATTCACAGGATACATAAGCAAAATACATTATTTTTAATAGATGGTTTCATAACTAGCAGAGCCCTCCAGCCACTAAATAGTGTGCTCGAGTAATTCACTAAGGTTTGTAATTCATTAATAGGGGATATATGAATCTTCCTTGATGGGAAAGACAGAAGAAACCTGGGTTAACTTGGTCCGCTACAGGCACAGGGCTGGACTCTGCTCCTGGTGACTTCCATCACGAGTGGGCGAAGAGAGGGGTGTCCTGCCTTTCCCCCTCAGTCCCGCATGAGAAAGGCCCCTTGCTTGGCTATCCTGGAGTCAAAACGCCGGCGCAGGCTGGAAAGCTACCACCCGTGGCTGCCCACTCCAACCCTTTGCCGGGGGTTAGGAGACTTGTCACCAGCTCACAACGAGCAGACTGGTCGCAGCAGGTCTTGCACATGTCTGCTGCTGAGAAAATAACTTCTTGAAGGCAAAGGTGGTCCACGAGGCGGGAGGGGGCAGCGATTGCAGGAGTGGCTGGGGCATGAGTCACCGTGGCAGGACAGCGAGCCCCGGCTCCTGCCAGAAACTGGGGAGGAGGCGCCTCGCCCCAGCTGCCGGGACAGGGTGCCCAGGTGCCCACGGCGGGACCAGGACTCCTGGCAGCAATGATGCTGCAGGTGGTGGCATCATAAATAAATCATAACAGATCATAAATCACATGATTTATGGAATGCAAAGAATTTATTATACGAAATCATAATATAAATCATAAATAAAAATAAAAAATTTAAAAGGCACCCACCCAGCTCCAGCAGAGCAGAGAGCAGTCTGGCCTGGCCGCACCCACGCAGTGATGGCTGGCTGTTCCACATCACCAGCCACGATTTCTCTCCCACTTTCTCCTCCTTCACCTACTGGGTAAATCACTGCATGCCCCGGTGGGTGGGTGCAGAGACAGGCTGCCTGTGCATAGCTCAGCACCCGCCCTAGAAATGTGACTTCACAACTGTTTGCATGGCCCGAGTTTAGCAACCTGCAACAATATCTCAAATCCCTCTTACTGCTGTATTTAAAGTTAGCTTTACTTCTTACTGCTTTTATTTCTGCAGTTAATCTGCAGGTTGGAGCCAGTGAACTCTGAAGCTTTACAACATGCTATAGCATGGGGTTAACCTGCAGTATCTTCTTAAATTACATGGATGGTTTCATTCAAAGAAAAATGAGCAGGTACAGAAAAGCCAGTCTGAAAGCAGATGGTAAACACTGTGTGGCTTTCAGCAAGTTCAATTCACTTCCAATTCTGATCTGATATTTTTATAGATTTAATGAATCTGTCAGGTTGATACCATGCAATGGGATAAGTGAGCAGTCAGCTTCGTTGTTCAGGCTTTGTTTTCATGTTTCCAATTAAAAACAAAAAACCCGAGCAACTAATGGGAAACATTAAAATGTAGGAATGCAACAGCTTTTAACCATATGGTAGCTTTCATCTGAGCAAGAATTTTCCCTGGAAAAGATTGAGGTGAGCTCACAACTTTCAATCAAAGATCTCTCTATTTCTAAAGAACTTAGTTGAGATTGGTTAAGGTTATCACATAATAGGTGAATTTACACAACTTTAGAGACTGGCTTTACTAGAATGAATTATTGATGTCTTACTTTTACAAGTGAATGACTTGCAAAAACCAGCATACAGTATGTTTCACTGCTGCAAGCTCTGCAGACGTAATGCAGCTCTGGGAAAGCTATCCAAATTCTTTCTCTGAATTGCACATCAACGAAAACAAGACAGTAAAGGATATAGTTACTTTGGAAATGGATCAGTCTTTAAAATGTTAAAAACAATTTCTGTACCTGAACCCTGTTGATAATTCATGTGGCCTTATAACTGTTTTTCCTGTTTTCAGAAGTTTTTCTCTTCCCTGCTAATTGACAGAAGCTGAACATCTATTTCAGTGAAGCTCTGCCAGTTTATACAGGCTGAGGATGTGGCCCATATTTTTAAAAAGGGAGGTCCTTTCCACTGTTTTGCCATCTGCCAAGATCTACTTTAAGCTAATTAAATAACATCAAGTTCTAGCAGGTGTTTTCAGACCATTAGAGTTTTGCATTTCTGGGCCCCTACAGGTACCTAGCAAGTCTGGCTTCAGGAGAACTGAGCCATAAAATCAAAGGTGCAGACAATGCTAAACGTCTTTTTAGATGTTGGAAAATATCCTGACAGTTTGGACACTCTCTGTGGTTTCCATCCAAAGTGAGGTTGTGTAAGATCTGTGAATGTGAGCAAACAATCTTACACACTTGGGGTTACTGGGGGTTGCCTTCAAGTATCTGTTGTTTCAACTGCGTCAGTCACTAAGTCGGGTAGCACGGGAAACAAACCGCTGTAGCGCCCCGTGGTAGACTGAAGGGTGCAGACAGCTTGCTCCTGATAAACAGTGAGGCTATTTGTCACATTGAATTGTTCCCCCCTTCAGCAGTCCTCGTGTTGCCAACCTTGCCGACCCTTTGGTCCGGTGCCTCCACAAGCTGCTCACCCACTGCCTCTTCCCGCCCCGAGCCCTCCAGCCTGCCCGCAGCGCCCTACAGCCACGACGCTGGCTGCGGAAATGAGCAGCAGCAACTGCCCGCTGGGAAGGAGACAAGCATTTTATTTACCTTCCACTCTACAGTTACTAATGTAACAAACATCGAATGTCTCAGAGATACCTAAATGAACAGTTACTCCATGTAACCATGGATTTCCTATAATTTTTAGCATTTTCTTTCCCTCTCTGCTATTCATATGATAAATCCACTTATGCTACTGGTCTTAAAACAGACTGTAAACAGCCGGAGCAGAGATTGTCTCATCTTGTGTGCACAAGACCTACTACAATGGAGCCTTTATCCTGTCTGCAGACTTTCAGCACTGCTATAATTCAAATACTGCTAATAATGATAGCGAATGTGGAATAGTATGAGCAAGACATTAACATGAACAGAGAATAACCCTCTATCAACCAGAAGTTCTATGGGAATAATGCAGTACACCAGCAATACTGGCAGGGTTTGCACGCATCCTGCTTTTTATCCCGAAAGAGCCCAAAACACCTTCTCAAATCTATGGAAAGACTGTTTTAAGCACATCATATTGAATGAAGCCTTTTTATGAAGACGCAGCAGCCCCATGTGCCATTTGGGGCTAAAAAGGAGAATGACCTTTGCCAGCTGAAACTGTCACTGGGAAAGGGAAGGGAGGCCAGGCATGGCTGAACGAGAAGCTTCTGCTCTGCCTAGGATAAAATCAGAATTACCCCAGTCTAAATCAGCATCTCATCCATTGTACTGCCCACTAAGAAAAAAAAAAAACCAAACTAAACCAAAACAAAACCCAAACAAATCAAGCATTAATAAGCAAAATGTCCAGCAAACAAGAAAATGGCACTTCTCACATAGTTTCTCGTGCCAGGAGCATCCTGGTTTCAGGCCAGACATAAATGTCAGATCAAGACACCAGTAAGATTTCACTGCCGTTTCAGTGACACGCTCACACCTTCAGGTAAGCCTCAATAGAGGTGTGTGCATATGTGGACACACCTCTGTATAAACTTCAAATATGATTTAAGTATGTCATCCTACACCAACGAAGTTGTATTAGTACAAATCCATGCCTATTGTAACTGAGTCAGGAGTACATGGCAGATATTTTAACAGCACTTTAATGGCTAATAGAAATAAGCCTAAATCTCCAGCGTACTCGCATTTATATGACCACAATAACTATTCTGCTTCCCTTCCTAATTAATTTATCATATGGAACCGACACTCACAGATTTCCCTTGAAACGATGTTAGTGTAAAGGAAAATGAATAGGACTACAACGTTCAACGCAGCTGACCAGCGTACAGCGACGTCCTCCTAATGCACAAGCCGGAGCTGCCTGAAGTGGCCCGGGTTCGGAGGGCGGCAAGTTTCCTCACAGACCTGGACCAAGGTCTGTGCCTGAGAGGCTCACGGGTTTGCGAGCGTGTTACAGGCAAGGGAACACCGCGTGGGGTTGGCTGCAAGACGCTGTAAAAAAGGCCCAGAAGTAAAGCAGTGTTTTAAAATGCACAGTACTCCTGGCAAGTCAAATGCTTTAAAACTGGGTGTAAATCATTGCAAACTTCAACTTTTGTTTCCACAGAACTTTTTTAATGTTTTTGCTTTCACACAGAGGGCCCTGTTCAGCATCTTGCTGCCATGGTGTTTTTCTATCTTGACAATTCACTTCCGTGAGCAGGCATGCAGCCAACTCAAATGAGACTCAACGCAGTGAAAAGCCCTTCAGGTAAACAGTGTGATAAGCTAAACTGCAAAAACGAGACAATGTTTTTGGACTATGAGGCAGTTTCTATGGAGACGGTTGCTAATTAACTGCATTCAGCCAAGGGAACAAAGGGTTTAAGGGCAGACAGGACTCTGTATCTTAGAGTGAGCAATGCATAACGTCTTATGCAATCTGCACATCTATCATATCTGGAATACCTGAGCCTTTGCTTAGGTTGCAAAATACCTCAAGAAATGACAACAGGGTGGTTTATTCCTTTAAGTTTGAACTAATTTTTAGGTAATTAATGTTCTATCAGCACTTAAAAACCAAACAAAATCCGTATTTAGAAGTAACAGGTATCATGAATCAATGCATCGAGTCAGGGCTGTATTAAACATTGAAATGATTTACGTTCATTTAGAGTTCCTGCTTTCACAGCTAATAAAAATGCCATTGAAAAATCACTTCTAAGACAATATAATGTACCTAATCTATTATTCTCTCTTGCGTCTTAAAAATTATTAGCTTACAATGCTTGGAAAGCTTAGAATAATTAATTCTTCAATTCCTTCCTAAACAAAGTTCTTAGAAATCTACCTTGGACCTAAATACTGTATTCACATTAAAATGGGCTATTCTGAACAGACATTGAATTACGTTATTTTAAAGGGCTCATACTTTGGGATAGCTACGTATTATGATCCTTTACTATTTCTACTATGCACTGTAGGTCTACAGTACTCTAGAAAAAGCCATAAACTTGTCAGAAGTTACATAAATCCCAGAGCAGCATAGTTCCAGCTTATGGAGTCCCCGTGTGTTACTGGGGAAACTGCCCACGCGCACAGCAGCCCCCTGCAAACCCAAGGGCCACGACATTTGCCGAGACCTGGCGAGCCTCGCCGGTGGGCAAGAGCTGCACAGGCAGGGCTCGGGCCAGACCAGGCACCTCTGTACGGTATGTGGGCAGATCCTAACTCAATTTTCAGACCAAGACTTCAAAAATTGACCCCTTTTCCTAAGTGAAACCTGAGAAAACCAATGAAGAGCCAGTTGCTTATTAGAAAGCCCCTTCCATTAGAGATGAAAAGCCAATGGGTAAAATACATCTGTGCAAGAAATACAAGATTTCTTTAGGTCTGGATAAATAAGGCAACATTTTTCCTTTTTAATTCATTAAATATATGATTTAAATAAAAACAAAACAGGGATTTTTTTTTTTTAATGACAGATACTGTTAGGATTTAAAGGGTCACCATCAATTTTGAAGTGAAGTCCTTTCAAAGGGAAACGGGATGAGTTCACACTTCATATGAGGGTATTACTTCAGCAAAGCTTGCTGCACACTGAGCAAGCAGTATATTAATTTACTACACGAAGGCCTAAGGTTTGGGGTTTTTTTGACATTTTAAATTATGAGGCATCTGCAAACAGATCCTAAATCTGAATTGTACATGGATTTTCCACACCAGCCAATTCAGATTGCCCCTAGACATCCCTCCCAGCATTAATCACTCACCCACACTACTGTAGTTCATATTTCTTTTACAGAAACAGAGGTCTGCAAGATTCTTAAACTCTTGCCTAGAAAATAGAAATTATTACTTATGTGGCAAACTAAGTTTTAAACATAAGGGACCCAATTCTGCCTTCAGTTACACTGCCATAAATCTTTAACAGCTCCATTAGATTTATAACAGTGTAACTGAGGAGGAAATTGAGCCCAAGATATTTTCTAAATCGGTAATTAAATAGCAGAATTTTAGCTTGGCACAGAGTAAAGACCTCTTAGATTACATCTTTGGATAAGGCTACATACTTTTTTGTTCCTTGAATAATGATGTTATGAACAAATTAAATCACCTTATTTTCACCGGCCGCTATATTACTCTGTGGAAGGACCACATCATCTCATGGAGCATCAACATGGGGCTAAATATTGCCTCACTTTCCCATCCACTTTCTCTCTCTCTTCTCCATATAAATCTTAGACTCTTTATAGCTGTCCATTATTTGTACATGGCATATAGCACCTCAAGGACCTTTTCTTGTTTGGTTTCAAGGAACTGCTATATTAAACAAATGTCTAAGAATAATAATAATAAAATGGCATTTAGCCAACTCCCTTATTAGAGGTGCAAGACATCCTGTGGTCATGTTATGCAGAGATTGTACTTTTCAGAAGATGCAGCCTGCTCTCCCAGTGCACAGGATGTGGTGCAGGAAACATGGTTTTGCCACAGTAGCCCTAAGCTCCCCATGGGTCACTGGATAAACTGTGAAAGGGGCCCCTTCAGCATTAAAACATAGATGGCACTGGGGGGGAAGAGGGCTCA